>NW_023339807.1:5495599-5514026 GCF_004916995.1 Morone saxatilis
CAACAACAACAACAACAACATAGATGGTTGGACCTTATCCCATCATGCATCGGATTGAAGGCTGACATCCTCAGAAGATCTCTTTAAATAAGAAACATTTAAGGCTCCACCTGAGTCGTTTATCATTGGGCACCACAAATTTGAGGTATCTGTACTTTACTTGCATGTGTCCATTTCTACATTTCACTTTATACTTCTACTCCACTACAACTCTACAAAGAATGACACATTAGATAAATCTACTCAATAGCATATAAAATAGTCCAGTAATGCAACAATACTAAGAGTAGGTTCATCTTTTCCTTAGAATAAGCTGTTTTTATCTACAGACGCCATCCACGGAAGCTGCCATGTTTCTACAGTAGCCAGGAATGGACAAACCAAACACGGGCTCTAGACAGGGCCCTTGCATTTTTTGCACGTTTCACAGCTACTGTAGTTTTTCCTTTACACTCGGAAGGGGAGGTTGAAGCGAGGGAGTTGAAATCTGCAACGGGATTGCTAGATGCCACTAGATCCTACACACTAGACCTTTAAATGCTGTACCTTTGCTTGTAACAGAGTATTTTTACACTGTTACTTTTACTAAAGACAAGATTCACAATACCAAAACAAAACAAGGTTGAACAAACGCTACACAGTTTTGTAGGAATGCTGTACTTGCAGACAGGAAGAACCCTCTCCTACACTCCACCTCTCTCTCCCTCTCTGTCTGTCACTCTGATAGCGTAATAGCTCTTCTCTTGCTCGGTAGTCTTACGAGTATCTCAGCGCTGTGGACCTTCGGATCACATTACCCAAGGCTAGTCCAGACTCTTAAAATTGTAACCTTATGATCCTCCAGGCCAAACTTAATGGGACACCAGAGTCCCAACCCGCCTCAACCAGCCCAGTGGATTAGTGCTACTCGGATCCGATCACATCCAGGCCGGTCACAGAGGCCCTTCAAACCGACTAACTGCAAATCTGAGGCGGCACCTCTGGGCCCAAGACCTGCCTGAGTTTACCCATAGCCTCAGGCCACGTAGTCTCACTGACCGCCCTCAGTGCCCTCTGGGAACTGAAATAGCAGCAGCAGAGAGGGAGAGAGAGGCTGACCGACCCAGAAAGACCAGCATGGTCAGACACATGATGACCCCTCCCCTTTATCTGTGGACAAAGATCTGGACTAAAGAACATCTGGGGGGCATCACTGCAAGCAGCAAGAGGCGTGTCTTTGGCTGAAGTAGGGCTGGTCAACTTAGGAAGAGGAGGGAATGAAAGAGAGAGAGACAGATAGACAGACATGAACAGATAAAGGCAGAGAAAGATCTCAGGTGTTTTCCAATTTAGAAGATCTCAAATGCAACTTTTCTACACATTTAGAAATTCCTGTCCTTTAAAAAGAATCTACGAGATTTATTGAACAAACACTGCTGTTTGGTTAACCTTTGCTCAGCTCTGTCCTTTGAATCTCATGGTGTTTTTATGCTGCTTTCTTCCCAAGGTCTTGTAAAAGAATCTCAGTAACTGGCAGAGCCAGATAGCTTCCAGTTTAGCCCTTCGTTAACTTGAATGGGGATTATTAATTCCATTTTGTGAATCTTTTAGTCTTTAAAAATTTTATTGGACTGGATGGATCATATTTTCATAGTGAAACGAATCATTTTGTGGTGGTTGAAATGCTAAAAAAAAAACAAATCCACTTTTTCAGCCACTTCTTTCCCAATGTAACCTTATGGGAAAAAGTATTTTTTTTATCACGTAACAGATGTCATTCCTGCAGTTACACTACACAGTTCAGCCACTATGTTTAATTGGCTTTAAAGCTCAGTGCTCTTCCTGGGGGCTTGGTAAAGACTTCCCAAAAGTAAAGCCAAAACACCTTAATTGCCCCCTGGTGGCTGACTGCAGTATAACGCCCGCTGTTAGCAGATGGAACATGGGTCAAACGAAAAAAAAAGTACACACAAAATACATTTTATCAAAATATGGCTCCAGTCATTTTAGGTCATTCTTATCAGGCTGATTTGATATGTTCACTTGTTAATTTTACTGGTAAATTTGGTTTTAATAAGGAGTTTTAATTAGAAGTTATAAAAAGGGGTTTCCCATTATGATTGACAGCTGAGCCCTACTCGCAACTGAGTCAGCCGGGTGTATGGGCGGGACACTCCACCCCTACTACCGCAGAGCCTCTGGCTCCAAATGACATCACCAGCGCAAGATGGCAGCTGCTGTATCCGGGATATTTTGGCTTCCATTTTTGTACAGTGTACAGTACAGTTTATATGTTGATAGTTATGAAAGTAACCTGATCATAGGTAGAGTGCCCTAACCCTTTAATAAGAACCTGTAGCAAGTGTTTCAAAATTTAAACAGTAGTGTGTGCAGCAGCCTATTTGTGGCCATACTCCAGTTTATTGACACACTTTGTTTCACCAGTGTGTTATCTGAATGTCTGTTGTCCATTTCACTGACCTTCAATACAACCTGTCAGTAAAGCTCAGCTGCTGAGCATCCATGAGACACTTGTATAACCAGCCTATGGCTTTGAATACAGGCTCACTGTACAAACAAGGACACATCAGAACAAGCATATCAGCCACTTGGTGATGGAGAAAAAAGATATATGGAGACAGAGAGGGCGACACAGCTGAGGCTCTTTATTGCGCATGAGAGGAAACAGAGGCAGAAATCTGAGCCTAATCGCAAAACCCACTTAAAGAACAGCATCAAGAGAATTAGGTCCATAACGTCAGAGCTCAGTGTATTGGAAGCCAACAAGTTGACAGGGAACTAGTGAATTTGTGGTGGGCACGCAGCGGCTGAGCTATCCGGCAAAACTTGTATGTTGACTAGTCTTTTATCTGATTGGATTACTGTTACTTAGACCACGTGCAGTCGAGGGTGAGTAACGCAAAGCTCTTTTTTTAGATTTACTCCCTCTCTCTCGTTTTTGTTTAAGATCCTGGTGGGTGGAGGTGATGGATGGATGTAGACTCACTGACCTACATGAAGGACATTTCCACACTCGTGTATGTCATTTAAAGGACGTATAGGCCATACAGGCGATTATATCTCTGATTTCAGTGCCTAGAGGCTCATATGAGTGGCACATTGGTAGCAATCAACATTAGGGTTAAATGCATTAGTGAGCCGAGGCATAACATTTTAAAAGCCAGCAAATCAATGCTGTGCCTCATCTGATTCTGTATTTCATGCTGGCTCACGTGTCTAATCAGCACTGTACACTTATTTAAAGTTAGTGGTGTCACTATTGTTTTCAGTTTGCATCAACTTTGAAAGTAGTATTGATAAGAGCACCTGCAGTTTGAGAACCAGTCAAAAAAAAAAAAAAATCTGTCAACTTGTTTGAGGTTACACTCGATACTTTCACTGCTGCAACCTTTCATTTGGAACATACTCCCACCTTTCAATAGATAAAGCTTTTCCTTTTAAAAGCCCACCTCTCTATTCATCAGCTTTGTCATTGTGAGACAACATGGTGATGCTAGACTGTATTTTCAATTAGGTTGCTCGCTGTTTACAGGTATTGTGCTTGGGGGCTGTTTGGCCAGCGTAGCCTGGCCTCCAGGCCATTGTGCCTACGGACAATAGATAATGAGCTATCCACCCATATGCAGCCAGCAGAAGACAGACACACTTGTACACACACCACACTTGTACACACACACACACAGTATGGTATTACTAAGACAGGGACACAAACACTCAGCCAGTGTTGTTGTTAGTTGTCATTTATTGATCTATTCTGCTTGCATTTATTTTCATGAGATATTCTGACCTGAATTACCTTCTCTGAGCATTTGCGTGGAGATTTGGGTTTGGAGTGGAGGAAAGCATAGGGAGTGTTCAACACAAGGTCAAGAGCCTGATCAGGTGCTCTTTACAGGCCTGTTTAGACGCAACTTCAGGACCCAGGCAGCCACAGATCTGCCTAATTCTAAAACAACACCTCTTGGTGATCTAAAGCGCCACATCCGGTTCACCCTGAGGCTTCTCATGTCTTGCAGGATTGCATTTACTCTGGCAACGTTATCAGTGGGAGATTGTAGAGACAATTACAATCTCCACGGCGGTGACCAGGATAGTCTTAACATTCTAAAAGCGGATGCTAAAATGGAATATAACATTTATTGGTATGTTTTCATTAGTGTATAATCACCCTGGAAATAAGAACTGGTGGAAGGCTGAGCTGTATTCCAAATGGTTGTAATCTGCATTTCAAATTCGCCTAGATCGCCACTCAGTCCTACACACCAAAGTTGCATCACAAATATCACAGTAATAATGTCTGGTTTTATGATGGAGGGTCTACTGGAAAGTTTTTTATCTGATTGTTTTTAAATGTTAAGCTCTGCATATATGGAGCAACATAAATTTTTCTGCCCATCATTTACTCTCATTTTAGCCCCAGCTGGGTTTCCACTAACTTCTGAGGGAAATCCTGTTTGCAGCTAAATGCTACGTTCACCAGCTAGTTGCTAACTTTGACTCCCTGCTGTTTGCTGCTGGCCAGCTTACGGGGGGTTCAGTGCTGCATCTGAAAAGGATGAGAGCCATGAGAGTCAACCAAAGTTAATGGCCATAATGCCAAAACAAATAGCTGAAAGATGCTAAAGCACTCAATAGCGCTGAGAACCACAGAGATGGTAATAATTCTATGGATTTAACAACACTAGAAACCACTTTAACATAAGTCATTCCATCCATTGGCAATATAAAAATTGTGACTATAGCAGCTTTAAAAAAAACAGCTCACTCTTCAATAGGTTTATTTAACAACAGCAAAAAGTTGTTAAAGGGACACTTCCATCATAACAGTTAAATAACATCTTCTGTGCCTCTGGAGGGAGTTTCAGCTTGGGCTAAGAGACTACACATTTTTAGCAGAAACCTGTTACAAACTGGAGTAGTGCTGATAAGGCATAATTAAAGATGTTGTCAAGTTGCTTAGGATACCTGGGACTAAAAGTCTGCTGCTTTGATTTTTATTATCCTTTTTTAAAATCTTTGTCCCACAACTTTATTGCAGACCATATTAAATCCTTCCAGCGTGCATCTAACATCATTTGAAATGGATTTAGTATTCATTCGGTGCAACCTTTGCACCAGATTGTCAGAACAGTGTGTGATGTCGGCGTGGTACAGGGCACTGTGGCATATTAATCAAAAAGAAAAAATACAGCCTTTGTAGGTTCTTTAATTTATCTGTCAGGTGGACAAACTCAGGTGGACCCTTGAGCAGTTAAAGAGATAACACAGCAGGCGGATTTACATGCCGCAACTGATGCTAGAAAAGGGGCCACCTCGCTCATCATGGCCACATCAAAGAGAACCTGGTTATTAATGGGCAAGGAGAGCACTGGAGGCTGCATTACCATCACATGCACCTCACTGTCCTCATTTATAGTCAGCAACACACACACTGAACAAACGTACGGCACGGGCGGACACGCACCCTAACCACACAAGCTACGAGAGACAAACTACTTTGTATACCCATAACAACCAGAAACTGTTGTTGCCGCTCACAATTAATTAGGCAACTTATTTAGCTCAAGATGTAATATGCATGTTAACTTAATGGGTTATGTCTGGTTTCAGGGGAAAAAAAGAGAAAATGCTTTGATGTTTACAAAACTTGGCAGTAAATCACTGGCAGCAAACAATTACAGAATTAATGAAGATGCAGAAAACAATAACCACGGCTATTGTTGCAAATACATGCATGTTAATATCTTAAAATGCATGAATGCTAAATGTGATTTCAGACAATAGTGTGCCTCAGAGTGTTTGCAGGCTTATTATCAGTGCTCTCTTACTGGTCTTGAGGGCCTCGAGTGTGATGGTGGGCTTACCTATCTTTGTCAGTCAGTTAATTCAATTTGTTTTGCATCATGGTTCATACTGGTTGAAGATAAAATTCCAACTTTAAAAACAAATAAATAAACAAACACAATTAATACACACCACAAAAGAAAACAAAGACAGAAATAAATATATATCAATACCACCTTAGCACAAAGCAAAAAACATAAATAACTTCCTATGTTGGCTGGGCACTGGACACCTCGTGGCGATGAACATATGAGTAGCACTATATAAAACCTTTACATATGCGAGATTTGAACCATGCATCCTTGCTTTGAGTGTACATATAACATGCCTTTTGAACTAATCAACCAATTTCTGCTCATTTTAATGTTACCCAGTCTGGGAAAAAAATTTGTGCAGGGCAAATGTTCCGATCCGGGGTCATTAAACGATGTCTTAGGACTGACTTGTTTGCATGGTGGAGCAGAAGTGAGGGAAATAGGTCACATGCAAATGTCTTGCTTGTAATATTTTCAGCATGTGTTGATCCATCTGGAGCTCGCAGCAGAATAATAAGCACAAGTCTGGCTAGCATGTGCCGACATTCAAAAGGCGGCAAAGACATGCTCAACAGCTAAAGGCAACGTGCTGTGTAGCTTATCTAAACTGGGCTAAAACATGTTCAATTTCCCTACTCTTGAATTATTAGAGAGGTATAGAGCAGTATCCTTGTACTAAAAAACACATATCTGGACATGTCACTTGTTGAATTTTGCCTGAAAATAAAGAATGACCTAAATATAATGGCTCACAAATGCTACAAAGTGGCCTATTTTAGCAGAGAATTGTTTTTTTCAGTGATCAGAGCTGCAGGGAATGATGTCTGTGCGCCCTGTGTGGCAACAAAAATTAATCAAACGCGACTTTGGGTCGTGATCACACATGTCACGTTAGATTTGAGTACAAGACTCCACACGCTGAGTGCAAGGCTTTATCTAATTATGGAAAAGTTGTCAAGGCGTTGGCGCTCCTGCTTGGTATCTGCGCGTGGTACCCGTCCGAGAAACAACAGGCTGTTGGAAACCTGCGCCCACCACTGCCTCTTAGGCTAAAACCTGTGCGACGTGCAGGCCTCACGAACTGTCTGCGAAACAGAGACGTCCCTTTAAATTAGTCACAGACTCATTCATGGGAACAGCAGATCCGTATAAAGCTGCTTGAACAGAGGTGGTGTTGATAATTGTCCTCATTCAGTCTACCACCAGCCAGGCAGGGCACTGAAATTGCAGAGGAAAATAAAGGTCACTTGGTGTATCAACTTCTGTTGTCTCACACCACAAATAATACCAAGACTTACATTGTCTTTATACACAGTAGGTTCCGGCCCTCTGAAAAAGACAAATATGTTGTATAAAATAAAGACAAAAGTAATTTAATTAATTATGCTATTTATGATTTCAGTGTTATCGATCCCGTAAGGTTACTTGCCTTTTGGTTACTGACTGGTCTCCATAGAGAGGTCAGAGGTCATGGTTGATAATGTGCTGCTCATGCACACTTTGGCAAGGTGAAATAGTGTCCACACCATTCTACTGTATTAACATATTCTGAGACTTGGTGTGGCGACATAGAAAGGTATACTAGGTCAAACCATACATGAGTGCTTCGCCCCGCCTGACAGCAGACACAGTGGCACAAGGCCTCTGGGATTATAGGCAGTTCCCATAATGTACCAGCAAGATTCAGAGGCATATTGGGATTTCAAACCCTGCCTTTCTGTGATGTTAGCTCCTGTGAAAATGCTGCTCTGATTTTGTTGTGACTTGTATATATTCAGCAGACAGGTTTTATGATGCCTGCTCATATTTACTCTGTAATCAGTCTTCTTTGACAATCTTCATTGAAATAATATCCACTCCTTTAACAGTGAGTTCTCTGATGGCTGACAGTCCTATCTTGGACCCACAAACTCCATTGCAGGTTGGGCATGTATATGAGGTGGTGGTGGTTACCATGGCTGTAAATCTCCTGGCTCTCTTCTGCTGTCTTCTGGTTGTCCTTTCCATCTCCAGCGTACAAGCCCCATCCCTACACAGCCGTGACCAAAAGATACGGCCTAGCAGCAGCATCTTCCAGGTCCTCTGTGTCTGATTTTGCACTTCCTCAAGACGTTCTTCATCTGATCAGTGCAGATACGTATTGCTCTTTGTGAGTGAAAACAAAGAGCGGTGTATTGGTGTGTATAAAATCCTTGAAGTGTAAACTTTTGTCCAGCAGACTACAGCGCTGCTGTACAACTCAAGTAACAGATGTTGAAATGTCAAAGCACTTCCAAAAAGTTCACAATCTCTTCACTTGTTACAGTACATGTTCAGTTTTTTTTTTACCATGGCTTACGGTTCTGTTTGTCACTACAAAGTTTTTCTGCATTTGTACTTGATACTTGACTTTGATACTGCTTTAGATAGAACCTTTCTAATCTTTAAGATTAGATGTAATTAAAAGATAAATTACATTAAGTCTTTAGTGGTTAGCATACAGTATTTAACATAAAAATGTTGGATTTGGAACCTATATTAAGGAATAATGCAATGACAAAAATAAATGTGAATAATTAAAAGCCTATAAATACAAATGAGTATAATCTTTAATTGTTATACTACAGTAGTAGTCCAAACAACTACAAATGAAAAGTGAAAAAGTAAACTGTAAAACATATTGCTGTTATTGATCTAAGATATCTTGGTTTGGTAAAAATTCATCAAGTATCAAATGTCATTAAAAGGTTCTCTGAGTTTATCCTGCTGGATCGCATCTTTTTCCTTAACCTGAAGTCTGAATTTCTCCATCTACAAGACAGCAGCATACATTAATCACAATGCCATTTTCAGTAGTTAACAGACCAGCAGTAAGTAAAGTGCTACCATCCTCTAAGTTATTCCATTTAGCCAATTATAGACAATTATAATATCCACATAGGTTTTATCCAATTTACCTATCATTATCCCAGTATAATGCAGGGTATAATGCCCATCTACTGGCCCAGTCATACAATGACTGGGAACAATACAGGAATATATGAAGATGTAGCTGGTGAAATTAGCCCAGAGTAAATGCAGTGATTTATAGTTGGGGGTTTAATGCATTTATTCATTATCTTGTGTCATTATATTAAGTTTCAGTAGACCTATAGAAAAAGGTAATGATAGAAGAAAATGTGCTGGCCAGGAGAGATAATAACACACAAATGTGTGCATTTAAATCATTATTGTCACTGATGTTGAACTATGGTGCCTTTTAGGGCCTTTTACTGATCTCTGCTCAAACAATGTTAGGGCACCCTCTGTTGGTCTTTATGGGTGGTTGCTCTTCTTCACGGACCTGCAGATTTCAACCTTTCCACTACAAGTGAGGGAGTCAAATTTTAAATTATAGTCAGAATAGTACATAAATCAGTAATATGTCTGCAATATTTCCTCAAGATGAAATGGCAAATTAGACAAAATAAAATAAATCATAAACTGTGACAGAAGAAAAGAACCAAATAATGGGCCCTGGGAAGAAATTAAATGATGTCTGTAGCAGAACACGCTGAGTGAGCAGTGGTGGTCGGGCAGATTGGAGAGGGGTTTTGGGCTAAATGCCAGACAGGCGACAGGGAGGATGGGTAGACAGACTCACACTAGCGACATTCCCTCAGGGGCTTAACTGATTGGCACTGATCACAAGGTCTCAGCAAGGAGCCATTTAATGTGAAACTGTAAACAAGGTCAAAATGATGTCGGGTTACAGCTGCCAGTCACCCGGCCTGTCTGCGACCAGCAAGGTGCCACAGAGGGCTGCAGGGTAGAGGATGGTACATGTGGTCCTTGTTGGGTCACCGAGACCCAACAAGGTGCACATGTGCTCCAGGTGGTAATTCTGTGAGTTTCCATTGGGTATAGGCCTATATGCAGACTAACCTAACTAAGTGGAGAAAATAGAAATTATGATTTAATTAAAAATATATAGTCAGCCGTAACACCTGACTGCCACATATTGTGAATGAGTGTGTGAAAACTGGATAGCAAGCTAGCAGAGAATAAAGTTAACCTAGCTAAAAGTAATGCATAAAGTGGTGAATTAGATAGCAAAGATTTAATTGAAATAAATGGTTGAAATAAATAGCTTAAGGTAATGGATAAATAATTAAAATGGTTCTGCTAAAAGTGGGCCTGATGGAAATGGTAAGAACAGTATAGGGAAAGTTGTTGGAATATAAATATGCCATTTATGCCGTAGACAGCAGACAACTGCATGGTGTTGACATTGACACATATTGATCATAATGTCAGTGTGGTGGTTGCCCAGGGCTGAATTAAAGGGGAGGATGAAGCAAGGAGTAAAACAAATGTTTGGCTCTTCACAGCTCGCCTAGGGCGAGACGCTCAACACTGAACGCTGACTGGTCTGGTTGCTTCTCTATTGATTTCGGACTGGGATGGGCAGCAGGCCAGCCAAGGCCTCTGGTACTGACTGTCTGGCCAGTGATTGATTAATTAATGTAAAATCATCCTCAGTTTAATCAGACAACACTGGACAGACACCAAATACACGGTTGGACTATAAACCGGTTTGATTCACCTGCTACTTTTATTGTGTGTTGATATAAACACAGCACATTGTCTGTGTGTATGGCTCTGTTTTATGGGTTACATATACCATAATTAATGCATTTGTTAGTTTTTATAATTGCATGAAAATGATAGAGATTGATTTATATTATGGTACATATGGATTAAATCTGAAAACAGTTGATAAGTTTACTTATTAAATTTGAATTACGTAAAATCTGCTGATGAAAGTTTTACTTTGAAAAGAAAAAAATGCATAGGTACATGGGGTTGTTAATGAAGCTATTCTAACATAAGATTCTAACTATATTGCAATGACATAAGTTGGCCTTTGAAGGGAGCCAGAGTACTATAAAATACATTATACACTATGCTGGCTGGTTTTACTGATGATACAGCTACAAAAATATACCAAAACGTGAGAGGGAGTTTTGTATAGGATTTCTGTGATAAACTCGATGGAGGCTACTTTAAATATTCTTTATTAGAAGTCCCTTTTATATCCAAGCCTAACGCTCAGTGAACTGTGTCCTTTGTCAGTAAAAATGTAGTAAACAGACATGAAAAACCTCAATCAAAACCATTTTTATTTAACAAAGACTGTTTGGATTATAGCTATCACAGTCATAAAGTAACTGCCTATTACAGTACGATTAACCCGTGAAAGACTTTCCCCAAATATATTACCGTAAAATGTAAGGTGATAACCACTATTAGTGCAATATTTATTAAGTCCTGCAAATTGCTTTCTGTTGTCACATTTTTTCAGTTTTACCTCCTTTTTAAACAATTTATATATATTCACTATTTTTTCACTATGTTTTTTAAACTACCATGCTTTTCACTACTGGAGAGGGAGACTTCAAATTAAAGTCCAATATCTCTGCATGTGTTGTCAGAATCAATTTCACAGTAATATATAAATGAGAAAATTCTACACACACCCTGTTTCATATGCAAACATCACTTCTTGTGATGGATATTGCATGTCAGTAGTTACCACGCCCCTCCAGGGCTCATTCTGTCTCCCTGTCCAGTGCATTAAAGCTTGCATGACTGCACAGTCATACTGTCCTCTGGCCAGCGGTACGAGTCCATAACAAACTCATCATAATCAGTGCTGTAGGTGAGTGAGTGTACGTATGCTGCTTTGTCGGACGGCTCCGGGCGAAGTGTTGCCATGTTGTGCTCATAGGCATACTCGACAATCTGTAATGAGCAAGTTTTGAGAAATTAAAAGTTTTTGCTGTTTCACAAGCCCTCATATAGCAGACATGGTGAGGTACATCTGCTCTTTATTGCGTGTATGCTGAGCTCTCACCTTGACAGCCAGTTTGAGAGAGACTTCTCCGATAGAGCTGAGAGGAGGATACAGTCTGCCCTCCTTCAGGTCCTCCTCCGTCACCAGGTGAGCAAGAGCCTGGTAAGCAGTACACACACAGCTCATGTTACAGTCGAGAAGGAAATGCATTCATTTATTAATAATATAAAGATTTGAAGAGGGTGTGTATATACAGTTTATGTCAGTGTGTTACCTCTGCTGCAGTGAGGAAGACTTCCTCAGTAATGTGTCGGACGGCGCAGGCAGTGACACCCAGGCCCACGCCGGGGAAGATGTAGGCATTGTTTCCCTGACCAGGGTAGAACGTCCTCCCATCAGGCAGGGTGACGGGGTCAAATGGGCTGCCACTGGCAAAGATGCCCCGCCCCTGCAGGAAAATGTGGTATATTAATATACAACAGTACAACTCGCCCATTGCTGAGCAGAGACAAGCAATGAAATCATTCATAGCCACATATGGGAATAAAATTGAGATGAACAGTGAGTACCTCGGTGAGAGTGTAACACTGCTCAGCAGTGCATTCGGCTTTGCTGGTTGGGTTGCTAAGGGCAAAGATGATTGGTCGGTCATTGAAGGAAGCCATGTCCCTGATGATCTGCTCGGAGAATGCGCCAGCAACAGCAGCCACACCTGTGACAGAAAGCCATCAATGTGCAATATATTTCATTTCAAAGTCTTCAGGAGCTTTACCAATATTTTCTTCCTAGTTCAACATTAAAGACAAAATGGCGTGGCTCATCTAAAGCATTCCCCATATGACCTTAAATTCTCACTGAAGTCTGCAAATGTACTGTCAGTACTTTTTTTCAACAATCCCTTGCATCAACTCTACCACACAGTCTGACAAAATAACAAACTGGATGTCTGATGAAAACATCAAATGCTTGTTGTGTTACCAATGATAGCTGTGGGTTTTAGTTCCCGAACCACATCCTCCAGGTTCTTCATCTGTAGGTGCTCGTGAGCAAACCTCTCCTTCTCATGAGTCAGGTTGTCTCGACCCTAAGGATTTGGAGAGGTGGGATGAGGAGGAGGACATTAAAGACATGAAACCATCTGTGGAAACACCAGACACTGTAAAAAAAACAGTTTAATGCTTGGATTCATTGTTATTGCTCTCTGTTTTATAGTGAATGATATGAATATGAAATTAAGGGTTTCTTGTAAATGTTCCTCTGGACTGGAGGATCACCAGTTTGGAAACAAAAGAGGTGAAGAGATGAATATGAAGAAGAGAGGTGGGATGGAAGAGAGAACATTGCTGATGGAGTGGAAGAATCAATGAGAAAGCGTGGAGGTTGAAGACAGTGAAGAGGAGGAGGAGGAATGAGGGATAAATGGATATTGTGGACAAAACAGATGTGTAACAGATGTTAATGTTGATCTCCTGGAGTCTTTTGCAGTGATTCCAAGGACAGACCTCTGTCATATAAATTAATGAACCATGTGAAATGTTTTTTTCTTGATTGTGGAGGTAACTCTGATGTCAAACAGTTTAGGAAAATCCACCCTTAGAGATTCTTAACCCGTGATAACATCAACCTGTGATGTTTTGTCCATTTCAGCAATTTTTTTTTTTGACTCATCTTCTCTACTTCCTGACATTTGTTTTTGAAGATTCCATCTTTATGCCTGCATGTGTACGTGTGGGTGTTTGCAGTATTTTATTGGACCTTGACAATGAGACCCTTAGAATCAACCATCCAGATCTTTTTCAAACTCTCTTCCTTAGCGAGTCCCTCCTTCTCCATGGCCATTGTAATCAGCTCAGCAATCCCCATCGCTGCCTGAAGGGAAAAAAAAGGGAAGGGATCAATGTCGTCAGAAGAACATCTGATCTGAAATCACAGCATTTTCTTTCCATTTGAAAAATCGACACATCTCACTGATTGTGGTGAAGAGGCAAGGCCTGAGTAGTGATGTTAAAAGTAATGGGATTGTAAATTGAAATCTTTCCTCTGCACACAAATCAAACAGGCCAAAATGTTCTCTTGTTAAAACAGCAATCGGTATGTTCCATTGGCATTAATGGTCTCTTGTTTAAAGTGAGACCATATAACTTTTAAAAGACAAAAAAACATAAAACAATGACCTCATAGGCAATAAAATATACCCTTGCTCAACTCAATACGTTTTGCTGCTTCAGCCTTACTTGGTCTGGTATGACCCTATACCACCAGGAAGTGTCTTTAATGGCGGGTTAAGACCACTCAATATTTTTGACTGTTAAAATGGTCACTGTGTCAGCAATTATAGAGTCATAAATTCTAACCGTGATTTGACCAAGAGACATGACAGACCGTCGCGAGGAGTCCCAGATGCAACATTACACGGGATAAACCATTTGTCGTGTAACTAATCAATCAGATCGGGCCATAATCGGGCAGATATCGTGTAGTCTAAACCAGCATATAGCACTAAATTGAAAAAATTGGGATATTAAGAAAAAAAAATACTTTGGCATTCTCTTGTGGCCACTCTGGCTGCTGTTCCGCCACACATACATAGTCAGTTCCACTTTAAGTAGCACATACCTCCCCTGCACCTTGGAACACAATGGTGTGGTCGCACATTTTGCTCTTAGTGATGCGGAGGGCGGCCAGGAGTCCAGCTACTGCCACAGCAGCAGTACCTAAACAGTATTACAGAGAGACATCAACACTTCAGGTTTATAATACATCTATGTGAATAGTATTTCTTCTATTTAAATACGCTTTTATTAATCTAATAATATGGTAAAATGTATTCATAATAATGGTGGTTTCACTAAAGAATTAAAAATCCTCTCTAATTGCTGTATCATTAATTAGCACAACAGATAATCTCCTAAACTCTCCTCCTGTTTTTACCAGTGGGTCCCCTTTTTGCATGTGCACAAGAATGCGCACATGAGCCTGAAATGTGAAACCCAGGTCCACAATGCAGGAGCCGAGGATCAAACCGTATATAGACCTACTAGTGACTCACATACTTGAGGCAAGTGAAAAATTGCAAGTTGTAAGTGAATTCAAATATCTTGGGGTGTTTCATTGACTATAACCTCTCCTTTCAGCCACATGTTAAAAAAAATCTGTAAAATGTACAATTCATCAGAAATCACGTCTACAGAGGCTGCCAAGACATTTCCACACCATCTGAACTACCGTTTAACAAGCTGGTCACAGGCCAACCATAGTATTCTGAAACCAATCAAATCCCTATACAAACAAGCACTCAAACCACTAGATAATTCTGGCATTTTCTCCACGTGTTTAAATAATAATTACCAATAGCATTACTGAATATTACATTTTAAACATTTCCTAAATTGCAATGTTGAGAAAGAACAGACCTAATTCTGCCCTGCATCGTGTGATACATTCCTCTGTGCTTTTAATATAGGGATCTCTCTCTGAATACACTGATTTATTATAATAAACTACTTCTAAATTCCATTGCTCTATTTTTTGTGGGGTGTGGGGATTGGGGGTTGGTCTGGTGATGTCCACAGTGCAGGCTCTAGCCATGGAAGCACACTAGGTCACATCGAATGTGTCACCCCAATTCCCTCATCTCCTATGTTTAAATAGAAGGTGAAGGGTTGGGGTGATATTCAATAACACACCACCTCAGACCATTCCTCCAACAAATCCTATTTTACATTCATGGAGTTTTATGAAAGAGGAATAAATGAGTAAGAGGATGTCCATTTGGGTGTGTGTGTATGTGTATGTGTGTGCGTGTGTGTCATTGAGTTACCTTGGATGTCATCGTTGAATGTACAGTACTTGTTGCGGTACTTGCTCAGCAGACGGAAAGCATTAACATTTGCAAAGTCCTCAAATTGAATCAGACAGTCCATTCCATACCTGTAAACAGAAAGGTTGCATTTAATCTGACTGAATCAACTTGAACAGGCAGAAAAAGAGAAATAAAGAGATGGCAAAGCTATTAGTTGTCATAGATAATAGACTTTTACACACATCAACACAAACAGAGAGAAGCCCCTGCTTTCAAAGACTTTATTTCAGTCCTGATGGGGGCGCTCCCTTGCTGCACTACACACGACAGGGTGAGACATAAAGAGAGGTGATGCTGGCTTCTTGGTGCACAAAGCTATAACAATGTTAAATTCAGTTGTCTTAATATGTTATCCGCTATATGAAAAAAATGTTGTTGAGTAATACTCTCTTTTGTTAGAAGTCAAGTCTAAATTAAGGCCACAGAACATTGTACACTGTTCGTTTTTTGTTTTTGTTTTAATAGATATTTGATAAGCTGGCACCTGTTTTGCCCAACTTTACAACAGCACCTCACAATGAGTATCAATGAGAGAGGTCAAACCTTCACAAAAGAGTAGAATCACAAAAACACCAAATTTGATGGAAAAGAACACTGAGCCCACCCAGTCTCCCAGTAAACCAGCAGCGTTCAATTTTACAAGATGCTGTTCAGACCACCGTTTACATATAGTCAATACAGCAACACAGCAGCCTGTGCCAATAAGCTGCTACAAAAACAGCATACAACAATAATAAACCATAAGCCCAGCGTTATGAGTCTGCATATTAGATTTAGCAGCGACAAAGAGGAATCCCAAGTTCCCATGTCTTTTAACAGATGGAACTTTGGTTCAGGAATTTACTGGATGTTTGCAGAGCGACGGCTGCTGCTGCTCTATCTCCAAGATGAAAGCCAGGTTCAGCTGTGTGCAGGATAACATCATGTCTGAAAAGCTAAAGTCTGATAGATGCTGAATAAAATGCTGTATATTAATGGAGATTTTTTACAGTGTATATTACAAGGTAACTGAATTGTTTGACTTAGCCATTTTGTAAAATGAAGTATTAAAATCTAATTTGAAACTAAATCCCAATGAAAATCAACTATTTTCATGTTAAAGTTGTATGGCTTTTCTTAGCATAATTGACTGTTTGCTAATAGCTTTGTACCCCTTTTGTTGCTATACCTGTCAAATGTTCTGTTCTTGCACATCACAATTATTGCTGCTAGACTTCAGGGAGTAATGATCGTTATGAAATTAACATTAGCCACAGAAAAGGTGCAGATTTTGCAATAAATATAGGTCCACAGACCGGTGAGACAACTACCTAATTATGCTTTTTGAGTAAAGTATTCCAGATTCCTTACTCCATTCATAGATGTTCAGTTGAAGGTATCAAACAGCTTCAAGATATTCTGTTCAAGGAAAAATCTCAAATGAAGTGGAATTCCATTAAAAGTAAAAGAGAGGACTCACTAACAGGCCAAACAACTGAGAATACTCTTTTTGCAATACAAATGACAAAAGCAGATATTTGGGATAACTACACTAATGCCCTTTGAATGATGTGACTGTCTGAAAGTATAGATTAGCAGTATAACTTTTATTAAGTCTATTTCTCAGCTAGAAACAATGGGAGGAAAGGGCGAGGTTGTCTGAAACCTGTATTAAAACCTTGGATCATGTTCCAGTGAGTGAGTGACAGAGGAAATTGGGGACAGGCCAAGCAAACAGGCCGAGCAGCCCCAAAACCCCCCTCCCCAGCACCTGCAGCCCTGTTAGTTAACTAAACAACAGGGGATAGTGAAGTCCTCCTTTGTCACATTTGTTTTTCACAGTTAAGACACTGTTTGCTCTCTTTCCTTCTTTCTGATGCCGTCTTTTGACTTTCTCTTCCCTTCTCTGTTACTTTTTCAGGCTTTTCATAAAACCCCACCTCATACCTCGTTTGCACTGTTATTGTATGATTCACTAAAGCTGTTTCCCACTTGTTACAGTGGCTGCTAAATTGCTTAAACTTTCAGCAGGAGGAGGTTGAAGCTGAGCGGAAGCGGAGCAAAAGAAATAAATGCAGGAAGAGAAGCGACCTGAGTTCAACTGCAATAAAATTTAATGCCCTGATGAGAGAGTGCCATCACTGGGTCACTGTTTATCCTTCTCTCTGCCACACTGCAAGACACAGATTCCTAATACAGAGACTGACAGCCTGGCTGACTTACTGCCAACACGGCAGTAGCGCTGAGGAGAGAAATGTGTTTTCTATCAAGCAGAGCGCAGTACTAAAGCACTGAGAGCCTGTGCGAAGAGGATGAATAATGAGGCCAAGAAGGGAGCTATAAACTTTTCATTGTGTTGGGGCTTTCAGAGACGGAGACAGGCGACAGGCGAGGATAGATGTGGCCTTGCCCCAATGCCAGTGCAGCGCCCTCTGGTTTGGTTTGGTGCAGCTCGCTACTGGAGAGGTCACGCCAGTTCACACAGAACCAAGTTGTGCATGCATAGAGTCCAACGAGGTGGATTTGGGAGTGTAGTCCTCTGCGGGAGTTGAGACTCGCATCCTGCAAGTATTCTCAGTAAAGGCAGAGGATTAGGTTTTAAGGCTTTAAATGAGGGTGAGAAACAATGCCAGATATTGAATTCATCGTTTTAGATTTTAAAATGACAGCCCAGAAAGATCAAAAACTCCTGACACAGATCTGAGGATGACTGAGCTGTGAACACATGCGTATTTATGGGCATCCACTGACCATAAACTACAGAGTGACTATGTGTGGTTGTGGGATTGCAGAAAGAAAGGAACATCTTCCCACTGTAGAAAGCTCTTTGGTCCTTGGCCTGAGCCAATAAAGATAGGGGGAGTGTTTTTGACAAAGTGTGTGTGTGTGTGT
>NW_023339807.1:5514124-5525127 GCF_004916995.1 Morone saxatilis
GAACAAAGCTCCTCTAGGAGGCCATTTGTGTTGGTCATCCCTATTCTGCCTGAAAGTCTGTTGTCTTTCCTTGACGACCCTCTGAATGGAACGCCAAAATCTGACAATGAGCCTCTTTGCCAGCTGGATAAAAAAATACCCTGGACAAAGACAGAGGGATTTGCTTTTGTATCTACGCTGAAGTATCAAGGGCAGTAACCTAAGCAAGACAGGGCACACCCAAAAGATGAAAAACACACAGACCATATCCCTGACTGTGCTGAGAGAAATCCACTCATCTGTTAGAGGTAGGGGAGAAAGACGGACAGATGAGGAAGAAGATTGTTCTCACACAAAAAGTACAATAATTGCTATAAACAGATGTTTGAACTGAGAACCTCTATGGATCTGGTGCCTTAGGTTGTTTTGGATTGGCAGAGGGTAAATAAAATTATTCATCCAAGTTTATTATTAGGTAACACTGTTAAATTACAGCCTGCATGTTACAGTGTCATTATTTAGTCTCAATAAAACACTCACTGGGTACCTATTCTGGGACTGGACTGGGAGTAAGACTATAGACTGGAGGACTACTACTATTTTTTTTTAAATTATTGAGTACTTAAATTGAATAATTAAAGGGTATAGTATTACTGTTACTTATAACAGCACAGACAAGTGGAAACATGGGCTAGTGCCGATAATGCAATGAAAGTTGGTATCATTAAGTATACTGTAAAATATAGTAATCTTGTAATATTAAGAGGAAGAAGGCTGAACCTTTATAGCTATAAAATAAATGTGTATGTTTTATTAAGGGACTAAAATATAAGGGAACAGTGACTGTGTTTAATAAAGCCATCCATTGTTCAAAACTGTTGTTAGAACAGAACCTTTTGCGCATTGACTTTGAACTCAAAGGTTCAGGACTTGTTGCGGACTCCACAGCCAAAACAGTGACTTTGTTCCACCTCCCATGGCTGTTATGAAAAAAGAAAGAGACAGAGTATCCCTGCTGTTGAGATTTGGCAGTGAGATCGCTTTCCGTCTCTTTGTCCAGTGCTTTGTCAACAGCAGCGTCTGTTCAGTGAGTTCTGAGACCAAAAAGGGCCTGATGGGAAAGCACTCAAACCTGTCACTGCAATGTAAGAACAGTCCTGCCTGCAGGTGCTTAATGATGTAAAACAGTGACAGTGACAACTTTTGATTCTGATTTGGCTGCTTAGGCTCAATACAGCTCTTGTAGTGTTCTCTTAACAGCAAATCTAATGAAAAGCTACCTAATGCAGCTACCATTTCATGTGGGAGGGAACAAAATGGTAGAAACGTTGTAGCTGTAGGATCTATAGTAACAATAGATCCAACATGTTTTCACTCCCGACTCATCAGTCTGTAGCCCTAGACAGGCATGTCCAAAAATGATGCGAGAGGGGTACCTACAGTAGGAAGTTTGAAGTTGGTTTGAAGGCCGGTGACAAAGCTGCCATATTTAAAGACTTAGGAGTGAGAACTGGCTGATAGATCACTACTAGACTACTCGTATGTTAACAGATAGGTGTTTCAACAATAGATCTCTAAAGACCTGCTGTACGCTACCTGTTCAGCACCAAACAGCAGACAGACAACGTAAGTGACAAACTGGTGAACATAGCAAAATATATAGCAGCCAGATATATGTCTTTGAAATTGGTGGGGACCAAAACAGGAGAGTAAATATTGGACTTTTGACATTCATCGGGCAGACAAAAAATATTGCTCAAATGAATCAAATATTGCAGGTTTAAGCCTGGGAAGACTTAAAATCTTTTTAAGGTCTTTTAGGTTTTCATGACTAAACATGCAACAATCAAATAGCTTATCTGCTTCATCAAGACTTTGTGGGTGTGGTTTGACCAGATGTGACTGACAGTTGCCTGGCAACATAAGTAAACAACCCCACAACTGTCAGCCCATTTTGATTTAAATATTGCCAAATCCTTAAAAGTAAGTAACATTACCTTTTTCTAAACCCAGCTACCCACTTCAAGCCAGTGAGGTATGAAATAATGAATACTGTTTTAACTTTGGCAGAAAATACCACATCACATACTGTAATACACTGCATAACAGTGAAAACTTTGCCTGTATAGGCGGCTGCATATATGAAAAAAAAACACCTACCCTAAAAAATTCTAACAAAAGGTTCTCAGCTGTTTTTTAACATGTATCAGGCACCAGTATTCCTCGCTGGAGCGAATACAAAGGAGCTAAATGTCATTTAAGGACCTGAGGCCTTTCTTGGAGTCAAACTTTTGGTATAACTTTATTATGTTTTTACAGTACATCCTGTACTACTGTAACCACTGAGAAACCTTTTGTTACGAATTTTTTTGGGGTCAAGCCATATTTGCAGCTGACTAGTAATCCAATCTCCTGTCATTAATTTGCACAATACAAATTATCATAGGAAGGCAGGTGTTTTGATTTTCATTGATTTTCATGTTGGAGACTTCTGGAAACAGACAGCGACCAGACTGGCAGACAAGACACCTGCAGGCGAGACACTAACCTTTCCTGCCATGGCGCTGTTCCAGGTATCTGGAAAACGCTTCCAGAACAACACAGAGCTCCTTTGTGCTTAAAGCTTTTATTTTGCTGTGATTGATAACTTTTCACAATGATACCAGTAGTAGAATAAAAGGAAAATACCTAGAGTTATTGTTAACTGATTCAGGAATTCAGGTTTCTTGGTGCTTACTGCCAAACCAGTCCAATATATTGAGAATAAATGCTTGTGACATTGTTATTAATGTTTGATAGTATGAAAAAGGGTGTGAGACGTGAGACGACAGGCACTTTCCCATGTGGAGAATCACTCAGACGTTTAGTGTTTATGTCTGTAGGACGAGAGAGTTAACGAGTGACCCAGCTCCTTCAGGAAACACAATCTGGCTTCATCTGAGACTTGATGAAATCTGAATCTCCAGCTAACAGGAAGTAGGTGGATGTCATATAAACTTCCAACACTGAGGAAGCAGAGGAGAAAGCATGAAGTGATTCTTTTAGTGCAACAGAGAGGACCTCTGCAAAGGAGGCCACAGACAAGGGTGCTCTGTCCAAACACAGCTGTCGAACCTGTGTGCATATATGTGTGTTTGTGTACACACACAGGCTGTCTGTTAGCGCCATCCCTACGGGGCTTCAGGGCTTCGTGGCTGAAGCCTTAATAAATCCCCAGCCCCCTCTCACTCTCCAGAGAGCCAGCATCTCTCAGCACACATTATTTCTCAAATCCCTGAGCCGTCATTAAAGACAAAGACGCATTCTGCATTCTTTCTCCTCTGTTGCTGCTTTTATCCATCCCAAATCCCCCTCCCCTCCCCCCAAAAATCCCCCATCCATCCATCCATTCCATCCATCCATCGCATTCATCATTCCTCCATCTCCATCCATCCATCCATCCATCGGCCTCTCTTTCTGTTCCTTATCCTCTCAGTGCCAAGAGTTTAAAATAGTTGATGGCATTTCTGGAGACTTTGAATGCTACTCAGAGTTGTATGGAGAACTTCCTAGAGCCTGTTCTGTCAAATACTCATGTTTGACATCATGACCCACATTCTGAGTGAATCATATATTTTGGCCACCCAAAATATACTTTTAATATAAATATCAACCTGTGGTCTACAAGTGCTTTTGTTAAAGGTCACGATGTGCGGGGAAACATTTGGGAGGATCTATTTTCAGACATTGAATATAATATCCATAGGTGTGTTTGCATTAGTGTGTAATCACCTGAAAATAATAACTGTTAGAATAGACGAATAATAATAATAATAATAATAATAATAGAATAAGACGTTTTTATCTACAGAGGGAGCGGCTCCTCCTTCTGTTCATCATGTTGAACCACCATGTTTCTACAGTAGCTCAGAACAGACAAACCATTGTGTGTTTTTTACTGTCAATTACTACTTGTATGGAGTTTTCAGTTCCAGCACATCCCTCCAGTTCCATCTCATTACATTTATGTAGTAGGACTCACAGAGAAATCTGCACACACCAACAAAAATATATTATTTGGGGGATTAAGTGTGATGAAATGTGAAAAAAAAGGCGACTGTTTCCCTGACAGAAAATATACGGTTCAAAGTTTTGAAACCTTTGCTGAGCCTTAGTTCATCCTTTTTAAAGTTTTGTGGGCGTGGTGCAGGAGCAGTGAGATCAAGGGATAATTCATTTCTGTCTGAAGACAAAAGCAGCAGACAGCACCTGCTGATTATTCAACAGGCGCAGTGGAGCTGGAGAATGGGAGGCTGGCCTGAAATCAACACACTGTAACACACTCTGTTACATCACTAACCACGCTTCTTCAACAAAGAAGTATTTCTAAATAGTGGATTCAAAAATCCCCCAGACTTCTGCTGCTTATTGATGATGAGTCAATCTGAAGTATT
The DNA here is from genome assembly GCF_004916995.1 of Morone saxatilis. Taxonomy (NCBI): domain Eukaryota; kingdom Metazoa; phylum Chordata; class Actinopteri; family Moronidae; genus Morone; species Morone saxatilis. The sequence continues at coordinate 5,518,537 of NW_023339807.1, forward strand.
TCAGTTTCTTAGAAAACTAAACATGAATATTACTTGAAAGACTGCAGAGCTGTAATTATTCATTCAATCGCTCTGAGCCCATAATTACTCATTTTCCGCCAATCTGGCTCCTTTGGGGAAAAAGCTTCGCTGTTCCCTGTAGTTGAGAAGCCACCCGGTTATTAGTGTCATGGCTTCCTGTTGCCAGCTGGAGGGGGCCCAGACCCAGGACTCTCCCTCTGGACTCTAGTCTCTCTGGGTTAGGACAAGTCTTAACCAGGCCTGTGTGTGTGTGTGTGTGTGTGTGTGTGTGTGGCTGTGATGGCTCCATGGCACACAGGGACACAAATATACAGACGTGTTGGTGTGCACGAAAGTCAAAGGTATATACAAAAGTCCCATTAAGGACAGGACTGCAATAAACAACAGAAGGTACAAGCCCCAAAGGAAAGCTGTGTGACTCACCTCATTTCAGCTCAGGGAGGAGGGAAAAGATAAGATCAGTGTATGAAACCAACTAAGCAATATTAGGGAATGCTAAACACTTTAATGCCTTGCACAAACAAGCCAAAGCTCTCCCCCCCACCCACTGTGATCCACTGCTGAATAAAATGCAGTGATGCTTCCTCTGTGCTATGGCTAGATATTTTCCCTGGACCAGGACCACAGGAGTCAATACTGAGAAAAAACACAAATTCTTCCTCAAAGAGGTCTCCCACTATTCCTGTAAGCATCTCTGTTTACAGTCTCTATCCTGTACTGTAAAAATTAAAAAAAAAAAAGTATTGCATTTCCACATATCCTGTTTACAACAAACAAAGAAGCTGTCCTATCATCCCTGATTCAATTAGCTGAGTTTCTATGGACTAATAAGCAAGTCAGATCCTCGTGGACAGTTTTTAAATAGATCATATTATGTTCCCAAGAGTGAAAAACATAAGTGTCCAGTACAGCTGCTGACAGTACAACCATTTTCTGAATAGCCGGTTAGCTGTGCTTTCCGCCGCCTGCCTGGAGAGAATCATGCCACTGAAATCAATAGCACTGATGGTTACCGAGGCTCTCTGATCACTTTTCAATAAGCACATAATGCCATTCAGCCAGGAAGCAGAGTTTTGATTGACATTGCTTAGCAACCAAAACATACTTCAAAGAAGGTAAAACCAAATCATCGATGACTGAAGTTCCAGACCCTCGAATCCCACAAGATTTGGCAACATCACACCGCATGCACTGACTATGTTAAACTGCTTAACATATTTCTTTTAACAGCACCATATGTTGACTGTATTTGAATGACAATAGCAGACAGCATAAAGGGAGTGGGCATGTGATGAATTGAAGGCCAATATGATCATACCTGTCCGACACAGCCTTCATGAATTCATCCAGCAGGTCATTATAGGCCTGGCCTCGGACTCTTTTATGTCTCAGCCCAATGTAAAGAGGATCCTTCAGCAGCTCCTGCAAGAACACATGGAGGTAAAGGACAGGATATGAAGGAGAAGCAGAGAAACTTTGCTTTTAATGTTCCATCTCAACTTAATATTGTCTTTAAAGCTGCGATGGGCAACTGTGCCAGTTAGTTACTCCGTGTATCTACAAGACAATTGTTTAAAAGTCAGTTATTGTTGACTCATGGTGTACAATTTAAATCAAACATAAGTGAATGCAGCAGAAATAAGAGATGTGTTTTTTTTTATTCAACACATTGTTCTTCCTTCTTAAAAAATGATGCCTAGATTACCCACAATGCATTGTGGCCGCTAACATTTTGGTCATTGATTCAGCATTGTTATAGGCCCTAGTAGCGCCATCCAGCAGAGATAAGGAATGGACTACAGATAAGCATTCCACATCACCAGATTTCTTTCATTTTAAAACTTGACATCACTTGAGGTGAATTTGTCACATTTAGGGCAGCTCCTTCTGAATCCACAAAAGAGTTTATACAACTTTTTTTTTTTTTAAATATGCAGCAGTACTCCCAAGACATGTAAAATTTATGGAGTTCTTCTTTAAAACCTTGATTTCCAGAAAATCTATAATAAAGGAAATTTCAAACAGCATGCATTTACCAAATTGTGTGCACTTACTTTAATATCAACCTTTATGACTTTATCTGTCATGCAAGATAAATCAGTTATTGGAGATCAAGTACAAAGAAAGACTTGACGGTATCACTGTCTTACTGGTTATTAATGATTATTTTCTATCAATGTTCTGAAAATATAATTGTTTAACTCATTCTAAAAAAAAAAATAGAGAAACTGTTCAATTGGTACCGTTCCAATCAAACTACTGGTTAGCATAACCTCCTCAGTCTTTAGTCAGTGCAATGCAGGTCAGCTGAACATGTGAAATTTGTTTACAGTCAGGAATATAACTCAACATAGGAATAATTATAAATGAATAATGAATTAATAATTACTAAAGATGCACTGGAACGGTTATATTCAAAGACTATTTTACTACAGTTAGTACCAAATGGCACAGTCCTTTCCAGGTGTCTTTTCATAAACAAGTCTAGTAAATGCCTGCCTGTCTTTCAAACTCACACAGGCTTTGTGTTAACAGTGTTCACTCTCTAAGCCCAAATGCCCCTAATGACATAATCAGTGGTATTTCAACATCATCATATTTCAATGACTAAACAAAAATAAAATGATCCATGGGTGTATGTGTGTGTATGTACAAGTATTAACCTGTCCGTACCAGGGGCAACGGAAAAACTTGGTGAATGTATGAGACTGAAGAGTCGGTGTGTTCGATTTCTGTGCAGTCTTGACATTTGCTAGCTATGAAAATTAAAGAGAGAGGAGAGATATATACAGTATGTGAACACTAACACACACCTGTGTTTCTATAGACCTTAGACCTCTGCTATAATGTGAACCGTGTGTGTGACTCACTTTACACACGGTCTGCAGATACATGTACATCAATCTTAGACCTGTTGCAAATGTTGTCATTTTTATAGTAATATTAATCACTTTCACATGACTTTAGGGGAAACATAATTTTTACATTGAATGAATGAATTATTTTGTCACCTGTATATCATAAGAATATCATAAGAATATAAAGTTGCATCTTTCTGTGTACATTTGTTCCAGTTTCAGATTTTTGGAGTGGTTAGCATCTGGTTGTATCATGGCCAGCATTTTAGGGACGTTGCTGAGTCTAGAGAGTAACTACATAAGCAAGTGAGAATAGAAGCCACAAGAGTCTACAGCCACACTCTGTGGGGCCTTACTCAGGTAGTGCTTTGTCAGCATGCTAACATGCTCACAATGACACTAACATGTTGATGTTAAGCAACAAAAACTTAACCATCTTCACCATTTTAGTTTAGCATGTTATCTAAATTAGTTTTTTTTAACCACTAAACACAAAGTACAACTGAGGGTGATGGGAATATCATTTATTTTGCAGGTATTAAATAAACTTAAATAAAGTTAAATTTAAAGTTATTGCTATCCACCTTGAGGAGGACATGAATGCCTACACTAAATGTCATGGTAATCTATCAAATAGTTGTTGAGAGATGCCAGAACAATGTCAGCCTTGTAGTTTAACTGGAGGACAAGTCAGAGTAAATTGGATTCTTCGTCTTGGGACCATGAATGTCTGTATAAAATTTCACGGCAATCCATCCAAGTGTTGAGATATTTCTGTCTGGACCAAAGTGGTGGACCAACAGACAAACAGACCAACACTGCCATCTCCAAGTGAGAACAGAAGGAAGAACAGATGGAAATTCAATTAATTCCTCGAGGTGGATCAATTGGAATGATGCATGTAAATATGTGACTAGAGGGGCCATAGGACACAAGGCTGGGGCATTGTTCACATCAACTGAACAGTCCTTCAAAGGCAAACTAACAGTGTGACAGAGATGAAAGAGCAGCAGCAGCAGTGAACCTTTGCACCTTAGCATTTTGAAGAATGAGAGGGATACAGCAGGGAGGTGAGGAAATTAAGAGCAGAGGTTGATGGGAAGCCATGTGTGTGTAAGACAGAGAGACAGACACAGAGAATGAAAGAGAGAGTGAGACTGTGATGAATTAGGTGGAAGTAAACGCTACCTAGCAGTGATAGATTGGTAACAGACTTTGTTATTGGCACATATTTCATCTAATCTTTGACATGCTGCACCTGTCTGACATAACATGGCCGGGTCTCAACACACAAAAAGCTGTAGATCGCCACCTAGACAGAAGTTATACTCATAATCTAAATGTTTTACACTCTGTAAACTTTGACTACCAGGGAATTTTGATCCCAAAGGATGAGGAACTGAGCTGGAGCGTTGTCATGCCTCACTGGGACAGGCAACCTTTCTGGAGAGGGATAATTAGAGGGTGCCACTAAGATGAGCGTGGCTTGGAGATGGCAGCGGCCACCTTTCCATGGCAGGGTCAAGAGTTGTGATGTCCAAGAACAGCTCAAGAGGTTTATTTGAGGCAATATTTATTTGAAGTTGACAACTCATTTCCTGGCAAGCTTTTAATGGGCAGTAATATGCTAAAAGTGGCCAAGTTTGACTGTAACCAAAACAAGCAAAACATTTTCATGTGATCCCACGGAGAAGTGGGTTGATATCAGAGGGAGCTTTTGGTGGTACTTTCACAAGATGATGCAAGAGCATGCAAGGAGAAAGATAAAAATAGCTTGAAGAGTTGTTCACCTCTGCAGTGGAGTTTCACTTACAGCCAACGTGCCTTCTGTTGAGTTATAATGTGAGCTGTATTATAAGTGATAGTCCTGAGTGAGTTTCACTTGGGCTGACCTCGTTGACACTGTGCTGAACTGTTGACATGAGTCGTCTTTCTGTCCCAGTTTATCCACTGTTGATTGGCTAAGCTGTCCTTTGTGTTGTACAGACCCTTTTCTCTCAGAAGGGATTAGTCCCTGTGTATGGCTTTACAGTTCATGATTGCTAGAGACACAGAAGCTCCATTTTCACTGTCAACAGTTTCCAAGCTGATGACTGCTGGACTAATAGTAAAGTTATATTTGACTGTGCTGTTGTGCTGGACTTTTGGGACTTTCAGTGTTAAAAGTGTGACTGCAGCATCTATGAACAATGAATTGTGCCAAAGATGTGGAACAAGGGCAGAGATTTAGAAAAGCCAGGACCAGTGTGAGGTAAAGGACACCCGGCATTGGACGTGTGAAAGCCCACCCAGTACAAAAGCACAAACAGCATATTGTCCAGGATGACATCACCGACTCTCATTTCGGTGTGTGTGTGTTGAGGTTATTCCAGGTGACATCAGGCCCAGGAATACACACACAGATACTGTCCAGGGAGATGACAGGACGATGCAGAAAAAAACTGGTTGTTTTTCTTCAAGCTCTGTGTGTGCCTGTATGTGTGTGTGTGTGTGTGCCTCTCTCCCTGCAGATGTCTGCATGTGTGCACTGTATGTGAGCAAGAGATAAGAGCTGTCCAGGTAGTGAGAGTTTAATGCTGGGTCTCACACGAGATTACACAGCTACCACATTACTGAGCAGAAAAAATAACAGACATTTTACAGACGCCCCTAACCTTCTCATGATCTGATAAAAGATTAAAGGAATAGTTCATTTTGGAAAATATGCTAATTCACCTTCTGGATTAAAATTAGATGAGATTGATACTATCATATCTGTATGCTAAAAATGAAGCTACAGTACAGCAAGTAGCTGGTTAGTTTACTGCAAACAGGGAAAAATGCACAACGTGCCATTTTTACACTTTTTGTATGGATTAAACAAATAACAAATATTTTTTCTAATATTTTGTTATCTTTGGATAGAGTCAGGCTAGCAGTTTTCCTTCCGTTTCCATTCTTTTGCTAACCAACATTTGGCACACTGACGTATTTACCTTACAGACATGACAGTTCTTTCAATTTTCTCATCTAGCTCTTGGCAAGAATGCAAATGTGTGTGTTTCCCAAAATGTTGATAACAGAAAAAAAAAAAAGAAAAAAAAGTATGCCTTGGTCAGGGGGTCTGCCTGCTTGCCTCTCCTCTGTCTATCCCCATATCCACTCAAGGACAAATATAATCCCATAATAGCAGTCATTTTAATAATTAGCTAGAACTACCACTACCTCATAGCCTCCCAACTCCATCTGCTCCCATCATGCCTTCACAGTCCGGGCTGCAGAGTGAGGCCGGGTACCGAGGGGCATCAGGTTAGCTTGCCTCCCATATAAAGCCAGTTCAGAAGAACTACACACACCGACTGACCATTTATCCAATTACAACTCATTTAGCCTGTCATCTCTTCAGAATAATAGAAAAATGGAAAAGTCAGCCAGAGCCAGGGAGAATACAGTAAAATCTCTTTTATAGCTATTTCTTTTAAAGTTGCATAAGCAGCAATATTGTGTGTGTGTGTGTGTGTGCGCGCGCGCGCGCTTGTCCCTGTGCACTAAAATATGTTTCTGAAGAGATTTTAGGTTTGAAATAGGCAACGCAGTAACAGAATCTTGACTGGTATTTTAGCACTGCCTAGTTTGACAGTTTGATCTGAGAATGACTTGTCAATCATAAGGTAGCCACACCAAAAAGCATACACGGCTTTATTGTCTGTTTTACTCCAAATTGGACCATAAT
>NW_023339807.1:5525227-5532486 GCF_004916995.1 Morone saxatilis
ACTCATTAGGAAACTGTTTACTTGGTAAATAAATCAAGTGAAAAGTCGGTAATTTCTCCATTTGAGTGCATGGTATTGTTTTTTATTGCCGCCAATGGAGCTCCCCCTGCTGGCCTTTACATATAATGCAGGATTTAAGATACTTCCGCCTTGGTTTTACTTTCAAAGCTCTGTCCATTATATATACTGTCAATGATCCATGCCCACTGACACACACATGCCTATACACAAAAATAAGTGTTTCTCTTCTTCCTACTTGGCAGCAGGTACAAGGCAGACTGAGGCAAGCATGGATCAAAGACTTTGTGACATCTTGTTAAAGTTGTGTTGTGATGTCCATAAATGTCTAAAGCTGTTGCAGTGCACCCAAGAATCTAATCTGCAGATGCTATTATCAACCTAAACCAGAATCACTCAATGTGGAAACTTAAATCACACAGAGATGCCAGTAGAGGAAGAGGTCGAAAGGTAGAGCTACATACTGTAGGCTTATAAAAGATAAAGAGCTAAGGTGGAGGACTTGGCAGAATTAGAGACGATTTTGCTCTCTTAATCCAGTTCCAATGGCACAAAGATAACTAATGTAGCAATGTAATATCTTTTATGGGCTTTCTGGGAAGACTGCAGTGTTTCTGTTGTTATAATGAAAGGGGATTTCTGCTGTGACCTGGAGAACTTTGATAAACTGTGTATAAGTGCTGTCACAGAGGGATCTCAGGCCATCAAGGATGCTATAGCATTGATAATATATCACCTGCACTAAATCAGTGGTATCTGCCCAACTCTTCCATATTCTTTCTGCTACTTGCATTTATTGCTTAATTTTATTTGCAAAGTCATCTATCCTCAGCAGGATCTCTCATCCTTAATCTACTTGTGACATTTGCTAGGGTTGAAACTGAACTCCAGGGAGTGAGTCATGAGAAGACTGTCTTGGAAAATGAAGGACAGCTTCTGACAGGCTGAGCTCAGCTGTTGTCGGGCACACAGGCATCTGAGGCTGCCACGCCTTTGGCCAAGGCCTGAAAGTTGTGTATATATAGAAGTGCACACAGACTATTCTTGGTCTGTTTAAGGCTATGGGCTCACGTGCTGCCCTGCCCAGAGTTTGAATCATCTTTCAGAGATGCTGCCATAGAGAATATGGATCATAGGTAGGTAACTGTAGCTCTGTTGGCTGCTACACTCAGGCTGGCAGAGTGGAGAGGTGCTTTCCCAGCTGGCATCCATCAATGGAGCTGCCTACCTCTGTTATGTAAAGGGTGTTTCCTAGATGTTTTCTTTTTCTTGGCTGATTTCTGAGGCAAGGTCTACCTGGCTGCGGTGGATAAACAGCATTTCCCTTGTGGCATACTCCATCATGTTCTCATGGCATGTTAATTTGTTGGAGCAATATTTTGAGTTTTTAGGGGTCTGGGGCATTAGAGTTGAGAGGTGAACAGGAAGACCAAGCACACTTGATCACTACTATGTGGGGCTATAATTACCATATTTCCCCAAAGATATGGTTACAGTTTGGTCTAATTTAATGTAATCCACCTTGAGTTGAGCAAGACACAGCTCTGAAAATAACCTTCATCTCTGGCCTCTATGTGGAAGGTAAGCAACAATAAAAGAAAAGCATCTGTCCTTTCCTTGAGTAAATAACAATACCATACTACAAAAATATAAGTTGGGAAATAAGCCTCTTCACTTTGTTGATAAAAGTTAGGAAAGAAGATTGTGGCTGGTTCACTGAAGCTAATTTTACCTACTTTATATATTGTGTTATTTATTCTGTAACAAATTATAATGAGCATATACTCAAAATGAAACTACTCGAGGCATTAAGTACATCTAGCTGCATAAAATTATACTTGAGTACAGTTCATGAGAAAATGTTACTTTCCACCTGTAATGATTGGTCTGTGATGTTATAACACAATATAACAAGTTGCTTATTATTCTGCAAACAGTCTGTGACTTATAATTAAACCTCAGCTCTTACCTCATTGTCTGTGCCCACATCCAGCATGACAGGCAGGCACTGCTGTGGTGGCATACCTCCACAGGCTGTATAGAGGGCCAGCTTGCCCACTGGGATGCCCATGCCATAGCAGCCCAGGTCTCCCAGGCCCAGGATCCTCTCACCGTCCGTCACACACACCGCCTGTCAATCAACACAACTGTCAGCCATAAACTACAGTAGCAACATCAACCACCTCATCAGTTTAAATCTGTGTATAATGCTGCTACATGCAGGATATTCTTAAATTAGATTTTGTATCGCATTTTTGCACAATTTAATGAGAAAAATAAAAAAAGCAGCAATTTTGCCTCCATGTGTCATGAGCGCAAACCTTCTTTACCCAAACAAGTCCACCCTGTTACCCAGAAACATGTTTTTTTCCCCTTAGTGTAAGCCAGGTCCTCCTACACCCTCCTGGCTTTCCACTCACTAGTCACTTTACTTATTAAGCAATAAATATGTTCCTCTGGGTTGATTCCACAGCATGAAACAAATCAATTGTGCAACACTTAATATCAGCAGCAGAAGTGTTTAATTCGAAATGTTCCTAATTCTGAGTGTTTTTCTTTTTCCAGCATCAGTGTGACGCAGATAACTCTGGCATAAAGGTTTTACTGCCCTGTTCCTCCCACCAACTGACAAGTTTAAAGACTGTCATTAGTTTTCCCATTTCAATGTTTAAAATCCATAATGACCATACTTAATACCATTAACAGCTATTTTTTCCAACTACCTTGTTAATATGTGACAGAAAGGCTGCCAAGGCTTATCAGTGGATGACTACCTTGGCTCCCGCCCCCCTCTCTCAATGGAAATGTTAAAAGTAGGCCATATTAGGTGAGTCCTACGATAAGACCACCCTGACAATGAGAGGCGGCATGTCAGCGGTGAGGTAAATGCCCTGCTGTTGACAGCTGTGAACAGGTGGCTGAGGCTGCAGGTATATTTGACATGCCAGGAATGCCTCCTGGTTTCGTCATTTTAAATATGACTAGATTATGACTTGCACATAGTTGCTCTATACAGAAGAATTTCAGGCTTTTGGGAAATTGGCCAATACAGCAGGTCAAGACAACCAATACTGAAATCTGAAATTCCAAACTGATCACTCGATTTAGATCACTCACTAGTTTTAATATCAGCCTGGTATAAGATGGCCTTTTTATCAGAATGAAATGTTAACTCAATGTAGGTGGCACAGTTTCACTTGTAATTTCCCATGAGAAACCTTGCATTCATGTCTATGGTCCACCACCTTCAACTCACAAAAAGGTAAAGTTGTGTGCAGGAGTTTTAAACACTATCTTTAGTGCTTTTATACAACACTCACTTTTGTTTTTTTCTTTTTAAGTATGGAGGACTGCTTTCACTCAAGATAGTTTATCCTAAAGTTGTGAAAGCATCTCTTTTGGGAGTGTAACTCCATAGAGATAACCTATGCCTTTTCCACATCATAGCAACATGTGTTATTACTGGATTGGTTTCTATTTGTACTTTTTTGCTACATCCTACTGCAAAGATTTACTTTTGATTGTTGATGTTGTATCATCCTTACATATTAGAAAACAATATTCTATGGTAATCTACATTCAATGACGAGCCAGGTCATGTTCTTTATTTTTAAATTTGTCACAAAATTCCATGTAAAGACCAAAACCAATAATACATTAGCCACTCAGTATCTTACTTCTACTCCTTGTCTCTGGCTTTCAGCACAAGCCCATTCATTCCTACTAAGGGCATTTGTAAACAGGTCACAAACATATAGTTTCCTTTTTTAAAAAGCTAAATGATTGGGAAACTGGGAGATATCAGACTTTGGATACACACACACAACATTTAATCGGGTTATAATTTACTCATTTGAGTAGTTATCTTCTGATTTATTTGTGCAGTCTTACAGAGCAACACTTAGTTTCCAAGGGTTTTGTGAGTTGGGAGTGCTAGAACAACATGAAGTTGATTTAATTTACCCTGATGTCCTTTTCTGGCCAGTTCTGGAGCAGTGTAGAAATATGGCCACGGTCATGAATAGTGATGAACAGCCCCCTGGAAGATAGAAAAACAAATAAAATAAGTTAAGTTAGCAGAAGAAAGAGAGAAGAGAAAGAGACCATGCTTTTTACATATTCAAAAGGCTTCACAGACACCCTAGTAAACTGTCTTCCTCTTTCACACTCCTCAAGTTTAAATGTCAGGCTCAACTCTAGTAAAGTAAAATGTCACTAAAATAATCTTGGCAACAACAATGGCAACACAAGAATTCAAATAACTCATGAACACTTTGTACTTAAAAACTTCTTATCCAAGATTTGAGGGAAAAACAGCTTTAAGCTCTAACTCAGAGACTGTTTGAAGTTAAGCTGCTATTTCTTTTCTTATTTCTGACCAAGACTTTATTGAATACTGATGGCACCTGGGATTTTAATGTTGAGCCCAGAGCCCAGGGCCTCTGCAGGGAGTTTGCTTTGGAACGACCCTTGAGGCTCCCAAAAAAATATTGATTCATCTTAGCATCACCCCTTTCTACCAACCCCCCCCCTCTATCCTTCCCTTGCTCCCTGGCACGTCCTTCCCTGTGGGACAATCCCAGGATAAAGAGATCATCTCTATGCGTGGGGTCCAGCTGCAAGATCTTTCCTACCCAACACACCCATCTGGTAATAGTATAGGGGGCAACATTTCCTTCATGTGCCAGTGACAGTAAAAACATCACTATTTGTAAGAATCTGCTCATAAAGTAAAACCCATCCCAAGTCAATGCTTGTACTGTGGAAGTGTCAAACGAAAACAGTATGACACGTTGTCAAAAGTAAGAATAAAATATAGTGAGATGAAGAGAAACATATAAAAGTGTCACATAAAAATGCTTTGATAGGTCGGGGATGAGGTAGAGTACACTGTCAGCATGGGTTTCCACTTAACACCAGTAACCACTGCAGACAAAAAAAGAAAGTCTACAGCCAGGCTAGTGTCTCTGTGAAGCTATACTTTGGCACTGTGGTGCTTTGGACTAAATGCTAACATCAGCGTGCTAACATGCACTACACTGTTATTGAGCAGGCAATGTTTACCTTGTTTGTCACCTAAGTATAGTTTATTAGCATGCTATCCTTTGCTAACTACCTAGTACTAAACACAAAGCATAACAGATGGGAGTGTCATTGGTTTTTCCAGGTGTTTGGTCGCCAAAATCATTCATTTAGTCATTTTGAGGGGGACATGAATGTCCTCCAATATCTAATCAATTAGGCTGAACTCACACACTGCAGGTCCTTTTATGAACTTGACTGTGCCTTTTCAGCTACTTTGGTATTTAGAGACACTACAGTATGCTGAGGGCATAACTTTGGCTATACTATTTACTACATACAAATGAAACTTCCCCTTGAAACTGGCAGTATGACTTCTTGTAGGGCTGTGTATTGGCAATAATTTGGCAATATGATACACATCATAATACAGGGGGTATGAATCTATAAACTGGGGTATATTGTGATACTGAAAGTAAGAATATGGGTTGTTTTTTGTGTCAAAGTATAAAACACCATAAAATCTGAGCTTTTACTTACTTTATTTATGCAGCCAGAACAGTTAGATTTACATTTTACCCCTAATCCCTTGGAATAAAAGTATTTAGAGTAATAAGAATGATGTCACACTTAATGCTCACAGCAGTGCTTTACATTATGGCATAACAAAAGAGCCATTAAAATTAAGATTATATTAAAGTAAACTAATCAATTAGTTAATCGACTGAAAATTATTTGCCAGTGTTTCTGATTTTATGACAATTAATTTTTTGCAGTATTACTGCATCTCATGTGTTATGTCTTGAATTGTGTATGTTTTTTTGTTATATTTTGTACTACCATTATTTGCTTTTATTTCCATATTAATTTTATAAACTAAAACCTGATAAATATTATAAAAGAAGGCAGTATGGATTTTCCAAGCAAGTTAAGTACATCAAAAGATGATCTGCAAATAATTTAAATCTATATTGATCTTTGCATATAATTCTGCTAGTAGTTCTATTGCTCAAACATAAAGGAGTGGGGGAAAAGAGCATTCCTTTCTCATCCATTCTTTTATTTCAGCTTCTCCAGCATCAGGATTTGCTGCTTTTCTCTGCTCTCTAGCATTGAATATCTTTGGGTTTTGGACTGCCGGTCCCAAAAAAAAACGTAACAGATTAAACATTAAAAATGAAACATTAATTAAACAGATGAATTGCTAAAGTTGCAGTTGTAGCCCAACATTTGACAAAAAGTAGAGAAAAGAAGAGGAGAAAGGATAGAAGAGAGAGAAAGAATGACTGATTTAAAGGGATTGATTGTTGATAGTTGTGAAGCTTTTAAAAAGACACACGTTTCACCCCGTGCAGAGGTCCGCAGGTCACATAAAGGTCACTAGGCCACAGACATCTGGCATCTGTCATTTTAAAGACCTCTCAACTGTTCTGGCAATATAATGACATCTGCATACATCTGAACATCTGTGCACGAGAATGTATGCTGCTTCAAATTCACCATGGGTTGATCATTTAAAGAGTCTTAAAAAAAATGTCTGCACAGCTGTGGGGGACCTGTAGGGAGCTGGACTACTTTTGTCTTCATACAGTTGATATGAGCGAGCGAGGAGAAAGAGAGGAGAAAGTGCAGCCTGCTGTGTGTGTTTACCTGAAGCCAGGAGGATATGAGCCACTGCCAGAATTTGGGGGGAAATAGCAGCACTGGGGCTGAAAGGTTCACCCCACATTATGATAGTTGGAAAACAACTTTACAAGATGGATCAAAGCAGACAGGCAGGCTGGTGGTAAAGCTTAATCTCTGTCAACCTGAAGGGTACTAAAGACATTTCCGCTCCTCCAATTCTCATTCTCGGTCCCTCTGCGCTTTTAGAGGAGCTGTCGACCTCATGACCTTTAACCCTGACAAGTTCAATAAAGTAGAGCAAGACACCTTTTAACAGTCAAAAAACACACACACATACACCAACTCCTCTAAGAAATCACATCAGGCATCTACAGTACCTAGAGCAGCAAAGAGCTAATCTACAGTATCTCAGGATGTGCAGAGTTGTGCTGTTTTAAATCCTTCATCACTGAAGATAATGATGATCTTTTGAAATGGTGGAAGAACTTTCTGGATCAGTGACAGTATACAGCAGCTGTCATGGGGATGTGTATGATATGAAAGCTTTTTCCCCACAATCCGCAGAGATCGTCAGGCTGTGTGTGTGTGTGTGT
>NW_023339807.1:5532614-5536591 GCF_004916995.1 Morone saxatilis
TTACTGCTGGTTTAGGGTTAGGGTTTGGGTTGAGGGTTAAAGGAAAATCCCGCCCTCCCATACTTATACGGTTGTTAAGCTAACATAAAAGAAAAACCAACACGTGGCTCTGAGCGTACACCCACTGACAGATGAATAACCCCTTTATTTCAACTGCAGCATTTATCCATTTTTTTTATTTTATCCATCATTTTGTACTAAATATCTGAACTGTTTATCCATACTTTTAGAGGTCCATTTTAACCACTTTTATGAAACTCTTTCCACTAATGGCTGCCAGCCATCCTCGGACATTACTGCCGGGTGTTTGTTCTGATGTGGTATAGCATATACAGTAGTTAGTGCTACTAGTGCAACTACTAAACTCAAGAGTAGCAACACATTTGACTTAGTTGCCATTCTATCTATTTAGCATGCTTAATTTTTTACCTCACACTGCTAGCTAGCAAAGCCGTTAGCTGAGTGTGTAACATTATGATAATGAACATGGACAAACATGCATAACTGGTCAAAAATACTCTTGGTGGTTAATCAATGAATGGTTAACATTGACATCCCTACATTCAACCATTTATAGATAATTTCCAGTTATTTCACGATTTATCTATTAATTTTAACTGCTTTAGCTAATAATGTGAACTGTTTATCTGTTGCTTTTAGCTAATAATGTGAACTGTTTATCTGTTGCTTTTAGCTAACTATTGGAACTGTTTATTCATTACCCCTAGCTAACTATTTGAAACATTATTTTTAGCTATCCCTTTTATACCATTTGATCCATTACTTCTAACTCTTTCGACTTCTGTGTTTGCTTAATAACTACTTTTTACACACTCTCAATTTGTGGCGTTACAGCTGACTCAAGATGTGGACCCTCAAGCAATGAAGTGCTGGTATACAAGTGAGGAATCGCATATTTCTCCTCATATTGATGAGAGTTGAAATGTGTGTGTTTGTCAGACTCCTGCTGCTGATATAACCACAATGAATAGCAGTCGCCTCATTTTCTAGATGAGAGGAGGGCCACAAAGCATTGAGTTGCCATGTCTGGCTCCTCCTGTAAGAGAGTGTGGCCAGGACAGAGAGGGTAAAGAAAACAACCTGATGGCCTGAAACAGCACCACCGCTGACCTGCAGCCCGACACAAAACACACCCCAGGGACTGTGGAAAGGCCGCAGGAGCTGGCAAGAGGAGAAGCTGCTTTCCACACCATGACCCCAAAACAGTCTGAGCCCCATGAGGAAGCCGGCCTCCGATTGTTGACCCGTGTCCACACAAAACACCTCCAGTCACCATTCTTCACCCCCACTGCATAACCTTAATCTTCACTGTGCTGAACGCCCTCAGTTAGCAAGCCACATAAGGTTCAACTGACACAGTGGACACAAATCATTGAGAAAAGACTGTGAAAGTAATGTTAAAGGTCACAGTCACGCACTATGAGATTTCTCCAACTAATTAAGCTCCAAATCTGCCACAACACGGTTGGTCTGTGTCCCCTGAGAAAAAATATGACTGATTTGATTTTTTTAATTTGTGGCTAAGCGCCTAATTGGAGGTGAATGGAGCAAACATCTTGCATTGCGACTGTCCAGAGGGAAGAGGTAAATGTCAGCTAAGTGAAGAAGACGATTCTTTGTTTTGTTGCAGTGAGTAACTTGAACCTTCACAGAAACAAATGTCTGAGATTTTGTAAAAGCCTCTGAAATGTCACTGACAGAACAAATGTATTTGCTGAGAAGTAAAGCCAAAGTTCCACACAGTGGGTTACATAAAACATGTCTTCCCATGCAATAATTTACAATATCATTCCACTGTTAGTAAAATAACACATTATTCAAAGGATATTAACGGATTTCTAGAGTACATGATGGGCACCAAAATTATCTCTTAGGTCTTGTAGCGGTTTCCAACCCAAATATCTACTAGTAATCCTTCAACAACTATGTCATAGCTGATGTGCACCTCTTCAAGATTCAAGATTCAAGATTCAAGATTCAAGATTCAATACTTTATTGCCATACAACTCGGTGCAAGTTGCTAGGGATTTGCTTCAGTGTGCTCAGAACATCAACAAAGACAGAAAAAAAGACACAGAACATATAAATACATATACAACACAAGGGCCACAGAACATAAGTACATGATATCCCACACAGGATCATACTTAGCAAAGCAGATAAGCCAGCTACTGGATGACAGTCCAGAAGGCTAGAGTGACAACTTCCCCCCCTCCATTGGTGGTACCTTAAACAGAACTTAAGTATACTATAGATAAGCCTAAAAGTCTACATCTATGCCAGTGTCTCGGTGAGGCTGTAAACACAGCGGTGCTTGGGGCTAAATGCCAAAATGCTCAGGAATGTCACGATCACAGGTTGTCACTTGTCATTTTTGATTGGTTGCCAAGCTTCAAGAAGGTGGGTCTTATCTAATATCAGATTGTCAAAGGTGAGAGTAGAAGAAGGAGAGGATGGTGTTCTGCTGTTAGCTGCAACTCATGTTGAGTTCTGGTGGACCATGAATAATTCCCTCATTCCCTCAAGTATTTTGGTTTAGTTTCTGTCACCTATCACTCTTTCTATCACCGTCACAGGCAAACTTCAACCAATCAGATCAACAAACTGTTAAATGTAGTCAAACTCTTACTGAAGCCAGTTGGGAGAAGAGCAAAAACAACTCTCTCTAGTTGCTAGCAGCATTGCGCCCACCCCTGTAGATACCAGTACTATATCTAGAGAACCGATACTTCGGTACCATGTCGATGCCAAATTTCAGAATCTTTCAGTACTCTAGATACAAGGCATGCAATTCTTCTAGACCCGACGGAGCAGCATATACGCCTACAAGTAATGTAGTCTGCTGTTAAATGCCACAGGATTTAACAGCACACATTATTTTTGTACTGTTTTATTGAAATGGGTAATGAGAATTGTGAATTTCACTGGTATTGGTACTGACTAGTAAATTTATGGTATCGTGACATCCCTAGTCAGTAGTTCCTCAAAGGACGCCAATTGGTCTGGTACCACTGTAGTTTGACCAGAAATGCAAACATTGACCCTAACCCTAGCAAGATGGATTATTGCGTAAGGTTAGAGGCTTATGGGAATGTCTTTAGTTTTGATAAACCATAGTACCGCTAGATGAGAAGCCAGAACACCAAAATTATTATAATTCATCATGAGGGGGACATGGTGGACACGTGGATGCCAAATTTCAAGGCTATCCATTCAATAGTTGTTGAGATATTTCAGTCTGGAGAGAAAACCGCCACCACCATCCCTGAAGCCACAGCATAGCTAAAAAAGGTCCCTGATTGCATATTTCACTGTTTCATAAACAGATATTTTTTAATGTAACTTTTTTCCACCCGTTTTTCCTTAACCATGCCATACCACAATTCACCTCACTCTCTCATTTGTCTCTCTTTGCCTCTGCATCCATCTCTACCCTCACCCTCTTTCTCTCCATCTCTGCAGTGTTGGATATCGTCCATCTTGCCCTCAGCGCTGTTGTTCAGTGACGGGGCTAATGGTGGCCCCTCCATCAAAGGCCACCAAGCCACTCTGCCATTGGCTGTCCACCGAGCCTTTACTCTGATTGGCTGGCTGGCAGGGGTCTTGTAGCTTTGCCGTTTCCTCTGACCTTCCCTGCTGACCCCGAGGTTCTGACCACCCCAAACACACACACACACATACAGTCACCTATGCTTGCATATACATGTATGTATGGATAAAATATGCACATTAATTATGCCAACAAAAACTTGATGATATGAACATCATAAATCATAAAAATACTGGTCTGACTGCTTTAATTTGATTCAAGCTATTTAACCACAGAACAAATACTTTGTTTCCAACCTTACAGCAAAAGTAGACACTTAGTACCTTGTATAAAAAAAGGACAACAAAGGATTTTCATCTCAAAGAAATGGTTAATGATATGGAATATGAGAAAAGAAGTCAAGAGA
>NW_023339807.1:5536691-5546575 GCF_004916995.1 Morone saxatilis
CCTAAAAACTTAAAACTGTCCACACGATCCACCACCTCTCCATTGATGTACAAGGGCTGGGACGCCTTCCCACTTCTGCGGAAGTCGACCACTAGCTCCTTAGTTTTGGAGACATGCATACACAAAGGGGATGAAGCAGCTAAAGAGATAACACTTAGGGTCTGCAAGAACTAGATTACTACAAGTATTTAGTCAGCTGCTTCAGTTTTCTAAAATGCCCAATTAAAAACCATACAAATATTAGGCTTTTTAGAACTGAGCTTTTTAGATTTTTGAGTAAATTAACCAATAGGTCAGACTGAAAGGTCTGATGGGCGCATAATTCAATAAATCAAATCACAGAGTTCAGTTAATTCAACCTAGAACAATTGCATTGTATACAATCCTAAATTATATAAGGATTGTCAGACTTTAAAATGAACTGTTCACTGCAGACATAGCACTAAGAGATTATCCATCTCTGTACCTGTTCTAGCAATCAGCCAGCTGGAGCTGTCATTGAGCCCAGAAAACTGTTACTGTTAGACTAATTACTTTCTCATTTACCCAGAGCTGTTTGGCACACTGTATTACAAAGGTTGTGCAACAAGAAGGGTTATGCAAGCAATGTGAAGCTGCATGCCTCTCAGACAGGGGGGTATTACAGTAACTGTACACCAACAGTCTCTCACATTTACACAGATAGTGAGACACATTTAGCTCTCTTAATGATGTAATCCTGTGTCACTCTAACATTCTGTAGTGTTGCTACACACACTCAAATTCATAGTCATACACAGAAAGTTTTGTACATAAACGTCTAGCACAGTATGAAACTTATGGTACATAAAAGCAGACAGATGTCCAGGACACTGTCTGCCCTTGATAGAAAAGATTTTTTTTTTTATTATTCAATGGAAGAACTCCCCTGTGGAGATCCATGACTTTACAAAATAGGTTCAAACAGGAGCATCCCTCAAAATTAACACACTGGATCCTTCTGCCAGACCAGCTGCCGGGACATTTGAGATATCATTTTATTAAAGCTGGGAAGTTCAACAGACCTTCACAGAAACAAAAACATGCAGTCGCCAATAACAAGATTCATTTTCAGAATTTCATTACAATAGACTAATCCACTCGTCACTTGGTCAGAGTTCAAATGGTCACAAAGACCGAGTTAAAAAAAGAGAGTAATAAACCACAGATTTTGATGTAAAGCAATTTGTTACGAGAAAAGTGTCTGTCTTTTTACACTCAAAGATAGAGAGATTATTCATTTGGATAACAGTCTTGTTTCACTCAATATCTGTCCAAGACTACAATCAGACAAAGTCTAATTAATGTACTGTGATTGAGTTCTCCTACAAGTTTCTGATGCTAGAGCAACAACACTATATTTAATTAAATAAAAATTAATTCTGTGCCATTCATGTGTCAGGGAAGTGTATCAAACTGAGCTGCAGACTGAAGCCTCTGACTTACACCACAAAATAATGAATGATTTCTTTTATTAAATTACAGGAGATACTTCTTCTGAAAATTGTTCTATGCTAATTTTCTGAGTAGCTTGTAATGTAGTTGCTGCTTTCTACAAAACTGCAGTGTTGCTGAATGCTTCCAATGAGGGGTAACTTGTAGCTTCACCACCTACAGTTTCAAAGTACCATAGCTTCCCCAACACTGGGTGTCTGTACTTAATACCAATCAGAACAATCATCAATGCTTTTACACCTCGGTTTCCCAGCAGCCAAAGCAGGGACAAACACAAACATGAAGGGATTTGAACTTGTTACTGGCAACAGGAGTCTTGGTTACATCTCTGTCAAGGTAAACCAAACATTTCATCTCAAACCATGATGTGAGTATAACCAGTATCATAGGTTTGGCTCCATGTTTTGATTTGTATTGAATCTCAACGGCCAATTTGTCAATACACTGAAAATACACTAGTCTGGGCCTAACACAAGTCATCATATCAGGTGAGTGTCCTCTGAAGGACCAGCACAGCATCAAGTGAGACAGCCCTGCACAGCAACACATGCACACAGACATACAGTACACTCATAAGGAGACAGAGTAATTTCTATGACTGGATGTGGTATCTGACCACAAGCTGCAGAAAAAGGACTGACACCACAATATTTAAGCAATGAGACCGCTGGTTTCAACTTTCTCGCTTCCTTCCCGGAGTGGTATTTAATAAGTTAATGGCTTTCCATGGAAAGAGTAGAATTTTATTTCAGTTTATGCACAAACTGTAAGTATACCTAAGTATACCTTAATAAGTATCCACATAACAGGAGAGCAAGTCAGTTTTATTACTTAGGTTGCACCCTTGGGTTTTGTTCATACTGATCATTTCCAAGGAAGTTAAGTAAGTGAAGCCAAAGGAGCAAAGCTGCATTACAAGTAAGACACTCATGCTGCAGCACATGAAACAGCCAAGCAACTGACGAAACCAATAGAGGAGAAGAAGAAAACTCAGTTGAACAGTGGGTCTGGCAGTGCCAATCAATAACCATGTTCATGCTGCAGCCTGAGCTGTTGCAAACCCTGCCCACTTTAAAAATAACTGCTGCAATGGAAAAGATGATCGTCAAAGAAACTAAATATGCAACAGAGCTCTGGGAAAAGGAAAAAGGGCTCTGTAAACACAAAAAGAAAAAAAATAAGTAGAAAAGACAAAGGGATTCGGATAGTGGGTGAATAATTTAGCATCAGTTCAACAAACACAATTATCCAGCCCATAATCCACCTCTCCGTCTCTGTCTAAGCACATGTAAGCCTTCAGTTCCCTGTGTTTGTTCCATCAGAAAAGACGCCTATGCAGGATGTCTGTGTATTGTTTGTGTATTTTTTCTAGGAATTCATCTTAGCAGCAAGAAGCAACCGTACCCAGTAATTTCTGTTCAACACACAGCTCTCATCACTTAGAAATGAAACGTGACGGGCAGGAATTCTCTTTCCAGTCCCTTCTCTTTCCTTTCCCTTCACAGCCTCCTCTCTCCATACAGGATGACTCTCTGAAGACAATGCACTCTTCTTCTTCTGCCTCCCACCCTCCATGGCACGCTTAGACTTTGACTGGATTCCATCACATTACAAGTATTCAACGCGGTGCCTGAATCACCCTCTTTTTAGACAAGCAAGAACCAGTTCCAGTCTCTGGCCTTGAAAAACCATAACCCACCCCCTCCTCATTCCACTGCAGCCTACTGAAATCAGCCCGGGCCTCCACACAACAACTAATCTCCCCTCATGAAGCTTTTCCAGGACTTGGAGAAGAGGGGGAACTCTACAAAAACCTGGAGGCCAAAATGAACACAGTTTAGCCAATCTGATCGGCCTTTCATCACTTTCGGTAACACGCTGAGACAAAACATAAAAAGGCACAGTGTCTTTGACACGGGCCAACCTGCAGGTGATGAAAATAGCAACCAGACAGTGTGAGTTTCTGGGGTTTCAAAGCCTGTCTTCTACTGTAGCTGTCTGGGTGAAGGAGAGGCAGTCAAGTGTCCAGACAACTGAATGTCCAACTTCTCTCTCAGCCAGCCTTACATAACTCATGGTGCAAGAAACAACAGGAAAGGGCCAATTCCAGCACAAAAGCCCTGCTAAAGGAATCAGAGGCACAGACCTGATGAACCCAGCTGGCTATTAGAGGAGTTTCAGCCCGCTGCAACTAGGTTTTCCATTCATTCGGCTTTTCACACACGTCCTGACATTTGGGGCATGCCAATGACGTTTCGTGTGGGCTACAAAGTCACATTGAAAAGCAACTGGTTTCACTTCGGCCAGCAACTGCGTGAGGAGCAGTTGCAGTGTGTGTATTTGCAGATGCTGCTGTGTGTTAGCAGCAGTGGCCAGGACCAGATCACACAATGCATATACAAGTAAACTGTATATGCCCTGAAATTCAAATAGGTCATCCTTCCATGACAGATATAGAGACGATGTGAGACAGGTTAAAAGAATATTGTAAAATCATTGAGCACTGTATGGATGAAAAAGATTTATGGCCCTTTGTATTGTCTTTGACATTCACAGAAAAATGTGTATTCAATTTTAGGCATGTCTGGGGTGGTGGCAAGCGCACTGCGAGTGTCCACTATGAAACAGATGGAAAAATGCTTTAAGAGTTTCCAATTCTTCATGCCTTATAGCTGAGGAGATCATTCATGTACTCTTTGACACTAAGTGAGAGGCTAAAATCAGGTTTTACAATTCAGGCCGTTGGTAACGATTGTCTATTTTAAGCTCTCGACGTCATTTAAGTAGGTTGCAAGATGATCCAGCAGGGCTTTACTTTTATATTTTATAATTATCTGGAATACTGAAGTAATAAACCTGGATAAATGTCTTGTTTTGGAGATCCTGAACCTGTACCAACCCACCCTGGAGAATGAGGTGAGCTTTATTATCTTAGAATGAGATGTTTTTATGTACAGACGCATTCCATTGGAGGGATGCCATGTTGAACCACTATGTTTTACAGTAGGCCAGAATGGACAACCAAACACTGGCTGTAGATAGATCATTTTACGCAAGGTTTGTGGCCAACATAGTTTCTCCTACACACTTCAGGCCCAATCTCTGTCCCAGGTCCTCAAATACAGATGTGATTGGTGTTGCAATCATGCCACTAAATCCTACACACTGATCCTTTAAAATGACTAAATTAATTTAAAATGTTTAAGCTTGGTGATTCCTGTGAACATGTTACTGCTCTATAGGTAACATTTTTAAACATGGAAACTGGAGCTGAAGCTCTCGCTGATGGCCTAAATAAAAGTGGATGAAGGGAAGAGGTCAAGTCTTACGTAATAAAAACGGATCAAAGAGAGTCAAAAAGGAAAGACACCAAGGGTCAAACCCCACTCCTGTGGAATGGTCAAAGGCCAGACAGAGTGCTGGAAAATCAACACCAAAACTAATCATCTCGTAGTGAAATCATCCATAATGAAAGGATCAGCTGACCCAAAGAACTGTTTATTAATGGTCATGTCTGACACTGAAACCCTGCATACTTTCTGTGGAATTAAGAGCTCAAATGTAAAATGTACATCCAGAATCATCAGGAAGCTCTTGTTATTTCTAATCTACATTAGATAAACATTTTATATAACATAAAAGTGCTAAATTTGACCATGTACACAGAGACATATGAATGCCATGAAACAGCAGGATGTTTTCAGAAATCTGCCTAAAAGTCCATTCTGCTCTGCCAAAACATGCTCTACATAAACTAACAAACTATATGCAGCAGATTTGCTGGGGCGCCTTAACGCATTGAACACTGAAAAATAAGCATGTCTTAACATCTGAATCCCTGCCAAATGAGCCTATTGTGTGTTTCAGTCTCACTGCAATGTGGAAATCTTATTGCTCACTCATCTATTTATTTAATCCTTTTCACATTTACCAAGCCTACATAAATATTAATGGATGAACAATTAATATTTAAACTTTAACTATTCAAACACAGACGTTGTAGTGTTTAAGTCTATCAGGCACATGCAGTTTGTAGGATTTAGCAGCATCTAGCAGTTTAGTTGCAGATTGCAACTCCCGCAGCACCCTCCCCTAAGTAGATGTATGAAAGCATATTATAGGTATTAGTCCACAATTACTTAATAATCTCTTGATTCTATCCCTGATTTTGGTCTTCTGAGAGAAAAGTCTCAACAAACTTTAATGCTAATTTAATGCTGTGTTGAAATGAAATGAAATGATATTTGTAGAAAATGTTTACAGTTTGGAAGCATTTTGAGTGACTCCACAACTCACACAGCCTGTGAGTGCAGATGGATATCTTCAAGCTCTCGGTTTCTAACCTCGGGCCAAATGCTTGACAGGACTACAAGTGTTCACAGCCAAAGCCGAGCTGAGAGCTGATGGAGCTGTCAAAACAAAGAGAAATTAGCTTTTAGCGCTTTTCTTACCACATCCATTTACTAAGGAGAGGGAAGTTATGAACTGACAAATAAGAAGCGGAGCCGTTAAGAGATATTAGTGTCAGATACTGCAGGGCTCATACCATTTACAGAGGTCAGTGAGGAGTGTCCCATGTCAACATGAAGCTGACCCAGTTTCACTCATGGGTTTTTAAAGGTCTCAGTGTTATTTTTGTCTGTATCCCAAAAAAGAGTTGACCAGCAACGAGAATAGTGATGTGGACATACAGCAGATAGTATATATAATGCAAAAACTGCAATAAGTAAATACATCTGGATATGTAGCTGATTTTGGCCTGTGGTATTTATAGTTTTCTTTATTATGTCTCCCAATTGGAGGTCAAAGGTCATATACTCCTTAAGTGAAGTCTCGCGGTACCGCCCCCCTCACTCCCATGGTAATTTTAAGTTACAAAGAAAAAACAAAATTGCATCTGGAACCGAAGCATGGAGTGCCACACCTGGAAAAACAAGCACTATAGTAAATCAGATGATCTCTTCTTCTCTTCTTCACTAATCCAAACAGTCCAAACAGCTTCATCAGGCCATTACTCAGCTTCATCCGAGTACCAAGAAATGATGGCAGCTGTTTGGATCTGATTGGGTAGGTGTTTTCTTTAATTTTTGTATCATTCCAGTAGACTACACTGATACGAAATGGGAAAAAAATGCCAGGGATTTTAGATCAATATGCCAAGAAGGTTTGGACTGTGGCTTGGGGAAATTTTGGTTTGGAGTTTCCATTCAAGGGGAAGAAAAAAAATAAGCTGGATTCGACATTACAGAGGCATTTTTCCATGCATGATGGTAGTGGTTTGTACGTACAATTCAGCTGATCTGAGATGTAACACTGTCCTTTCCACATCTGACACTTAGACTCCATGCCCTTTAACTCGATCTTTATCTTTCATGCAAAACTTTCTTGCAATAAAAATGTGAGGGAATTCCTCTGTTTTTCTCACATAGGGAGACCTGAGGATTTGGAACAGTTTTTGCGATTGCATCCATATGCATCTAATGGAAGGCATGCTAATAAGGGAAATAATAATGACATTGTAGCCAATATTCAGCTAGTGGCCAGGGATGTTTCCACTCATGGTCAAGACCCAACCTCTGACAGTATGTGTGACACTCTATTTAACCTGGATACATACATATGCATTATATACATACGCTGTATTACATCACACTTACCCATCTGGCTGCTTCAAGTCAAACAGGAATGAGGCCAGCAGCATGAAACGACTCTGCTTTGGTGCTGGCAACCCTCCTACACTAGCTTTTGAAAAGCCACCTCCAACATGTGCTTTGGCACCCAGCCTTGACGGGTGTAATAAAGAAATTATATAGTTTCATTTCAATTTGCAGCCTCCTTGTCGATTTATAGGCCCCCTGCAGCAGTAATTGTGCAGAAAAGATAACATCATTAAAACATACAGAGTGCGAAAGTACAAAGTGGTGGAAGTGGCCAACATTTGCAAACATAGGGTTATTCCATAAGGCATCGTATTTTACTCACCAACCTCTCCCACCTCTAGGGTTTATAGTTCCAGTAAAGTTTCTCAAGGCAGGGAGATGAAAGCTACCTCCATACTAGTTCTGTAGCAGAGAAGGCTTTAGAGTGAATATCCTTATGTACTCAACTCTTTTGTCATTCTAAAAATGTTCCCTTATTGTAATGCACTGTGAAATTCACATTAAAGCCATTACAGAGGATGTTGCCAACTTGTGTGACATATGCTGAATGGATTTTCTGCTGCATGCTGCTGAGACACCTTGGGGTTTGCTTTAAAACTGCAAAGCAGGCTGAGTGTGAGTCACTCAGCGTATCAGATAAGCTTCATGGCATGATCAGTAAGTCGTATTTTCCAGTGTGGGCTGGTGAAATATTACTACTGCGCACCAAAATTTGACCAGTGGAGTGGTTGTGTGGGGATAGCAGCCAAACAGAGCTGTGCTCTATAATTTTGTCCTTGGTGGGGATGGAAAGGTTTGTATTAATGCAACATTCAGCAACTCAAGTAAAGTCAAACTGAAATCATGTCATTAAAAGGAAGAAAAAAAGGCCTTTGGGTAAATATTAGAAATGTTCCTTTTCATGCCATCCTCTGGATGTGTGGGGTGTGTCGTGTTTGATTGACCGCAAGCGTAGTCCTAGCAAAAGACTCTTGGCAGACCGCCATGACCTGCAGGCGAGGGTCACATAACCAATAAGGGACACACAAAGGCATCAGTGAGCTCATTTTTGGTGTCTGCTTGTGGTAGAAGAAGGTAAACAGTGAAGAAGAACATAGCACAAGAGTCCTTGGAAAATGAGTCTCAATCCACCACATTTCTTTATTCTTTTTCATTTGTTTAGTTTTG
Organism: Morone saxatilis; assembly: GCF_004916995.1. Lineage (NCBI taxonomy): Eukaryota > Metazoa > Chordata > Actinopteri > Moronidae > Morone > Morone saxatilis. The sequence continues at coordinate 5,544,992 of NW_023339807.1, forward strand.
ACAAATTGTGATTTGAACTATGCAAAACTGTCCCATTCCTAAATCAATGAAAGTGAGGGAACTTGTAGTTTATGTGACTTATAGCAAGGTAATCTCCCTCCAGCCCTTCAGGCTGTAAGTTACTTTTGAACTTATGTATAACAGCTCTGACTTTTTCCTCAAATTCTTTAATGTGTGGGTCCGTTGCCCAACCAAGTTCTGTTTAAAATGTCTGGTAGGAGAAAAATCAGATACTGAAAAAGAAACAGCACAACGGCATTATACTAAAAAGACCACAAACATCATTTTCACTGTGTCCAACACAACATGGTCAAACTCACAGCTAGTGTTCTCTATATGATATCCCAGCTAAGTAAACATGCTAGCAGAATAACTCGCTAACAGTAGTGCTAGCCTGGCAACCCCATCAGTCATGTGACCCTCGCATTACATGTTGTAGTGGTCTGTTGAGAGTCTCTTGAGGCCCTTATTAGCTGTGGATGGACCTCATCAGCATCTAAACAGACCAAACTGATATAACCAAACAGGAAGGTTTTTGAGCTGTTTAATGTGCTGCAGCTGACCAGCTTATTATCTATCCAAGCTAACATTAGCAGTGCCGTTTTCCCCAGTGGATGTTTGGTTGCTATTTTAACAAGCCAAGGTGCAGGACAAGACGTGTCCTTGGTTGTAAGCCAGATAAGAAATAACTAAAAAAGAAGGAGACTTTAGCAGTAAAAGCTTGTTCAGTTGTTGTTCAGTCTGTGTCAGTCTTATATTGTGTAGCAGGCTGCTGTCTGCCTGTTAGTCCACATAATGCTGTTATTGCTTTATGCCTGGAGGCAACCTGTGGCTCTGGAGACTCTCTCTAGTGGCTCCCTTATCAATGAATGTTCATTTAAAGGGTAACTTTCCTACCTATTTAGGAGGAAAAAGACGGAAAGCACGGCATGCTTTTACGGGCAGGGGCTACCTTGTTGGATTGACAAGGTCTGTGGCGATCCCTGTCAAATTCAAGCTAGAGTGAACTCTATCTAATCACTGTAAATTTGAGCTCTGACATAGGAAAAATAGTAATTATATAATGGAGTCGGCTGTTAATTGTGTTTTCCGGTTAGTACATTTTGTCTCCTTTTTTCTGCCGGCCACTCGGTCACTGTGTTCAGTGCGTTGCTGCCCCCAAAAAGGGAGCCTGCTTGCAATCTGCACTTTCCGGATTGACTTCTACTGGAACGACCTTGACCCGTCTGTGACCTTATAAAGTAACTTTGATGAATTGGAAAGTTTGTTAGAGATTCTGAAAGTGAAGAAGTACATAAAAAGTTGAATTTATGACTCAAAATACAGTTTCAGTTGCAATAAATCAATTCATAATGATTATATTCATGTTCAATTTGATTGGAATTCAGTTCAAACTAATAAATCTCATATATTATAGTGCATATACATATCAGGATTTCCAGTTTTCATTTCCAGGGGTAGTTCAAAGTTAAAAACGACTACAATTCAAATGTGTCAATTTCAATTCAGTTTTTTAATTTCAATTTTATTCAAGTTAAGCAAATTCGCAAATTCATTTCTACGCTACACAAAAAATCAGTCCCT
>NW_023339807.1:5546600-5566835 GCF_004916995.1 Morone saxatilis
TACTGACACAAAAATCAGCCCATACGCCCTGTGGCTTTGACAAAAATTTTACAATGAATAACATTTTCATTTTAATTTCACATTCTCCAATTGCACAAATGTGTTGGCATTTCAAACCAAATAAAAAAAAATGTTGGTAACTAAACTGAACGCATATGTTACGTCCTTTTCTTTTATATTTTGCCGAACCTCAGTAGTGGTGGCTACTAGTCTTGAGTCTCCCTAGCTAGGCCAACAATGGATTCTAAATAAATAAATAAATAAATAAAAAAGAACATCTCATAGGAAAATTTTAAAATGTAATCATGCGTGGACAAATTACTCTGCTTTCACCACCAATGCTGCTGGCTTTCTGGCAAGCTGTATGCTTGATCTGTAGGGAGAAATTTGCACTGTAAAGCTCAAATATGTTTTGCGGCTCCACACATATTTTCTTTTACTTTTTTTGGCCAAAATTGGCTCTTTTAAGAGTAAAGGTTGCTGACCCCTGATCTTTGCAATCCCACTCCACTCAAAATAAACAGCAACAACTAGCAAATGATGATAATGAAACAAATTTGCTTTATGCTGCTTTAATAAAACTCCATACACTGGCAGCTGCCATGTCTGGGTTCTCAGGGTTCATGTAATGTTGTTATAGCAGCTGCCCAGATTTAAAATCTGAACTTGAGTGACAGCAGGTCATTTGGCGAAGCCTGGACCAGGCAGCTATGGTGTTCACGGACCCTGACTGGATCCTGACCAACAGAGACTCTGGCTGAATTGGCCAAACATCTCCAAGGTGAGGTGAGACGGGGACAGAGGCTGCCAGGCAGGCTTTTAGGCTGACAGGCGTAGCCCAACCAAAAGCCTAAATTAATAAATATGCAATGATTTCATGGTTGTTTCTTAGAGACACAATGGAACAAACTAGATTTTCTCCTAGAGAGCCAAATCCAACCACCTTGCTCTGCAGCCATGCTACTCTAAGTCATGGAAAGTTATGGCAGTTTGAATTAGCAATAGTCCCTGGTACTGTAGGTCACAGACAATTCAGCCAGGTAGTCTTAGCAGAGTAGACAGTTATTCAAAACATATATTTAGTTTGATTACTTTCCATGTTTACATAGTAAATGGGACCACTGCTGTGGATTAATGTTCGGTATTAGCCGATACATTAATTTATCATACTAAGGGATACTGCAGGATAACTGGAGTTACAGTCTACTGTGCCCTAAAGTTTCTTTGCTTTCACTGGCTCTAAAACGTCCTCGGACATGAGCTCTATATTGTTATACAAGGTCCTCCAAGTCCAGGGTGGAATTAATCCCAAATGCTTGCCACGTTCCTCATGAGGTCAGTGTAATTCCAAACCCTTACTCTCCTCCCTACTTTTTCAGTGCTTCTCCCATTCAGCACAGGCATATTCTGAGCTTCTCTCATGGCCTACCAAACAAATACATAAGCAAAAGTCATGCAATCAGTCCCAATCAGGGAACAAATTATCTCTGGACTCAAGTTATGTGGAATAAGCGGGTTGTTTCTTATTCACGGTTTTAAGCAGGTTCATCACGGTTCAATAATCATGTGTGGATTAATGATCCAGAAGGCAAGGCTATTTTCTATTTGCCCTGGATGCTCATCAATCCAAATGAAATCCCTTCCTCACACACTTGCAGTGTAACACTGTGTGTGGGCCCGACTGGGGTGAGATCACAGCACAAAGGCCCCTAATCTGCAAGGTTGGAACACTTCATCATCCAGCATGTGCCACTCCAGAGGTGGCCGAGCCAGCTTCAGCTGATGCCTTTCATTAGGCCTTTATAACCTCCTGCAGCTCACCCTCTACTTTAGTCAAGGACCCGCCTTACAAGACCTAATCATGGCGGTATTCAGGTCATATTGCAGTGCATTTTAATGTAATTGATAATGAATCAAATAATGTTTAACGGTCTGACAGCCTACACTGTAAATACTAATGTAATTATGATGATACAGGTTGTTAATAATAATAATAATAATAATAATAATAATAATAATAATAATAATATAGTACAATGTGTGCTTTTAGTCAATAAACTATAAATTGCCATACACATATTAGGTTTTACTCTTCCACTATTAACTGGTCTAAAGTTTTTGGGAGAAATTTGAGGTAAGAAAGAGTCATGCTTCTAGTCAGACCTACATTCCCAGTTTAGAAGAATGAGGCTGACAATATTCTATTCTTCTAACATTAAATAGATCCTATCCTCCAAAGCCTGATATATCTCAATAATCTCATTCCTCTGTGGCATACATTGTTGTCCAAAGACAACTTGAGCAAGGTATTTAACCCCAAACTCCTCCAGCGCAGCAGCTTGGTAGCTAGCAGATAAGACTGTTTACTATGTAAAATTATTTAAAAAAATACAGCCTCTTTACAACATGAAATGAGCAGTTTATAGGTTTATTTTATCTTTACTTACACAGACAGTAAGACCCATAGGCTGGAAATGGAAGAAGTAAAAGAAAGCATCTGGTCTTTACCCTGCCCTATCTCTGGAGAGATTAAGAATGCCTGTCTTATTTTCCAGCTCCTGACAGACAGCTGTAGTAGCAGAGTTGCTAACCCTTGACCCTTAACCAGGAATCCACTAATGGGCTACCAATGATCATTTATCTCCATCAGCAAGATGGATTGACTCATGTCACTTACCTCGAGAGCTCCTTGAGGAGTCAGACTCTTACTTTAAAAGGGCCTATTACAAGTTTATTTAGACACTCTATAGCAGTGCACCACAGAGGGCACGGTGACACTGGCAATGACCGAAGTACACCTAATTACTTTCATGCAATACTTGAGATCATTTTTCTGCTACAAAACATTATCATATATCACAACTGAGTACTTTCAGCTGTCAAAAAAAGTAGACAACCCACATTTATGGTGAAAACAGAAACAAACTTTGTGTAATGAAGACAGACTAACTTTCTCTGCTAAAACACTGTGTCCGCTCATAAGCTTACAAACCAATAAAAGTAAGCATGTCCACTAATCTGTGAATGTGTTCCTTTTTCCAGCTCTCCTTCCTGCCTCTGCCCCATCTAAAGATCAGTGAATCAGCCGTGTTTTGACACTTAATGGCGCTTGACCTATGGCCTCGGGTACCGAGCCTGGTGTCGGAGTGTTTAGTCTCCATGAGGCAGATTAGCGGGTAAAGTCAGGCAAGACAAGGAGAGGCTGCTGCTTCCACACAGAAGTCTTTATACCTGAGAGCCAGTGATTAGAGACCTAATCTGCTGCTATGGTGGTCCGACTAGAAGCCACGCATGCACACACATCAGTAATACATTACAGGAATTTCTACAGGATGATGGTGAGTAAAATGCCCTGTGCATGATATTTAGACAGAAACCGAAGAACACGTTACACTTCAGACACAACCAGCAGAGACATGAGCTGATTCCTCAAGATTATACTAAAGTCCACAGCCATGCTAGTGGATCTGTGAGGGCATAGTTAGGCACTGTGGTTGGTTGTGTTAGCATGTTAACATGCTAACATTTAGCTAATTAGCACCAAGTGCAGCTAAGGATGATGGGAATAGCATTAGTTTGGCAGGTGTTTGGTCATAAACCAAAGCACTGGACGAAGTGAAATTTTGATTGGATGATGGCGCTTTAGTTTTAGTTAGTACAATTCGTCCTGCCTGTACCAAATTTCAGGGCAATCCATCCAATTTTTGTTAAGATATCACTCAAAGTCATAAGGATGCATCATCTGGGAACCATAAATATCTGTACCAAATTTAATTGTAATTAATTTTATAAAAAAACCAAAGTGTCAACCTCATGGCTGCACTCGAGGAACAGTTAGCGGATTATTAAAGTCCTCTAAGGATCACAAATGTTTGTAATTTTTCCTTTCACTAGTTCTTGAGATATTTTAGTCCAAACCAAGGAGTTGAACCGACCGACTGACATAAGCCATCCAACCAGAGCCACGGCTCTAACATGGCTAAAAACATTGAGACAATATACAGATGCAATAAATGCATCTTATGTATCATGGTCTCAGCCCGCTCCTTTTTCTCAGTCATGGTTAGCAGAGAGAAACAGCCTGGCTGAAAACCCAAATCTGTCGTAGACAGAGGTGTCCCTGGTGTATTCTGCTAACTGATCCCCCAATGCACATTTCCTACAGGCCTGACTCCCAACCCCAGGGCCTCTGGCAGCAGCTCCTGGCCCGCTGTGCTGGGAGATTGAGAGAGTGTATAAAATGACTCCTCCAGCCAGTTCAGCGTGAGAGAAAGGAAAGCATGCTAGGAATATTTTCCACATAGTTCTGCAGGGATAGGGAAACAGGGAGCTGTTGGGTAACAAAGTTATGTGCAAGGGAGAGCTTGGGTTTCCAAGTATTTTAAATGTACCCAAGGTAAGCATTTATAATAAAACTGCTTGGACAAAATTAGGAAAGCTGGGGTTTCACAGCTAATCAGAAACATTTGTGGTGGTAAATGAAGCCATCACTGAATTAACTGTATTTAGAAAATTCTGGCTTTGCTGAAGAGCAGATGTACATTGATGGAAAAGACTGGGACTCAAACATCTTACTACAATTGCTTTTATAGTATGTTTTATAATGTTAAACCATGCTAATTGTCTAAAACTTGATGATAAAAATTAGATTCAGCTAATGGCCATCACCTTCGGGGAAATGCCTGCTGGTTACCAACAATAGCTAACCACTGTAGGTTGCTGTGTGGATTATTGGCTTATATGTATCCTTTTAGATCCGCCAGAGATTATGGCTACCAGCAGTAAGTGATCTTAAGAGCCTGTGAAGGACATTTGACTAGGGTGGTCTCTCTCCTATCAGTCTCATTAGTGTAAAAAAAAACTTGTATCCACCTGAGTATGGTTAAATGCAGGGAGGCAGGGCCAAGTAAAACAGAGTGGCCCTGAATGCAGCCCTGGGAATGAAAGCACTATCAACTCAATTTCTATAACTGCTTAGGGAGTTGTTGCTGTCAGATAGTGAGAGACTTGGACCTGATGAACCTATCTGAGGGAAAACAGATAGCACAAAGGTGTGTGCATGTGTGTGTGTGTGAGAGACAGAGAGTGAAAGTGTGTTTACAGTAGATGAGGAGAGGAAACCAATGAACGTCTGTCTGCTCGGAGAAGAGCCAGATCCACTCAAGGTGAACCCTGAACTGATTTCAACAGCTTACAGCGGTTTGCCTCAGGCTGAGCTGTCTAACCAAACTGCAGCTGAAAGAACTACCGCAACCTCCAAATTTGGTTAAGATTTTATAGCATCAAAGACCAATTCTAACATACATACACATGCCGTCAGAGTCCTTGAGTTTTTGGTTGCAATGAAAGACATCAAATCATTTGAAAATTTGCTGTAGCTTTAGCAGATGCAGACCTGCAGGCCTTTAAGGTTTTTAATCCAATTTAAAAGGAGTCTCAGGCAAAATAATGTCCCAAAAAGTTCAGAAAATACCTGTGCGTGAACTATCCAATGTCAATCTGCTTATCTTATAGCCAAATCTGACACCCGATTCATGTGTTGTGCTCTCCAGCAGCTGAATCAAACTGAATGCATTCACAGACAGTGAAAGAAGAGATGTTTTCGTAACAGGTGATCAAGAGTAGTCCATAAATGTGGAAGTTTTTCATTCCAAACCACTGCTCTCAGTTTTGACAACACTGGGTAAAAAAACATTTCTGATCAATAAAATTGCAATCCATGATTTCTTGCATTGTAATCAGATTCTGATCAAATCTGACATTTATCATGAAATTGTAAGAGTGGCATTTCAGCCAGGTAGCACAGATTAGATTAGATTAGATTTTAGTGAAGTTGGCTTCTGTTTTGTTGGAGAACAAAGGTTGAAGTGTTTTAGACAATAACCTTTTCACTGACATTTCAAGGTAGTATTTATGGTTTAGCATTTTACAGGTTCTACAAGATTCTCCTAATTCTCCAGGTCAGGTTTACACGCAAAACAGGTTCTAAAACCCTTTCAGAATGTATCACATCACAGTGGTGTGACAGGTGGCATATTGCAAATTGCAACAGAATTTCCAGATCATTTTCATTTTCATTTTCCTGTGCATTTCCATCCACAACAGTTATGCAAATATTAGGAGCAGGTTCATCGAGAAAAACAGTCACTACCCAGTCGGGTCAACGTAACGAAGCGACGCCAGTCAAACGCCAAGCGGTCAAAAACAATGTAGACAAACATGAATTGTGACATTCATGTATTAGTTTGAGTAAGGTTAGTCTTCCCAAAGATCTGATGTTTTCATCAACTTTGTGATTAATTTGCCAACTCTGTTTCCATTGCACTTTTGCTTTTTTTGATACACTAACTTTTCCACCTCAGCCAAAGTTTTCTCTTTCAATTTTCATCATTTTCACTCAGGATTGTTTATGTGCAAATTAAAAGAACTGCATAAAAAGGTGGAAAGGCACATAGTATTATTGCATGGGTTTAAAAGTGAGATGCCACTACAGTAATGGCCGCTGACAAATATTTATATACAAATCAGTGGGCTGTGATTGGTGTAAAACATGTGACTAGTCAGTTCTTTCCAGTGTGCTGTGAGAAAAGGCAGCTTGCAAAGGGAAATATTGGTACCATACAGCTGAGATTCCTCTACTGCTGGCTGATACCAAGGGCCGTAACAAAAACAATAAAACTGCCAATACCATAAAACATTTAATAACTGAGTGGTGGAAGATTTACTTTGTGGGAACATAGAGAAAAAACAGTATCACCCGCTTCCTTTTGGCCTACTGCCTGTTCGCAGCAAATAAGCTGGAACAAATCTTTGTGCAAATTGGGTTTTACTTTTTAACTGCACTTTTTTATAATTCATGATTGCTCAATGTTCAGTGTTGACTGTGTCTCACCTCGGTCTTCTAAATATCAGGCCGTACTGCTGGCAGGCCAGGCCCACAGTGGGGGTGTAAATGATGGGCATGAACCTCTCAATGTCCGACGTTAGCACCCGATAGAACAGCTTCTCGTTGCGGTCCTGGAGCCCCATCAGAAACACATATCTGGGATTGACAGGGAGGAGCGGGGAGGAAAACACAGCATGTTAATCTTTAACATCTTGAGGACTCATACCTGCTGAACTGAGGAGGGGTTTATTAAAGTCAGATGTTAAATCCTGTGTGTTTATGAGTGAGATGTACCAGGCAAGAATGGAGGAACTGCAAGGGAACACTTGAAGGAGAGTACGTCGGATAAAAGCGATGTATATTACAGCGAGGTTACAAAAAGAAGAAAGAAGGAAAGAGAAGAAAAGAACTCAGCTCACATGTACAATAATGACTTCTAAGGATTTGTTTTTCTTGTGTTCCGAATGATTGGAAAAATACACAGAATAAAATTCCGCCCCTCAGATAGCCGACACAAGCTCTTTGTTCTGATTGTAGATTGACCGGGAACTGAGGGTTTGCATATGACCCAAATTAAGCAGAGCACGCCAGAAAGGGCTCTATTCCTAATCAGAGAAGTTTCCATAAAGCCAAGAGCACAAGGTGCCTCTTGTTGAGGGGATAAAAAGCATGCACGCCCTCTCTGCTATAGGTTAGGCCACAGCAGCTGCACAATACACGGTGGTGACAGTTGCTCTTGAAGAGAACTGTTTTTATATTGGTGAAGCAAATTAGCTTCTGCCACATGCAATTTATCACATGAATGGTTTCTGTATGGCTCACAGTGTGGAGCTGAAATCAGTTTCGCCATAGACTGGTAATTTGCCGTAAACCTGACGCGTACACATTTTTTTGTTTGTTTTTATATAAAAGTTAATTTTATGACTTGGGAAACAGTTGGACAAAAAAAATAATTATATATTACTATTAAACCACATGTCAAACTCCACGGTTGATAGAGTTTACTGAGTTGTCACAGTGATGAGGCCAACAGGTGACCACTGTGCTAACACCATGAAACTGAGCAAACTCCATCTGCTGAGGAAGGCCATGAGATGTGGTGAAAAGCAACAAAAAAACAGGGTAAATTGTTATTTGTCAGTAAGTTTTTGGTATATTTTTGTTTTTATTTTATGTTCAGTTCATGAGTTTCATGTGAAATACTTCATTTACAGGTTTAACAAGTTCCCAGTTGACCACAGCAACGTGACAACATGATGTTAGTACAACATGTCATATAAGTGTCATATGGTTACTGAAAATTAGCTCACACTAATTATTTATCATTTATAATATTGTATAGGATGCATACTTCACTCCCTTATTTGAATCACCATGTGTGCAGGGTTGTACCTTTGTCTGCATTTATGTGTCTGACTGATTCAGGTCTAAAATTATGGGATCTTCACTCAATCTTCACCATGCAAGGCTGTTATGGTACACTACAAGTCCTTACATTATGGGAAAAGAACCAGAACCAAACTGTTAATTTTTTATTCAATCTTAAAGGGGGTGCTCCAGCAATTTGGTGTTGTCCCTCTGACTTCTGAGGCTGAAATTTAAAGCTAAAACTGTTTGCTAATTATCTGATTAGGTGACCACAAGAAAACTGAAATTAGTCGAGCACCATTTCGACAATCAATTAATTGTTTCAGTCATTTTTCAAATAGCCTCTCAAATGTGAGTATTTGTTTTCTGTTCTTTGTCTTTACATTATAATAAACTGAATATTTTTAGGTTTGCGGAAGTCACCTTGATGGACATTTTTCATTACTTTCTGACATTTAATGGACAATGAATGAACTATTTGAGAAAATAAGATTAACTAATAATACAGGAATAATACTGATTTGATTTCACAGGCAGAGTTAAAGATTGAACAGTAAACTGATTTTCTTGTAAAATAGCCCCTTTAAGAATGAAAAGTAAGGACAAAAGTTTGAAAGGTGCTCACAACTAACTTGAAATGTAACATTTTGATGACTTCACTCCTCAGTTTCACTCAGCTGCTCTGATTCATCAAACAAATCTATAATTAAATCCCCACATCAAATCCTGACATATTACTGCAGTGTGCTATTGTTTGATTTGATGCTGGCAAACATTAAGGAAGGTTTCTTTCTCCATTCTTAACCTTAAAAGGCGTGATCACTACCCACACCCAGGAAACAGGAATATTTACAGTACACACTGCTTTATAAAGCAGGATCCATGCTGACTTACCGAGTGCAGTGTTTCCTTTAAAGTCAACCTACGGAGGCAGCCAGCACATAATCTATCTCTATCTTAATCTATCTTTGCATGAGTGATCAACGGGCCCATGTTAGGCTTCTTACTGCTTTCTAACAACCTCACTGAGTATGAGTTTTCCCCTTAGCTGTAGCATTTTATATACTTTTATATATTTCAGTTGGCAAGGGCTTTGAACATCCATTTCCTCTGTTGACGACACAGTCAAAGTAGGTACTTGAGTCACTCCATCATCTCAGGTCATTAACGCATATGCTTGCAGTACTTTGCCATAATTTGTCACAATAATTCAGCCGTCACGACAAATTCCAACAAAAGGAAAAAATGGGAGTCTACATATCTGATTAAAATAGAATGGAACGCAGTGAAATATTGGAGTTATGGTCGTAAAAAATACATGACAGCGACCCGCAGTAAATACCAAAGAAGGATTCAGAGTTGGGGAACAGACTGTAAGTAAACACAGCCGGCTTGAGCGATGGCAGGCAAATAGCAGTCCTTAATCCACAGGACCAAAGCCCAAAGTTGGAACGCACTGGAGGGCCCAGAGACAGATTGACAGTGACATTGATATTGATAGGGCATGGGAATGGCAATGACAAGCTCATAATGACTGTTTTTAGATGTTGATGCTGTGATGTTGCTATGGTGGAAAATGAGGCAGCGTTTAAGAAGCTGTCTAGTTTCCATTGACCCTAAATCCTGTCTCTCAAGCAACTCACTCATCCTTGACATTAGGAGTGACAGCTGATGGAATGGTTGACTGAGAGATGGCGCCTGGAAACAGAGGCAATTTCACAGACAGATAAGATTCAGCATTCGGCGTATAATTCAAAACAGTACAACAGGCTGCATCTTCAGTCTGAGGATCTTGTTGATCAAAGAGCCCAGACTAAAATGTTAGCATGAGGCAGATTCATTACTTAATGCCAACAGCTACGACTCCTCAGCGTCTAACGAAGCGTGCAAAAGCGAACTCAAGTTTTCATTTGGAGGTTATGAAAACACTCACGAAGGAGAACAGGGGGGGGATTTGTTCAGTGAAATACGCAGTGTCGGGAGATGGATGTAGATCTCAGAGGGCTGATCGCTAATCCGCCTCTCGTGTTCTGAAGGCTTCCAGATGTAGGACGTCTCAGTGTGCACAGAGTCAGGGGAATCCTCTATGGGACCAGGCGAAACTTAACTCTACTCATATGAATGTGATAGAAGATAAAGATTCTATTTTCCTACGTCACGGTAGTAGAGGTTTCTGTCTGTGTTTGGATGTCAGCCTCACCTGTCCAGGTCGTCCCTCTTCATGTCGTAGTTTTTGAGCACTCGGAGCAGCTGGATGTCCTGGCTGATGAAGCAGGGAGGCAACAGGCCGTGGGTCCCCAGCTGGAGACGCTCCTCCAGGGAGAAAGCCATGCCCTGCAAACACACACAAACCAATTCCATCATCCTCCATCATCCTGACATATACAAGGACATCTAGATATTAGTTGGCTTTAGAGAGGCTACAGAAGTTTTAGTTTTTTTTGCTGTCAGACAGAGCCGACCTAGCTGTTCCTCCTTTTTTCAGGCTTTACGCTAAGCTAAGCTTTCATCTAACTCTATACCGCTTTACTTATTGAATCTTGCGTAAAGGCCAAATTCCGAGAAGTCCCTAAAGAAGTTTAGCTATGCTCGGAAAACTCTGTTTGAACTTGGAACAATTGAATATTTAGGACAATATTCACCAATCTTTTCTGTTCAAACATTCCTGAGTGATGAGAGAAGTGGCGTGTCAAACACGTCCTCTGTTCAGCTGGAGTGTTTGCTCTCAGAGGGGCTCCCTCTCACCCAATCTGTGTACAGAGAGGCTGCTCCTAGCTCACATTCTGGTGTGATGTCCGCTTTAAATGCACATCCTCAAAAACACAGGCTCAGACTAATAACCTGCTTCACTTTGACCTTCACTTCGGCTTCCATCTTCCTCACCTCTGACCCCTCAACGGGAATATTGAAAAACATGCACACGTTGAGAGTCAAGGTCGTATCCCTGAAGAGTCTGACCTCTGACCTGTGAGGCTATTCCACAGAGGAGACAATGATCTCACTGAGGAAGGTTTTCATGTGTTGACGTGACTTCAGAAAGTGGCGACGGTGTGAGAATGAGGTTCTTCAGCTGCAGCTCCTCTGATATAAAAGGGGCCAATTTTGTCCCCAAATCACCCAGAACAAGCACTGAGTCCATATTTAAAATGGGAACAGCATTCTCTACTATTCTCTGCAAGTGAGGCATGATACGGTACGGTGGGCATTTTCTCTCTATCTATAAAAGACCAGCGACCCGTTGAAGCCTCAGCCTCAACATGCCAGCTACTGTTGCTGACTGGTGAGACAGAAGCGAGGCTGCGCAGTAAACGGCTCTCATTTGGATCACACACACGGATGCTTGGCCCGACCGCCACAATTTACAGCCTTTCCAAGCCACCGGCACTTTCTGTGTATCTGGTTGTGTTAAAACAGTTCTGAGGTTGTAAAAAATGTGCTTGATCACACGAGACACACTGTTAGAGGGAAGTAGAAAAGCATACGACACAGAATAAGGCATTTGGAATCAAATTTGGCGGCCTTGACGTCAGAGGAACCATCAGCGCTGACCACAGACACGCTTCCAATTCTTATTAGTCTTTGTTAAATAGAAAAGCAGACTGCTTTTCAAACTGATGATTTTAGATTTCATCAGAATGATTCTTGAGGGTAACGCTGCTAAACAGGAGGGGAGAGGAGGTGAAGGAAACGAGCAAAAACACCACTTCAGTTTTGGCAGAACATCTAAAGAAATGTGTTTTGTGTTTGCTTACTCTCTACAAGCTATTGGGAATTACTGTATGTCATTATATGAGTTATTCAGTTGTTCATTATATGAACATGTAAACAGCAATTCACACAAACGATGTTGGTTATTTAGCTGGCAGCACTAAATCATCTGAGCACTACTGAAAAAAGGGCATCGGTTATTTCAGACACTGAAGTACGAGTCCCGATCCGTCCATCGTTCTCCGAGGCTCGATGCAGTCTGTACTTAACGGACCTCAAATAGACAGAAGCAGCGCTGAATTACAACCTTCCCCAATTATCAAAAAAGATTTTCTATTTTTCAGCGAACCAGCTGTTCACTTCAGACTCTGTGTGTGTTTGGAACAGCAGCTGGCCCACGATGCACCACTGCTCTGCCTTCTGCCACAGCTGACCATGAGGGATATATGGGAGAGTCTTAAAATACACAAGGCGAACTGAGCCTAATGTGAGGCTGTAAAATGAGATTCGTTCCTCACACAGACTCCCGCTGCTCTTTCATTAGTGGAGACACTCTCACTGGATTCTTACACTCTACTTATTGTACTCTTTCTGAGAGACAATTGGCTGTTCCTGACACAACTCACACTTCACAGGACGCTGAAAAAAAAAAAAGAAACATACACCCACACAAACAAACTAGTACACTGGTCTATCATTACCAGACACAGACAGTACTATCAGCAAAATGTATTTAAAGTATAAAAGTAAAGTAAGTATTGCTGTAGTCGCCCCTGTGAGTGCTATGGATGTTACTGATGTATTAATGTGTAAGTAGCATTTTACTGTTATCTACTGTTTTGTACTTAAATCTGTGGCAATGCATCTTTTCTGTCCGACTTAGTTACTTTACACCACTATACACCACTCTTACAAAGGATTAAACTACTTAACGGATTTACACACACACACAGTAACACATAGAGCTCCATAATTAGCAGACATGCACATTTTTGCTTACACTTCCCGTTTCTACTCATTTTCTATCACTCTCAGACTATTTAAAATTCATTTTCACTCTCCCTTGAAGAGAAATGGCCCTATTGGACACGTTCACATACACTGTAACGCAAGTTACTTTAATTTAAAAAAATGGTTAAAACGGATTACATTGAACATTTGAAGTAACACAAACTCAATAGTATAAGTTAAGGAATATTGTTGATTAAATTCCTTTTACTGGGTATTTTGTTTTCACAGTACAAATAAAAATTACAAAATTAAGTCAGTGTAAATTACTAAAGCCACTTGATCTAGAATGTTTTTTTAACTTACAAAATTTAGTTAGTGTTACCTAAACTTTTTGATGTTATTAGTTTTAACATTGTTTTTATTTAAATTAACTTATTTAGTTTTACAGTGTATTTTTTGCCCTTTTTCCTGGCTTGTGTTAAGATTGTGATTTATTTGTATTCAATTTGTATTTTGGATTGTATTTCTGTATACTTTGCATGTGCTAGTATTAAAAAAAACAACTGTTGTTATGTTGTTATTTACAGATGGGAGGCAACTTAAAAGAAAAACCAACACTCCTCATCTCTGGAATCCATACGTGTTCAGTTGATTCACATCATTTTCTTTCGGGTTTTTCCTTTAATTTATGTTTAATGTATAATGTATAATACCGAGGTAGGTTGCTTCAAAGTAAAGACACTTGAAACCAGTGCAGTCATACCTCACATCAAAACCCAGTAGTTCTGTGTCAGAATGACCTGTATCAATCAATCTTATGTCAGAAAAAGACACAGAAATCTAAGATATATATCACTATATATCCCAGCCAGTCAGCATGAAGGAAAAGACCCATGAAAGCGTTATGCTGTGCTATGCCTCATTAAGAATAATTACCCACACGGCTCTATGGGCCCTCACAGACTGCCAGTGTCACATGTGAAATAGATACCATCCACGGATTTGGGCCCAAAATAACCAATTAACATCCACCACAAAGGAGGAGGCAGCTTGGCCGTCCATTGGGGGAAACCCTGACTTTATGATTGAAGATACGGCTGGTTGGGTCAGGGCAGGGCACTGGTGACAGAGGGAGAAAAGAGCTGGGGTGGGGGGTTCCATGGTGAAAAAGATTAGGAGTGCACGGTCCGTAGACTTTGGCTGGGAAAGCGTGGGAACTCTTGTCGCCAGTTTTGACATGTCTTTGACTTGAATGTTGGCTTTGCGACGGCCTTGTCCTCTGCATGTAAATAGAGCTGCCAATCTCTTTAATTCCAAGGTCTTTCAGTCAACGTGTCCGTCAGCTGGCCTTTTTGGGCATCAAGGAGGGACATTGTCTCAACATAGGCCAGGGTAAATACACTGCCAGAATGGTGCTCCAAGATGGGAAAGCTTTCATACTTTAAAGTTAAAACAGCTTCACACCAAGAATATTTGAAGGAGTGCATTTAAACTTTGGCAGCAAATGGCCCTAAAATTCAATCCAGCAGTTCTGCTCACATAGAAGTACAAATATCTAACCTGCCACTCATATACATACTTCTGACTCCTTGTTAATTCTTTTAACAGCCCCTAGTCGGCTTGTAATTGGAAAGTGTGAACCTAAAGGAGCTAAACATGCAACATGCAAACAGATGAGTCAGCAGTTTACCAATCATAAACAGAACAAATGTCAACATTTTTCTTGACTGTATCTTTCGGTTTATGTCCTTCAAAACCAAAGTCTAGTGACAAACATACACACCCACACATCCAAACCTAAAAGCTAACAAAAATGCTCTCTCACAAACACACACACACTCATGTATACACACAAAGCATCCCTATGTTTGTTTGTCTGAATGCAGGTTTGACTGCTGTAATGCCTGCTCTCTCTCTCTCTCCCCTTGAGAGCCCTAAACTGGGCTGGGCAGGATAAACCCTAGAAAGCTTCCACATGTCCCTGACCACATCTGAAGTGCCCGCACCCTGTGCCAACACATGTGATGCCCGCAGCTCCATGTTCCAGAAGCCGTGGTAACAACCCAAACCTGTAATCTCCCCACTGGCCAGTGCCACCCCTTAACCTCGGACTGCTGCCATGCCCACCCCAAAACATTCAGCGCAGAGGAAACAGCTAATTAGCTCACCAGAAGGCCAAACAAGAAAGATGAAAGGACTCGTTCTTTGAAACTGATAAAATGCCTTCTCTGCCCCTCTTCCTCTGCGCTGCCCAGGGAGTTCAAAGGGTGGGTTTGTTGCAACGTTTTAGGCGTAAAGATTTAGAAATTCAAACATTACGCTACCTCAACCTTTTAATTTCCATTTGCCACAACCACACCGGGCTCTGTCTAACAGCAGGCTCACAGCAGAGCCACTCCCTTCATTACAGTTAGACTTCTCCACCAGTTAAATTCCTTAATGCCACTGTTTGGGTAAGTTCACCCGCAGGAATAGGCCCCTCATCACAATGTTAACACTGCTCTGAAACTTTTCTCACACACTTTTCTCCTTTGAAATTCTCATATTTCACTTTCTGTGTGAAAAGCAATTTCCTACACTGTGCTGTGACAAAAAAAGTGTAGCCAAGGCATATTGACTTTGCTCACACGTGCCGTCGATGCATATCGTGGTCAGATGAATGTATTCACATCACACAGAAAATTGGGGCTATGTGGACGCAGACATTATGGTCATCTGAGCTTTCCATTTTATCAATAATACATTTTGTTAAAATTAAAATTGCTAATATCTATTATGTATATGGATAGTGTACACATTAATTTTCAGTTTAATTTACGTAACGTAATTTGTCGCATTACTTGTTACATTAATTTCACTGCGTGCACACCCGGTGGCTAAGTGGCAGCTAAGCTAACTGGTTCTGTCCACTGAAGATACTGAGGAAAATAAATACAGTAGGCTGCACATACATATATATGTATCACGCACTTTATCACATTACATGTAATTCTTTATTGTAATAGTTAATAAGGAATTAAAGGGCCAGTGTGTAGGATTCAGTGGCATCTAGTGGTGTAGTTGCAGACTACAACTCTGTCTCTTTACCCGGCCTTTCCAAGGAGAAACTATGGTGGCTGCAAAATGCATGAAAAAGGTAAACGCCCCTATCTAGAGCCAGTGTTTGGATAGTCCCTTCTGGGCTACTGTAGAAAGATAGCAGATCAACATGGCAGACTAGCTGTAGCTACTTTGGTTACAGTGCAGCACCGCCTCACAGCTCATACTGGCACATTGTCCAACCCTATTTCCAATGCAATTTTAAGAATTTTATTTAAGATCATATCACATGCAGTGGTAAAGCATAGAGCATTCCTTAAAATATGTTTTTACACAGTGGAAGGAAATTAAATCATCTCTTCCTTTAGTGGTAGCTTTTCTCTCCTTTTTTTAACAGAATATGGGTTTGTGACTCACTATGAGACTAAATAACTGGTTTAGATGGACCATTTTGTCAATGTGCTGACAAAGAAAAACTTGAACCAAATACTTCTCAACTCAAAAGCCTTTCGACTTTCTGGGAAAACTTTAAAATGAGGTAATTCCACACAAAGCCATGATTGATTCAGCTTCCCAGATAAAGACAAGGGAGGGGACCTTGCTCGCAGTCCCCTTCTAGCCTCCGACACACTAATCCCACTTCCAAACAAAAATCTGTTGGATGTTTCCTCGCTCGCCGCCTTTTCTTTCACCGCGTGTTTTTTCGAGCTGCACCTTCAATGGAGATGCCCTCTGCTCCGGGAGAAACAACCCCTATTGAGAGAGACCTGATCCTAACACGATAGGGAGGCCCTCCCCTATTGAGCCTCTCTCAACCACAGTCGCAGATCAGACACGGAGACAAAAGCATGCAGGCCTTAAACAGGGAGAGGGCTCAAATGTTTGGCACTGAGATACGGCCTGGCAGAGATGTGTGTGGCCACAGAGCACTTCTCTATTCAACGCTGTATAGGAGAGGGAGTGCTTTCTTTTCATAAGAGGCAGGGCTGAAGCACTACAAGATGGCCTTTTTGTATGATTTGTTTATCAGTAAAACCACTTGCTGAAAATGATGTATAGTGATAGCCATCTTAACCCTGCTTCCCCTCATTTATCTGTCTAGCATTCATGTGCTTTTTTTAATGAACGTTGAACTCAATGGGTCATGTCAACAATATTTGTGAGACATCTAAAGTACAAGTCTTCCACGGGGGGTTTCATGAGGTTAAAGCGGAACAAAGAGTAAATGTGCAAGCACAGTGGAAGCAGGTAAACCACATCAGTCACACACTAAAAAACAATAAAGAGGTTTAAAAGGTGTTAATGCAGGGCTTTAATCAACATTTTAAATACAGGAGATTTATTCTGCTTGGCTGATACTTTTGGGTTCCAAGTCAAGTCCAGGTCTTAAACAATACAGGTCAGTCAGGGTTTCAACCCATGAAACTGGTTAGCAGATGTGGTAAACTCATCCTCTCCCCCCCCCCCCCCGACACACGCACATTTATTTCCCAGTCACTGAGCAAAAAAAGCCCTGCATTTCGAAGTTCTGCAAACAGGAAATGGCGCTGGGGTGATTGATAGGCTTTGTTTTGTCTCGTTCGTCTTTGCCGATTTGCTTAAATTTTCATAAGGTTTTTTGCTGTTTGCATTTGTTAATTTACGCTAGCAAAACACACAACACAGTAAAATCCAATCAGACAGATTCTGACCAGCTCTCTCCCTCTGAATTGTTTAGGTGACTCATCTAACTATGTGGGCGTCTTGCTTGAGTGATGCGAGCACCCACTCTCTAGTTTTCTAGCTTTATAACCCCATTATTTACTAATCAATAATCATCCTTGTTCAGTGAAGCCACAGGCATCTCTCCACAGCACAGAGTGGCTGACCGGAAGATAACTGGAATTTCCCAGTTGTGCGGGCCAGGCTGCGCTTGTTTGGGCTGCAAGGGGCCAGTGTGGGGGTAAAAAAAAAAAAAAATAAGGATGCGTCACCTGATGATGAATATTTTACACACAAGGCTGCATGTTTTTTGGCATGGGGTGAAACATCTAAGATTGCTGAACTTAAAGTGGGCTGGTCCGAGCATGAAATCCATGCTTTAAAAGTATTTCCCACTCCTGTGCCTTGCCTTTCATATCAAAACACGCAGTAATCGCGGTGCGTGTGCGCGATGCGTGCGCGAAGAGTGTTGATAATCAGATCTATTATTCTTTTGTCTTTCTTCTTGTCTTCAATGTTCCAAGACACACCATGCACCACGCCTTCTCTTTCAAGCGTTATTTTCTCCTTCTTAAATATTATATCTTCTTTTAATGAGGAAAGGAATATTTTACTTTCTTCACACTTTGTTTATTTAACATGATTTGTTTCAGTTGTTGTTGTTTTCTATTTCATTATTATCAATTTTAACCAACATAACTTTTTCCAATTTTAACCAAACAATATCCTCCAATTCAGTTTACATAATCCCCCACTTATTGGCTGATGAGTGTGATGTGTGAGTGGTAGCCATTCTCCTTTTTTTCTCTTTAACCATAACCCTTACTAACATCTTACTCATAATTTTTGTGTGTCATTGTTGTCTTGAAAATTGCTCTTGGGGATGTATTGCCGTTAATATTTGATTCAAGGCGTTCGATGGTTAGTTTTACTGTGCGGATTATTTTTGTTGTTAATTTCACACTGTTTATTGATTATATGATTTAAGAGTACCGATTTGTTGTCTTTCGATGTGGTTTGTATAGATTTTTTGTTTCCTTTGTAAAATTATTTTTTGGAATGAAAGCCTGATAGAATTGAGACTGGTTGTTTAGTTCGTGTGAAGCATTCTTGCAGTGAACACATTCAAGCGATTAAGCTTTGATGGAATCGGATGTCATGCTGCAGTCTTGTGTTTCTTCCCACGCCTTGTGTTGGTGGTCCCGAGACGCTATGTAACGAGTTGTATCTGTGTATGTTCACTGTTCCGTAGTGGTGTGTGGGTGGTTATGTCACTTGTCGCTCTGAGAGCCGCTCGCGCCCTCTTCTTCTCTGCCTTTACCCCAACAGGCCCATGTTGAGCATAATACTGTAATATCCTGTATTATCCTCACCAGATACGTCTGGCGTGTGAGCGGCGCCACCGTGACCATTTCGGGGTGGTGCGCCTGCGTGTGGCCTCGATACGCGACCATCCTACGTTCATCTACCGGCGCGGTCCAGTGAGATATGCAGCATTGACGCGACGTTGTCAGACGCTCAAGTGCACCAGAGTCCAGATGACCGGCGCGGCACTGAGTGACAGACTCACAGATTAATGTGGCATTGTTAGTAGTGCGTCGTCTCAGGATTATCCAGTTCAGGTATCGAGTGTTCTGTTTCGCAGGAAGCAGGCAGACGGCGATGCTAGTAAAGAGAAAGTGAGGTATGAACGACAGTATGCAATGCTGAATAGAGTCGCGGATGGGTGTGAGTGGGTATATTAGCTTGCGTGTGTGTTGCAGTGCTAAAGAGCGGAGAGTTTCCTCTGACGAGTGTGATGGTGGCGAACATGGTGCGCGCCACTAAACAGTGTGTATGCATGAGTGAGGTAGGTCCGTGCGCGCTCGCGGTTGAGTGCCTAGAAGTGTAAGTGATGAGTACGCCGCAGCAGTGGCAAAGTAACGTGCGGTGTAACCAGAAGCTGCAGTGCAGACGCCCACAACGTGAGTAGCCAGCGAGTAAACTGAATTAGAAACTTTTATCACAGGAAAGCCTCACTAGTGGGGAGTTGAGTTCACTTGGTTTGACCCGCAACTGGGGGAGGACTCTGGCCAACAGCTGGAGGGAAGACTGGGCAGTCACATGTCTCTTCCTCGCCCCGGAGTGTTTTATAAAAACACACACTACATACATACACGCACTGCACACATTATACACAGAATGCAACAGTGAGTTTGATGATACTGCAGATAAAAAGCAAATCTTCATAAACACAACACCCCCTTTATGCTTTTATGCATGCAGATGCAAGTATACACACACAACATCCACACCAACACAAACACAACAGTCACACCCCAAAAACCCAACACCCACACCGTACTACACACTTTGGTGCTTTCAATAACACACACCTACCACACAAACACCACACAAAGCCTCCCTAAAGCCTGATTCACAACACAAAGAAGCATGATTTATCTACTTTAATCCAGACCAAAGGAGAAGACCTACACTCCACGACGTCGCTCATTTGTCCAGCCAGGCACGACCGTGGTGTCGCATTGTTTTATCGCAATGAGCGGCATGCTTGGTGTCTAGACGCTGTAACAAACAGCGTG
>NW_023339807.1:5566860-5568728 GCF_004916995.1 Morone saxatilis
TGATTAATTACAGCGAAGCAAACACACACACCATAATAATCCAATCAGACAGATTCTGACCCAGCTCATCTCCCTCTGAATGTAGTGACTCATTAACTATGTGGCGTTTGCTTTGAGATGGAGCACCCACTTCTAGTTTTCTAGCTTTATAACCCTATTATATAAATCAATAATCACTCCTTTGTTTCAGGTGAGCCAAGGCATCTCCACCAGGCACAGAGTGGCTGACCGGAAGAAACTGGAAATTTCCCAGTGTGCAGTGCTGGTTGTTGGGCTGCAAGGGCCAGGGTGGGTAAAAAAAAAAAAAAACTAAGGAGGTCACCTGATTGATGACATATTTACACACAAGGCTGCATGTTTTTGGCATGGGGGGAAACATCTAGATTGTGAACTAAAGTGGGCTGGTCTGAGGCATGAAACTCCCAGGCTGAAAGTGAGTCCCACTCCGGGCCTGGCCTTCACTATAAAACACTGCAGGAAGCCCTGGCAGTCCATACATCCAAGTGTCATAATCAGAGCTATTAGCTGTAGTCTGTCTGCTGGTCGGCACTGCCAAACACACCATCACCACCTGCTCGTGCAACGTGATTGGCTCCTGCTAAAAGTATATCTGCTGTGAAGAAAAGGAAGAGTTGACTGCTGCACACTTTTTTATAACATAGTTTTTCATTGGTCTATTGCAGGATATCAAGTTGAGACACACAGACTGCTGCAGGTTGAACAAACAATATCCTATACAGTGTACATAAGCCCACTGTACTATAAGGAAAGTATCTACTTCTCTTGTTGCCTTAACATAACCCTTACTAACATCTTACGAACATAAGTTGGTTTAGCTGCTACAAGCCTGCCTATAGTGAGTCAACTGCATGTGTAATGGTACTATGTTTTGTATAATTTCACCACTTGGATAGTAGAGAGTGGAAAACCATTGTGCTGGCAGTAACATTTAGAATTGTGGTTGCCAGTGTAAAAGTTGATTTTGAATAAACCTGAAATGGAACTGTGGGGGGCTAACATTTGCATAACATTCAACAGGACTGTGAGAAAGTCATCTGCAGCGGTTGAGTTCGCCCACGCTGTTGTTGCACCATAGACCAGTGGATCTGGATTCACTTCTGCCGGTGATGTCAGAGCTCGTCAGACCAGCCACCTCGCTGCAGCTGACCAAACAGGGAACAGAAGACTGCTAAGGGTTGTTCCCATAAACACCGCCATCAGCACCATCTACTCTACCCCGCTATTATCGCCACGTGTTCTCTCCACGCTGCACCAGGACTCAAGCAAAAGACTGCTTGCTACAGTTAGATGTGCATACAGCAGCATCTCAGTTAATCAGATCGATGTGTTCAGAAGCAAAGAATGGTATATGTGCAAGATAAGGGAACAAACAGCAGGAGAGGGATTTAGCTTTGGTCTTTAAATAAAGAAACTTCTTGCCTTGAGGGCCCAGACATGCCCACGTAAACATCTTTATTCTCAACCCTGAATACAATATGCGCCCCAGACATGCAAAGTAAGCTCATTTGGAAACCAAACCTCATGCAGGAGACCAGCAACTATTGACAGTCAGCATAAACTGAATTAGAAACTTTCTATCACAGGAAGCTTCACTAGTGAGTTGAGTTCACTGGTTTGACCCGCACTGGGGGAGACTCTGGCCAACAGCTGGAGGAAAGACTGAGTCACATGTCTCCTTCCTCGCCCCAGTGTTTATAAACACACACACATACATACATACACGCATGCACACATATACACAGAATGCCAAAGTAGTGATGATACTGCAGATAAAAGCAAATCTTCATAAACACACACCGCCTTTATGCTTATGCATGCAGATGCACAGTATACACACACACACACAC
>NW_023339807.1:5568808-5573004 GCF_004916995.1 Morone saxatilis
ACACACACCTACACACACAAACACACACAAAGCCTCCCTAAAGCCTGATTCACAACACAAAAAGATGATTTATCTATTTAATCCAGCCAAAGGAGAAGACCTACACTCCACGACGTCCTCATTGTCCAGCAGCACACCGTGGTGTCCACTTGTTTTATCAATAGCGGCATGTGTGTCTAGACGCTGTAAAAACAGCTGGAGGGGGTAAGAGAGTGGATAGCCCAGTGGAATGACAGATTTATCCCATAGTTATCATAGTTGGGATTAGAGGACAGAATCCAAAGATGAGAGAAAAGGCAGGGTGAAGAGTGACAAAAACAAAGAAAAGTGCGGGAAAGAGAGAAAGTAAGTAAGAGGCGGGGACGCTCTTTTATGAAGGTCAAAGACTAACTGATCAGGCTGCCAGCGTTCTGGCTGGTGGGGTGACTGGATGTGACGGACCACTAAGACCGGGCCAGTATTCACAGCTCTTTTAGGCTGTGATCAGCCAGCCGACCAGGCTCGTTATATAACAGCAAAACCACCAGACCACTCATCATCACCACCACCACCACGCTCTGCTCAGCCTCCCTCTGGTGCTGCCACGTAGAGACACAGAGAAAGATGCAGTGCTGGAGAGTCCATCAGAGGCTGTTTCCTGCTCAGACGTGTTCTGAGCTGTAAGCTGAGGAATCATTCGGAGCTGAGCTATAAGATTGTTTGGTACAATTACACTTGTTTTAGAAACTGTCTTTTTCAGCAAAGAAATATTTATCCACCACAGAGTGAAGTCACTAGCAGGGAATCTTCCCAGAACACAGGAAGCAATGAACCAATAAGCACTATGAGCACTCTATCCACAGAGCGGTTCACTGCTCAGTGATGGCTGAACCTCTAAGCATCTCCAACCTCACTATGGATTTATACCCCTTTTAACTTTCATACAGCAGAGCAGATGGGTATACTGAATGTGTGTTCAACACAAACTGAACTCACCAAAAGAATGTCTACTTTCCCATCCATTAGCCAAATTATATAATGCAAGCTGAGTAAAGTCTGATAAAAGAATTTATTCCAGGCCTTCTAATTGCCACCCACACCTCCAATTTAAATAGGTCTGATGTTGTTCCCACTGCAGTTAAGCAATCAAAGCACAGTAGATGGGCTCAAGAGACAGAAAAATGGCCACAAATGTGTATGAGATTGATGCAAGTTGCAGTAAGTCAATTTACAGAAATAACTCTTTAATCAACATATTTCTTTGATCAATGTAAAAAACATTAAGTTAACCTTAGCCTAAAAGGATGTTGGCTGGATGAATACATGTCACTTGCTACTGATCGGTTAGTCCAAAACAAAAACAAAAAGGCCAACAAGAAATCAACTAACATGAAGAAAATGGAAGGTTGAGTGAAACTGAAACACAATGACAACAAGGATCACAAAGAAATAACCAACATTTTAAAATGGCATTTTTCCTTGACACTAGGGATGGGATGATATATGCGATAAAAAGTACCTCGTGGTAAAATCGTGAACATCCTCACAAGTGACTTGAAAAAGCTAGCTCGCCATGTAGAGTCCTATATTGACTTCCTGATTTATTTTGAGTTGCCACATCTTTCCTAAATTCTAAGCCTGTCACCATGGCTCGTCAAATCCCCCACAAAAAGCTTACACCAGGATGTGTTGAATGAAGTGATTCTAGTATGTTTTCGTGGCATTTTAAGAATTTTAGATACAGTATATTTTGATGATTATTGCGATAATATTGTTCAATTATTTATCCCCCAAACAAACCCAACATTGTGAAATCTTTGCCAGACTACGGATAACCAACTTTTAAGCCGAATGTTCCCATTGATATGTGATGCTCCAGTATAGCTTAGCAGACACCAAGTCTCTTGTACATTCAGTCTTCCTCAGTCTTCTTCTTCCACAAGTTTCTCTCTGCAAAAAACAGTGTTGGTGCGACAAGGAATACTTTTCAGATAGAAACCCCAGAGAGAATGAACTGGATGACCCTGAACTGATCATTAGGAAAACAGCAAAGGGGGGAAGGGCAGAGACCGACCTTCACACCTCAACATAACACAACCATGCTGGGATTGTCCAGAAGATTTGTGTTGATAATATCCCTTTGTGTTTAGAGTTCGCTGTGACCCTTTAATTAAAATTGCTACATAGAACATACCTACCACCAGTGTCACAGGAACAGAGTGGGAGACTGAATTGATTTACAACAAAACAATGGTATCAAACAAGAGGGTGCTTTGCTTTTAGTGTAAAGTGTTCACAAAGAAAACAAGTTTTAAAGTTTCTGGTTTATGTCAGTAATGCATGTCCAGAAATGAGAAGGCTGTCCAGAGATTTCACATGGAAACAAAACACTTGATGGATGACTGTAAATTGAAAAGGCCCAGGAGGGTTTTGTTGGAGGCATGACACCAGCCAGATCCCACTCTAATTTCTCTAGCTGTGGGAGTGATGACCCAGCTGACCAGGTTCCCACCAACTCCTCACAAACAGCCAGCTCAGAGCAGCTTTCTGTCAGCCACGGCAGAAGGATTTGGAAATTCCCCTCACAGATTACTGTAAAACATGACCCAAACTCTTTTTTCCATCATGGCCATTTTAGGGAGGTGAGAGGTGACAGAGCAAGGAGGTGTGGGTGTGAAAAAGTGTGAGAGAGGAAATGCTTAAGGGGGATGAAAGAGAGAAGGAGGGAAGGTGAAAGAGCGAGTAAGAAAGAATCAGAAGGAAAGTGGTTAAAAAGCATGCCTCTGGTTCCCAACCAGTACCCCTTCCTCAACACCACCAGTCATGTTCCAAATGTGCAGTTTAATACTATTAACTATATAAAAGTTTACATTTTTACAATATCTCTTTCATACACCTGAACTGTTGGTTGGTTTGGTCAAGTTTGCTTTCATACTACTAAAAGCTGAAGCTAGATGCTTTAACCATTTATCCATTGCTTTTACCTAATTATTTCAACTATTTATTTACTTATAGCTAAATATGTCAACTGTTTATCCGTTACTTTAAACTATTTCAACTATTTGTCTATTACAACTAGCTTCACACAACCAAATGTGTTCTGGTGTTACTGACTGAATATGTGGATTTATGTGGTACCCCTGATTGGGAGTCACTGCTATATACAGTACCTGTACTGTGAATGCAACGTCACCTCATTTGAGGGGAACTTTGTTGTGATCAATGAATCCCTCCAATTCTTTTGGAATTGCTTGCGTGATAATGTTAAAGTTTAAAGGAACTGAATATGTAATTAGCAGCCTCCATCCAACATATTGGTATTGGCCTTCAAAAACCCTTTATGGTCAAACTCTTGAGGAGACAGCAGGTGTTAAACCGCTGCAGTCCTGTCTTTAGTGGTTTCCGGTGCACAGCGGGCACAGTCGACAAACCCAGTTTACTGACGTATGATGTGGTTTTATGTTCTCTTACGTGTTACATTAGAATAAATGGGTAAGTGTGTGTTGGAGGAGTGATAAAAGGGAAGAAAGAGAGACAGAGGGAGTAAAGGCCAAAATGAATGCGGTCCTTCATGGCAGCATACATGAGTCTGAACGGAGGTGAGCACTGGACTGGTTCTTGTCGAACACATATGCGCTCAAACAGTTGTCCCCTCTAACTCTCCAGTCCCCCCTAGAAATGTTTGTCCTTCTCACTTCTAAATTATCTCTGGCCCTCCATCCATGTCCTCTATCTTTTCTATAAACCACTTAGAAAGACAGCAAGGGAGGAGCAAGGGAGGAGAGAGAGAGCATGGCCGCCGTGCGTCAACTATTTTGCAACTGCAATGGGATGGGGTGATTATCCCAGCCGTACATTTACGACAGCGGGGCCTGTCGTCCGATGATAGTGCGGGGTGGGATCCAATCATTCTTTGGAATTCATACAACCCCAATGGAAGAATAAATGGAGTACGGTCACCAACAGATTTATACTTGGGTGATTATCACAAAAGCAGGTCAGTCCACATTTCTGAGCTGTCTTCAGGGGTAAGCTTTAAAACCACATCTTTAATTCTTTAATGAACAGGACCTTCTGATTACATATTGGGCCCACCGGCTTCACTCAAGCGAATGCTCAGGCAGTGTCGTCACTGAAAGTCTTACATGGCCCATCCCCACTGCACTCATATAGTTCCCAATACTAGTGCCCTACTAGCAGTTCACTTCCCTCTCCTC
>NW_023339807.1:5573029-5576464 GCF_004916995.1 Morone saxatilis
TCTCTGGATCAGTGCCGGTGTCAATCATTTGAATTATACACCCATATGGAGTCGGTCCACAGATGTTCTTGGGTTTCAAAAAGGTCAATTCTGCATGTTTCAAGGTAAGCTTAAACCACATCTTTTTTAAAAGCTACATATTGGGCCCACGCTTCACAGGAATGCATTTCCTGAAGTCTAATGGCATCACTGCACTCATTGTTCCAAATAGCCATAGCAGTCATCCTACACTATATAAATTCTATAGGCATCAGCAATCAAGTGGAAACAGTAGCAACATAAGACGGCCATCTATCCTGAAACAGAGTCATCCTGCTGTGTCTACAGAGCAGCTCACACAGTGTCAGACATGTGACCTCAGCTGTGTCCGAATTCCAAACCCACATGCATAGTCTAACCAGACTCAGTGTTGAGTATATATTGAGCATATATTTTAGTATATTATGCATTCACAAAATAGCTCATAGCGTGTGGCTGTGACTTTTATTCTTACATTTAATTTTTCTTTATAGTACTGACCATGGATACTATTGTCCCATGATACACAATGGAGGTGAATTATTAAAAAAGGAAGGAAGGCAACTATTTCTTTGTTTCTTTTTCTTGCATTTTCAAAGTCAAAATCAGTATTTGACATCTGTCTGCAGATGTGTCTTTTCTGATTCATAGACGATTGTAAAAGTAAAATATTATCTGGTATAAACAGTAACATAG
This sequence comes from Morone saxatilis, assembly GCF_004916995.1. NCBI lineage: Eukaryota > Metazoa > Chordata > Actinopteri > Moronidae > Morone > Morone saxatilis. The sequence continues at coordinate 5,573,744 of NW_023339807.1, forward strand.
TGTTAAGTTTAGAGTACACTTTGCATCTTCTCAAATACACAGAAATACCAGAAATATGTGTCACCTGAGACACCGAATATTTCAAATAAATAATTAGCAGTACATTACTATAAAGATGTCTTTTATCATACTATAGAAAAGTTTCTGATCTGTATAAAACCCTGTACAGTTATAACTTTAAAGGCCTTACATTGTGCACTCTGTGGCCACTTAAACCGCAAATTTAGAAACACACCTCACACATTTGTCGTATGATGCCAACCTTTCAGGGAACTGCGAACTGTGAAGAAATGAGCTACATTACGTACAGTTTGTGATCATTGTTGAATCCAGCGTTTTACTCCATTTGCCCTTTACATCTCACACATACACTTGTGACAACTTTAATTTCCCAAAAAAGAGCTTTTTGGTAGTACAGCAGGAGCCAGGTTGTAGAGCCCCTGAGGTGGTTAAGTCATTTCCTGAGCTGCCTTCAACTGGGACCACCTGACCTCACCAACAACTTCTGCTGCCAATGTACTTGTCACTATTTTCATCCACAGTGTCAAACTGCTTTTCACCTCCCCATCCAGCAGTGCACATTACTCTGACCCACTCCCCTACAGATGAATGTCCTTCGCTTTCAGTCATGGCTGCTCGGATATCAGCTGGTGTTTAAGATGGGGACAAGCGTGAGCAATGGGATCATGTGTGGCTTTGCCGTGGAAATGGCTCAATCAGAGATTCCTCTGAAACTAGAGCCAGGAAAGCATGTCACATTATTTGACATTCGCAGGCGAATCAGTTAGGCTGACACACGGTTAGCATATGTTCACTGGAAACGCTTGTAAATTTCAGAGAATGTACACAATATGTCAAAATAGTCTGAAAAGTCCATTGGGTTAGACACTTGCTTCGATATATTTCAGCCTAAGCACATCTGAATGTACCAAGTGGTTGTCTCAACAGCCAGAGAACCACAAGAGAAGGAGTTAAACTGTCTGAAGCAGCATGTGACAATGAAGGTCAGAGATGTCTGTGCTCATTTCCCAGGGAGGTGAAGCACTGACACACACCCTAAAAGCAAACCAAAAGGCCTTCAAATGACCCGGGCACACTGCTTAATAGCAGAGCTCCACACATGCCAGAAAATCATACGCTAGCTGACCTCTGCCCTCTGACACATATGACTGATTTTCTAACACACGGCAGGTGCAACAGTGTTTCCCCTAAAACCACTCCTCTGACACCTCACTCTTTTTCAATTAGTCATCAAGACGATACGGCACCTGACCTAAAACTAACAAACTACACACTCACAAGCTCGATTAAGAGGTCCAACCATTTTATAATAGCCAACTTGAGGGCCTTTAAGGTTTCTTCTGCATTGAAAAGTAAGAGTGAATGTTTTCTTAAATGATCCTAATTGTTCACAGAGAGTGAATGGGAGGTTTATTTATGGACTGCCTGCAGGTGCAGCGTCGAAGAACGGAAAACTCTGCACGGCCTGGTGTACATTAGTTGGTGTGTGCGTGCTTGTATGCATGACTGCATGTGCACGTATTTGTGTATGTGTGTCAGTGAACGTGAGCGATAGGGTGTGTGTCCACTTGGCGTACCGAGGGGAAGCTTGAGACACCCCAGAGCTACCTTGAGGTTGGTCTACACTGCGTTAAAGGGGAAGTTCCCTCTCTAGTGGAAATTCCATTACAAACAGCCACAATGAATCTCCTGTAATGGCTTCACGGTAACACAAACGTTCTGCTCAAGTGCCATAAGGACCACATGAAAGGGGAGAAAGAGGACATTTTTGTTTCTGCTTTTCATTTAACATCTTCAAACTATGTGACCTGTATGTGAAAGTCTATGAAGAAACATGGCAGACATGGTGATTTAGTGTCACTTTTTAACCACAGGCCCAGGGGAGAACTTAATAAAGCTTGTCATTCTGCTAATGGTATGGAAATACAAGAAAGCTTTGATATATAGTCTACAGTAAATCATGTAATAACTACCCAAACAGTGATCACTCAAAAATAAGTATGATCAGACTTTAATTTATAATAATTTGATGTAATTACATGTGGCAATCATTACGCTAATTATTATTATACATTTAAATTATTTTATTATGTCAAATATTCTATTTTTAAATACTTATTAAAGACTACTTTATGGCAATATTGGATTTTAGACACACTGGCAGTGGGGCTTTAGGGATGGCAATTTCTGTCTGTCCATCAGTTGATCAGTTGGTCGGTCCACCACTTTGGTCCAGGCTGAATCTCTCTCTGTCTCAACAACTGTTGGATGGATATTCTGTACAAACATTAATAGTTCGTAGACGATGTATGCATCCCTGACTCTTCCTCTGGTGCCACCAGCAGGTCCAAGCTTTCACTCATATAGTGAAACATCTAATTGAGAGATTGGCACAAATTTCTTTACAGACTTTCATGATTCTAAGACGATGAATCCTACTGACTTTGGTGATCCCCTGACTTTTCCTCTTGCGCAACCATGAGGTTGACATTTGTGGTCAAAATGTTAATTTGTCCAATACTTCAGTTTATGGCCAAATACGTGGAGCAGGTCAGTTGAATCTTCACGTATTTGTATCGGATATATTTGTATTTTACAGAAGGGGTCTCTCGCAAAGCGCAGCACCATTTCCTCCAGTAAAAAAAATGCAAACACCACTCTTTTGTGGGGCTCATTGGTCTAGGGGTATGATTCTTGCTT
>NW_023339807.1:5576489-5576667 GCF_004916995.1 Morone saxatilis
GCCTTTAAGCTTATGTGTTTGGATCCAATGTAAAGCAGTCCATCATTTCCCAGCTGACACTTCGACTTGTCATAGTGGGAAAAGCAGAGGTGTCACCAATAGCGTTAGTGACGGCTCTGCTGTATTGTAGTGTCCCAGTGATCCAGCATGCACAATAACAGGCCCCTGAAACTGAAGC
>NW_023339807.1:5576692-5627246 GCF_004916995.1 Morone saxatilis
GGGTATGATTCTCGCTTCGGGTGCGAGAGGTCCCGGGTTCAATTCCCGGACGAGCCCAGAGTACAGAACTTCAAGTCATTTGTGTTTGAATTCAATGTTAAGCAAGTGTGAAAGAGCATTGTCGTGAAACTGTGACACATTTCATTGTCCCTTGAAGTCAGGTAAATTACCCCCAGCTAACAGTAACATAGATCAGTTTTAATTCAAACTTTTAATTGGAAATTCTGTGTTTTTTCGTGATCTGAGGCAACTTGATATAAACTTAATCATGTAATTGAAGTCTAAAACAACAACTTCAGGATCGGACAGCAATGATTTACTTTTTCCAATGTCTTTGTTGAGATATTTGTTAGCCTGGCATTCACAAATAGCTAATTATGCAAAAAAATAATTATTTTCTTTTTGATCACTGCATAGTTTGACAGTTTGATCTGAGTTTCCTGGACAGATCCGCAGACTGGGCTCAATTAGACCTATCAATCAGAGCGGCGAAACGTGTGATGTCTGACTTTTCAAATCTGGACCTCCAAGGGTAGAAGAATTATATTTAAACGGAACACTGGAGAGACGCATCTGCCAGAGCAAATGAAACCTCATGAGCATGGCAGATGTGTCTAGTTCGCAGGCTGGAGATTTGGACCATCTGCATGCAAAAGATGGGTGCTGTGTTGTAATGGTCAGCCCTGTGGACTCTGAATCCAGTGATCCAATTGAAGTTCAGGTCTTGGTAGAACCTTCAGTTTTAATTTAACAAAGATCAATGCATTGACTGTTCAATTTAATACATTTTAAATTGGTCAGGTACTTCACTGAATTCCTGTTTGTTAATGTAATTTCATCCACAAAGGTTTCTCAAAAAGATAAAAGAGATACAGTATACAATAACATGTAACATGATAGTGGATTTTATCCATATCACCTACTCCTATTGCGAACATGCCTTCTTTATCTAGTTCTTGTATTTCCATCTCTTAATGACATACAGTGGCCTATATGTTGTAGGTAGCGCATTATCTCCCGTCTGTCTCCTCCTCGTGTAAGTAGACATCAGTGCTCAGGGAAAGACAGGACTGCACAATGAGCCCAATAAACCTGCCAGAGTGAGAAACACCAGACCACCTGTATAAAGGACCAGACAAATGGGTCTTTGAGAGCAGCATGTGAGAGAACAGTAGTGAGGCTGATCATCACCACAGAAAACCAAAGTGAAGTCTGCGAGTGAACACTCAGTTGTAAACTATAATGTACTTAAAATGTAATCATACTGTACACTGTATTTAACATTTATACCAGGGTCTGTAAGATTAGTTGAAGTGGGTTTAAAAAATTCCCATACATCTACAGTATATCATATGTCTATATCTATTTGAGTCAGTTAGCTGGTATTGTACGTATTTCGCAACAGGGAGGATATAATTTATAGTCCATGTCTAATCTTTACATTTCCGACTGGTCCATCTTTCACAAAAGGCACAGGAAAAAAGTGCGGGAATGTATAGGGCACGGATGTCACATGAAACACACAAAGAGACTGTTAATAATTTGTAGAGCAGAACGGAAATAACGCCTCAATGGACAGACTGTACTTGGATCGTAAATGGAGCAATGAGTTCAACAAATATTTGTCTCCAAGTTAGTATAGTTCTGTTTTTGTACTTACTATTGACAAGACTTACACCTGGATACAGTTATCTCACAACGGATAATCTGAATCTATCGCTGAAGGAAAGATGAAGGTAAAGTTGAACAAAAGGTCACATATCATCAACTCTTGTACTAACCTGCCTGATTTGTTAATGAATTTGAAGCTAAATTAAGATCAGTGTCAATTTTTTGCCAATGTAAGCTGTATTTTCTTATTCAGTGTGAAGCCTTAGAGTACCAGCTTGCCCTATTGTGTCCAAATCCTGTAGATTTCCCCAGTAAGAGGCCAGATGCCCCCCATCTGTTTCCTGCTAAAATGGCAACCATAGCAGGGTTCAAGAGGACTGCCCTGCGAATAAAGCCCTCTAAATCCATCCCTTCCTCTCAGGAGGAAGAGAAAGAGCACACATCAGCTCCGATCTCTCTCTTCTCAGGATCTTACAACCTGACTAAGTTTTTCCCAATGAATGTCTCCCAACAAATGTGCTGTGTAAGGCCTGCATGTGCACTCATTCCTAAACAAATGTAGTCATTGGGAGCCTGAGGACTATGGCACTCAAACTTTGTTCAGGGGGCCAAACACATTAATCAGAATGATAACTAGTGTTTTCTCTATCAACATTTCTGCTATATGTTAGGTAGGTCCACTGATAGAACTCTGTGTGCGGGGTTTTTAAGCTTATTTCATATGTTTGGTTTAGAAAGTGAGCATGACCCCCTATTTCACTGTGTTTGTTCTAAACTACAAGTCTTAACAAAACACAAGTGTTTCTTTTCTTAAAAAAATATCATTACACAAATTTTCTTACAAGGATGGGATTTTGCCTCAAATTATATCAGCTAAGTGCTGTTGCCTGTGTAAACAAGGGTTAGGGGTTAGGGTTATCTTTTTGGTGAATACAAGACTCAACACCATATGATAGCAGTGATTAGCAGTAACTTAAACTAGTGTAACCAGGTGGCTGAAAAAACAGATAAATTCCCAGATAAACTGCATTATTGCAGTCCTGCTGTGTGATTAACGAGAGTTCAGGGAGCAACAGGAAATAGCCAAATGTCTATTTTGCCACATTTGCTAATGGTGACAAAACAGATAAATAATACTCTTTTGTAAAGTAAATATTCTTTAATATACTACATACAAAGAGGCTGTTGCTTGTTTTCTTATTGCTAATAACAATCCACATTTCTTATAATTGTTAGGTTCACGACTGCCAATGCAAACAGAAAGAAAATTTCCTGTGTAGGTCATGGGAGCTTGTTAACCTTAAATATCAGTAGGAAACTGTTCATTTATACTGTGTATGTGTAGGAACGCCATGTATTTCTTTGTCTTTTTCTTTTAACTTGGTTAAGTCACCTACCAGATACTTTCTCTGTTCCCATTTGTAGAGGTACTGCTGCCGTATGTTTTTTGTATTTTTAAACCATATTTTCCTTTTAATGAACAAGACAGAAAATACTAATGAAAATAACTTGAGAAGCAATATTGGCATAACTCGAAATTTAAAGACCCCAAAAATAGCGTTTGAAGTTTTGTGTTCAATAATCTTATAAAGCTTTCAAGACGGACTACAACAGCACATCTCTTGTCCAAATCTGCCATTAGCGAGCAGACAGCAGCTCAGCCTCTAATTTACTCCTCACTTTCATGAGTCATGATCCCCACCTAGCAACACTGAGCTCTGAGACCAAAAGGAGCGTCTTAAATTCCTCATCCTGAGCAAATATGCAAGCGCAGGGCTACTTAAAATCAAGAGGTGTCAACTTGTGAATGTACAGACACGCTTGTTGGTCAAACAGCCTTGAAAACCGAGCCGCTGTTGACTTAGGGAGGGCAGCCTTGAGTGGGTGGAGGTAGCGGACATGTAAGGTTCTTCAAACGCAGCCAATCCCCTTGAGCCAGCCTTTTCATGCTCCACAGTCCAGGTCCCTTAGGAGCCTGAGTGTTGCCGGGAAAGTGTCCAAGCGTCTAAAGACATCGGCAGCTCTGTGAAGCCTTGGGTTCACATACTCACTTTTGGCCAGTGGTGCTCCAGCTATCACTGGCCGTGTTCAGGTGACAGTATGGGCCCCAACAGCCATATCTGAATTCACAGGTGTTTGTGACTCTCTCCTAATGAAAACACTTTTCTACTGTCTAAATACGTCCTTTTTCTGGAGCAACAACCAAGGGATTCTCTACAGCTGAGTCATGTTGAGAGAGTCCATGAAGCCAAATCCTTGAGACTTAACACAAGTACATAAACACCGAGCAAAGTGAGCTGCAATCATAGGACACATGTCTTTACTTGCAGTCAAGTGTGCCCTGGCTGACCTGTCTTAATAGTGCAGGAAATCGCCAATTAATCTCATGGTCCTACAGAGAGCCAATCCTTTTCCAGAAACACTCTTAAAATAACTGTCTAATTCTATAGCCAGTGTCCAGCAGCAACAACAAGGATATTTTAAAGAGGGGAATTACCCCGCTTACCTTTGTGACTTCACTTCAAGACAGTGTGCCATCAGTAATAGGAAATAAACATGTCAAGCTAATGTGAGGGCCCCGCTGAAATGTGTTTTCCTGTTGTCACTGCTACTTTCTGCGATGACAAGAATGTCTTCTGTCCAAATGACCACCTACATGGCAGCTGCTTCTCTAAATGCACCCAGGCTGTAAAAATGTGAAAGAAAAGGACTTGTCTCTTCACAAAGCAAACAGAACGGCTGTTAAAACACTGGGAAAAAGGCCATAACACTGTAGCTCATGGTCAATGTTAAAGGGCACAGCTTTTCACTTCAGAGAGAAACAGCTACAAAGAGTTTGCAGTTTTTTTACTCACCTGTTTGTGTTGGATCTGTTAGTGATGAGCGCATTTGAGGTCGGGGGGGGGGATAGTGGTAGAATGTTTTTTTAAGGTCAGCACTGCCGAAATGGTTTGCTATTGGTCAACAGAACAAATTAGCATGTCAAAGTTCATAAAAGTTGAGCTTTTTCCACATAGCAAGCATATTCAATTATCACTAACCTCATCATTGTTTTTATGGGGCTGAAAACCTGTCAATCAGCACGCATCAGTCTTAATGATAGCTAGCTCTCTGACCTCGGGACTTGTACATAATAATGTATTCACTATGCAGAGTGCTGAAACAAAATACTACCTTTAAATTCTTGCTGATGTATCTCTGTTAAGACATGGCAAGACCTCCGCCACTCTTAATATAACAGACAAAAGCAGCATTGAAGAGAAGAGGAGGGGAAAACGACAGGAGGGGCTGAAAGAGGTGGGATGCTTGAGATGAGCTTCATAGGAAGGTGATGAGGCTCAGACTCCTCTCTTTCTGTCTGGGACGAGCTAATGGCTTCTCCGTTGTCCTCACATGAATGAGGACCGTCTTACAAAAAACACAAAGGTGAGCTGAGGAGGTAGGGCCATTTAGAAAAGCCTGCTGCAGAATAAACACAGCCTCCCAAGTGTGTGTGTGTGTGTGCAGAGATAGTTGAACTCTCAGTGTGATCATATTACACTCTTTATTTGAGCCAGCCCTGAAAAACACAGATAAAAGCACTTGTGTGGCTGCAGGTTAACAACCTATTTAAACTGGTTTATCAAAAGTAGGGTGTGCGTTTGTGTGTGTGCCTGTGTGTGTGTGTGTGTGTGTGTGTGCGCGTGTGTGTGTGTAAAGCTCAAGCTGGGGTTGGTTCCTGGAGGGGAACGAGGGCGCACTTTCTTTTCTGTCTGTCCGATCCACTCCAGTCCATCAGAGGAATGCCTGGTCACCAGCAATACATGCGGTCAACCTGACACACCTGGCCACACCTGGAACTACCCACACACACACACACACACCCCCTCATTTTACACACATATCCACTGAGCTCTGCAGTCCACCTAGTGAGGGGGATTGACAAGTGCAGCTGCTCTGCATAAAGTCTGAACAGAGAAAGGTTTGTCCCATTTTCACCGCTCACTTAAACGTCGGCTTGTAATCTGACTGCCAACATCATCGAGTTCAACCTCATATAACCACTGTCATCCACCTCTAAACAGCCTGTAATGTACACACACTGGCATTTTCACATGATTTCTGCCCCACCCAGGGCAGTGATGTCAGAATCCCCGGTGCAGTGGCTTTTGGAAAACTTACTCACACATCAACATGATTGAGATTAAAATGAAAAATGTGAGTAGCAACGTAGCCAGTGATTCCACACACATTGAAAATCCAAGGTCTTTTTTAATACTTTGTAGTTTTGATTGAAGGTTTTGGTGAAATTTAAAGGAATAGTTTGAGATTTTGGGGAAATACATTTCCTTTCTTAATGAGAGTGAGACGAAAAGGTGCTCAGCAACACTTTCTGATGAGGACTTTGAACAAACAAAGTCTTTGTACGTTGTGTTGCGTTTTTTGGTCTTCTACTGTAAATCAAATTTCCCCTTGAGGAACAACAAAGATTGAACTGAACTGAATTGAGATGTGATGTGAGCCGGTTAGTTCAGCTTAGCTTAACATAAAAACTGTAAGCACAGGGAAACATGTCCAAAGATAAAAACAAGTCTGCTAGCAGCTCTGTGAGGCACAGTGGTGCTTTAAGCAAAATGCTAACATCAAGATGCTAACAGTGAAACGCGGTGATGTTAAGCAGGTCTAATGTTTACCATGTTCACCATCTTAGCATGTTAGCATGCTCATATTTGATAATTAGCAGTACAATTGGTGGAAATCTGTTTTGCAGGTATTTCGTCATAAAACCAAGTATTGGACATTCATATTTTTGACCTGATGATGGCGCTAGAGAAAAAGTCAGGGGATCACTAAAGTCAGTAGGCTTCATCCTCTGGGGAACATTAATGTCTGTACTAATCTTCATGGCAATCCATACTTGTTTAGATATTTCCATCTGGACAGAAGTGATAAAGGGGCCGCTTGTGTAGCTAAAACTCTGCCAACCTCTAAAGCTCTAAAGCTCACTAATTAATATGTGATATCTCATTCATCCTAAATCCAAAATCAAAGAAAATCCAATGTTAAAAAGTTATGTGCCGGAACCATTTCCTGTCCGGATGCAATGACACCCTGAGACTGCTTACAGTCTAGCTGCACACTGGCTCCAGCTTCATATTTGTTTGGCCGACGTGGTATCAATCTTCTCATCTGTCAGCAAGAAAGCGAATAAGTGTGTGTGGAAAATGTTTAAACTATGTAAGGGTTTTCAAAGGGTAAAACTTGATGTTTGTGAGAATTAGCATCATTAGGGACTCACTGTTTACTCCTTAGCTTATCCTGTCAAGACATACTACAAATTATTTACTTTAAAACCACTGCTCTATCGCCACAAATATCCATCAGAAGATTTGCCCCAGGATGTGAAATGTGGATGTGGATGGATAGGGGCCAGAAAGCTGAGAGATTGACAAATGTAGAACGATTACCATGGTCCATGGGAACCTTTTGCTAGCAGCACAAACAAAGCCTTGCTGTAATGCTTCACCAACACAGAAAAACTGTCAGCACAAAGCTTGTAGAAGTGTTGACTGTGCAGAAAACAATCTGACTTGTGACTCAGTGGGAATCAGAGTTCCAGACTGCTTCGGCTAAAGTCAGCGTCGGGTCATCAAGCTGTTTTCTCACTGGCACCTTTTACCAATTGTGACATAATTCTATTAGAGTGCATGCACCGCTATAAAAACCTTATCGGGCCTTGCTAGAGACCTAGACCGGCTGGAGCACATTATGTTTCACATGGAAAACTCAGCAGATCGCTGTGCAGTAACCAACAAAGCATGACACATACCCTCAGGAGAGCCACACAGACGCAGAATTATTTCCATTTCAGAAATAAAAGCTTGGAATTTCTGTTGCCATTTGTTTGTTTGTTGCTAAATGTATTTATGTCGGTCTTGGTTGAAGGAAAACACAAACCCGGTGAGGACAAAAAAAAATCTTTTCTGGGAGCAAAAGTCAATGAGCGTAGCAGCCAAACCCGAGTAAATCTAACATGAGAGCCTAATGACTTCCAGTTGCTACGGAGGGTTATCAGGACCGTCGCCATTTGGCATACCAGCACATCCTCAATGCCCAAATCAGATACACTGTTGTTCAGCGCCTGCCAACACCAGAGATTGTTAATTCTAGTCCTGCATCTGACGGGCCATGTTGCAATGTCATATGTGGAGCCTGTGGTTACAAATGGGGCATCCAATTGCAGCGCTGTCTGGGCACGGGCTCTCCATTTTATTCAGCATTCGTAGGCTCTAATGATGCATAATGTTAGTGATTTCAAAAGCCTCAATAAACAAAACATTAGCGTTTAATCAACGGGATCAACGGGAGTTTTCTTAGAATCTGGTGCCAAAAGCGTGAATGACAGCACCGTTTCTCACTCAGTGTATCTGAAAGCAAGTCTTTGTGAGTCCACTATTCATTATTGTCAGGTTGGATGTTTTGGTGCCTGTGAAACTGTAAAAGCAGGTCAACAAACAGACAGGAGCCGCAGTTCTCATTCTCTCCAACCTTTCTGACTGAGTGCACTTGTTCCGGTCACCTTCACCTACAGTACAGAGCCGGTGAATGGGCATCTGTTGGCCGCCGACACACCGACAGCTCAGTGCAGTGTTTGAAGCGAAACAGCATCCCTGATTGGGTGCGAAGAGCATTTTTAGGGAGGTTGTTGTTGTTGTTGTTATCCAAGGCCGGCGGGCAGGCGGAACCAGCGTCAGAGAGACGCACTGAGGGCCGGGATTCACACAGATGCCTCATTAATGTGTGATCAAGCAGAGAGACAGAGGACGTCTGTGGAGCGTGGCCAGCGCTCTCTTCCTCGCCACAGAGAACCCTTTCTACACGTCGCACCCCACTTCATCTCTTTATTGCACAGTGAGCACACACAAAACACACCTATAATATCCGGTTCCACCTCTGGAGAGGGAGGAGGGGGGCGGTAGCCAAAGAGTGAGGTGAAGCTGTGTGTGTGTGTGTCACGCACATGCATCAGCTCTGCATGTAGAAGTGGGAGAGTGGGGAGATTAAAAGGAAATCGAAGCCTGTGGATGTGAGGACAGGCTGCTTTCAGCGCTGCGTCCCTCAGCATCAATTAGCAGGTTGTGCTGTGACTGGCTCCTGTTAGAGGTGAAGTGGGCCAGCTGAGGGAGGTAAACACACCTCGTCCCCAGGGCTTGCTGAAATCAGAGGGAGGGCAACAATGTGCCACTGCCTGGGCCACAGAAGCCTGCCTGTGCCTGGCCACTAACACGCTTTAGCAGTCATTTCCTACCTTCTCCTCCAATTTCCTCGCCCCAGTTCATGCACAGGGCTGACAGTGGATGGTTCACCTGGCTGCATAAGAAACCTTTTTTTTTTCTGCTATGACTCCAACCTGTGTGTGTTCGACGGAGCCCTATTTCGGGTCACTTTAGTCAACTGATGGGAGGCTCAGGTGGCTCAGATACAACCACCAACTGACATTAGCCAAATGTAGCTTCAAAAAAACCTTGGCAAAGTGTGGCGGGAAAAACAGCTGGTGCGCCTTTGGAGCAGAGCACTGTGCAGAACCGGGCAATTTAATATGATTAACAGGATAAATGGATTCCAGTGGGCCTGCACTATATGGTAAAAAACATTCATATGCAATTACTTTGACAAACTGCAATATCAGTCACAATTAGTACGGGAATTTTTGCATCACAAATTTTCACTGAAGAAACTATTAAAATCAAGAAGATGTGAAATTTGTTGGGTTCTGTACCAAATAAAGATGTTTTCTCACACCTGGAGAACAATATTTGTAGGCCAGGGCATCTCTGCAGCACTACAGTACTTCATTATAATGCTGTTTATCACAGAGTGGACCTTTATCAATAACTTGCAGTTATATAGTTCTATTAATTGTGCAGCGCTATAAAAAACATTATTTTTCTTTAGAAAAGAAGAACAGACTGTGATTTCGCAGTGATACAGTGAACAAACTACTGTGCTGAGTACAAACTGCCAAAGCAGGCCCCTCACATGTTTCTTGCTGAGAAGTTTCGAGCCCAGTTTTTGTACTTGTGTAATTAATCTTGTTAAACCACACTTTTCTTCCAAAACAATGTAACAGCACAAACTGTGAGCTCATTTAGGATGGCTGACTTTAAAGGGAGAAGAAAAGACTTCTTGTAAACTGAAGAACAAAGGAGCGTGGCTCTCATAACATTCGCTCTTAACATTACTCACAATAAAAAAAGCACGGAAATGGAGAAAGAGGAAAAACTGTGAGTACAATGGTGTTTCTTTGTCTCTGCGACACTTTGATTTTATATATTTCAATCTTCCATTAAAGGCTCCAAAGTTGAACGTCTGAGGCCAAGTTCTATCAACAGACCTTTACTAAAACAGACAAAATATAGTGTAACATCCTAAGTGCTAGACCAGTCGTGCTTTAACATGAATTTAGGTCAAGCTTTCTAACCCTCTTTAAGAGCCCTGTTGTACAGTAGGTCCATTCAGGGTCCCAAGGTGTAAATTGAGCTGTAAACAAACAGGTTTAAGCGCTGAAGCTATAGATCCCAGATTGACCTCTATTAAAAACAGCCGTCACCTCAGACGGAAGAGATTTAAGAAAAGAAAACTTTTTAAAATCAGATCTGCAAGGCAAAGGCAGAGAAAACTCATTCAAACTCCGTCAACATATCAAAGCTGGATTAAAGAGCAGCTGGTAGAGCTTCAACAAGCAGTGACAGAAACCGCAATAAACACGTACATTTCAAAAGGGCGGCCTAATTTCTTCTTCGTATCATAATGAATCTGTGCACACGTCTCACCTCACCCTACCACTTCCATGCGCACATGAAAACAAAACACACAGGGGGTTGATGTGCAGCCTGTGGCGGTCTCAGGAGTGGAGTCATTAACTGGCCTAACAAACAGGTCTCTGTGCATTCCCCAGCTCACCAGCCCTCGCTCCACAGACACTGGCCTGTTTGAACCTCACTGTCTCACTTATCAGCTCACTGGTGACACCACCCAGGCCAGCAGCTGCTCCAACTGACTGCAACCTTTATCAGACGGGAACAGCGTTTACATTAAAAACTCTGCGAACACATGGTGAATTAAACCAGAGGAGATTAAAGATTAGACATCGAAAGGCATATCATTTTCAGTGTCGTCCTGTAGCTTCCCAGAGGGCCAGGGAGAGTGCAAAAAATAGTTCAGAGGGGAAAAAATGTGCTGTTCAAGTGCTCTAAAATTAGTCTGCTGGCGAAGAGCGGTCACACTTGACATTAAGGGTGGACCCTGATTGCAGCCAGTTGTTTTGATGGTCAGTCAGCACCATGGACAGAGACCCTGTCACCACTGCTTGACCTCTGGGGGCCCCGTCCCACCACACAAACCCAGAGAAAACACTGGAAAAGGCTCAAAGGCTTGCCAGAGGCTCTTTTGTTGTTTGCGTTTAAAGTTTGGGGAAAAAAGACATCAGGCCAGTTATACAGCAAAAACTGGTCAGAGGAGTCAAGTTGGAAGCTCAAAGGAGGAGGAATGAAAGGTTTTTGGGGTTTTTTACCACAAGAAGAACATGCAAAGTCAGCAGTTTATCTCATGATCTGCAAGGAAGCTGCTCAGCATTATTTGTTGCGTGATTAAGCAAATTCTTACATTGTTCCTCATTCTACTCATAAAGCAAAAACAAGCTTCTAACCTGATATATTTATAGGGCTTTATAGAGGCAGTAGTGACTTATCTTACTTGACAAGATATCAGCTTTCACAGTGAGCTCACAGCAGCTTGTCACAATGTGCTGAATCACATATTGTAGACGGGCCAGATGTTTAACATGCACAACTGCAGTCTTTGTAAAGCAATACATGACACTGCAATAATAGCAGAAGCCCCTCTCTTGTGTGACAACAGCGTTTGGTCTCTTTAAATCTAAATATAACCGAGTCTAAAGCTGATACCTAAACCTCCTGGCTAATGCTGCGTTCAATGCTCCTCCAGGGCTCCGAGCGACCGGGGTCTAGATATCAACAACACTTGTGACAGTGTTAAAGTAGTAAATGCAGACCTAATATGTCGAAAATGTTTGAAAGTTGCTGCTTTTTGTTGTGAGTAATAGAGGGAAGTGACTGAATATGTAGCACAGTTGAGTTAGATAACGTTAGGTGTCAATATTTGACATCCGCTAGCACTGTAGTCACTAATTAGCTAAACGTTAATGTAGCCTAGGCCTATAAGCCACTATTGGTTGAGCATCTCCACCCCGTAAAAGTTAGGCAAACTGCTTTTAGTATGATATTACACAACACCACCATCTTCCCTCGGTCATATCGATACTTGAGGCTGGCCGTTGAAGTTCTGTTAAGAATTATAATAATTCCTACGGCCCCTGAAGGCAGCAGCTAGCTTGCCAGCCGTGTCGCTCATGGAAACAAGCTGAAAACTCACACAACAGTGTCTGCACACTTACCTTGTTCAGGTGGGGGTTCCGGGTCACATCGTAGCCCTTCTTCTTGGTGTAAACGACCGTTTTTCTTTTGTCTTCGGACTTGTGCATCTCCGTTTCCACCGATTCCCGTCTGACCAGACCGTGTGCCATGTTGTTGCCTCTTAAATAGAGCGACGGTGAACTACTATGAACTCAACAAGTGGATGCGCAGGTCCAACCGCTGAGCTCTGGTCTGCCGGTGTGATCTCTGTTTAAGAAGAGTCGGAGTGTCCTTATCAATGAGCCTCTTATATTGTTTCCAATAACTCCCTGAAGGTCTTCACGTGTGCAAAGTCCCTCTGTGTTGTCTCACCTGGCAACAGGTGTATATGGAGGTGTGAAACTAAAACCCTTTTTCCCCCTTTATACCTTCATCTTCCATTAAATGAGGAGTGAATATTAATTTAAAACAACATAGTTTCAAACAATATTGTGGCAGGGGTTTTTATTGGATTAACTCATTGAGGCTGTACTGTAAACAATAAGAGGTTTATTTATTTATTCATTCATTCATTTATTTATTTACCAGGGACAATTTTACACTATTACACTCTTCAACCTTAGCCCCTGGGCAGGTTATAATACATTAGTGCCCAATACCATTAGTACAGTGATTCAACAAGTACTACGAGAACAATACAATATAATACATAAATACATGACAAAAGTGATTGAGTGAGTGAGATTATGTGAAGGCAGTGTCAGAGATGAGGTGGTAAGATTACTAATGGCTGTGAATTTGGTTTGCCTTAAGCCATTTCTTAAGTTTATGTTTCAAAGTTAGGTAATTAGTGCACTAATTAGTTCAGTAGGTAGACTGTTGTAGTCTCTCACTGAGAACACTGTTTGCCAAAACTTGCAACGTCTGTATTGTACAGCACAGTCCCCTTGTTGCCCCACCACTGCTATCCTTCTGCTTTATGAACTGGCCCCATTGGGGGAGGGGAAGCCCATGTAAGACCTTAAAGATGAGGCAAGTGTCTGCGAAATGTTTAAGAATAACCAAAATAAATAAATTGTACTTTTGTATTACATGACAATGGTGATAACTATTGACTTTTGTAGTGTTTTCTAGTGTTTTTAGTGTCTGTTTGAAAAGGGTTTGAGAGTTTTTGTGCTTGCTTGTGAACAGAAACAGTATGTTATATGGGAAAAGATCATAGCATGGATAAAGAGGTTGCCTGCTTCTGTTGTTAGGTATGGTCTTATATGCCTGAAATTAGCCAGATTAAATTTTATGGTATTGGTTACTTTATTTTTTTCATGTTCATGTTTACACATGAAAGTGTGTAAACTCATGTTTAACTATCACACTCGTGTAAACATGAGCTGCTTAACCAATCAGACACATGGGCCATGGCTGCAGTTAATTTGTTTGCAGCTTGTTGTTTGTTTTTAGCATTTGCATAAAGAAGTGTGTCATCTGCAAACATTTGCATGTTGACAGATGGACAAGCTAAGGGGGGGGTCATTGATCTACAGGCTGAACAAAATTAGGCCCAGTATAGATCCTTTGTGGTATGTGTATTGACCAGGCTGCAGGTTTATTATTGTGAAAATGTCTATTCTATCAATGCAAAATCCAATAAATGAAACCTTACCAGACCACCGCCTCCCTTAAAATGAGTCATGCTATTAATTTTAAGGTGGTTTGGCATAGTTAATAAAATTAATGTACAGTATATGTAAAGCTAAACAAAATTTTAATGACCATGCATACCATTATCTTTACAAACAACATATTTGATTATTATTTTTTGGCCTTTTTTATGCGCTTTATTGACCATGCACCACGGGACAGAGGGCAGAGAGAGAGGGGGACGAAACATGGCAGCAAAGGGCCACAGGTCAGGACTCGAACGCGCGGGGCCGCTGCGTATTGGTCGCCCAGCTCTACGACTGAGCCCTAACCAGGCCCCGCCGAGATAATATATTTTTCTAACCCCCCATTAAAGGAGCCCCAAGTGTGTAGGATTTAGCAGGCCATGCTAGTGGTGAAGTTGCAGATTTCAACTAACTGAACACTGCTCGTGTCTGGTTTGTCCTTTCTGGGCTCCTGTTGAAACGTGGCGGTTCATGGTGTAGATAAAAAGGGCCCATTCTAAGGTAACAAAAACATAACAGGTTATATTTTCTGGTACTAAACTAATAAAAACATACATATTAATATTATATTTAATTTCTGCAATTACATCCTTCTAAATGTAACACAGTGGACCTTTAACCAGAACTACATTATTGATAGCAGAAGGAAACAAGGAAAAAGTAGTAGCCTACAGAAACTGTGTTGCAGCAAGCAAACAATACGACAGGAGTGAGAGTACATTTGTTAGGTCTAAAATAGTAATAGTAATATAACAGTTCCATATATGATATAGATTATCCCCCAGTTTTTGATGAGTCACGACATTTGTATGAAACACATAACTGAGATCATTTTACGACATGGTGCGTCTGAGGGCTGGGACAGGAATGAGTGATATTTGAAGCCAAGGTCAACCTTCAGCCTTCACCTCACTGTTTCAGCAGAAGAGTTATGCAACATTAGGCAGAGTTTGACAGTAAGAAATACCCTAGCACTCTGGGAGTGGGAGAAAGGTTATTCAACTCTCAGTCCATATACCGCATGTTGATGAGGTGACCGCTCCAAATTCACTACACTCTGCCCCGAAATCAGCTGATTTGTCAGAATAATTAGTTCAGCACAGTTAGGGATTTGCACATTATTGTCCCTGCAGAATCACAGGCATCTAAAGGGACCTGCTAGTAACAATACTTCAATTTACATATTATTTTTGAATTTATTACTGACCGTCTTTCTCTCCAAGGATTCACTGTCAATGGGAATCTAAGAGATAAAGGGAAGTTGAACCCTGAGTGAACACATCTGAAGCTTAGTTTATAGCTCGTGCCAAGTGTGTAAAGATGGTGGGACTGATAATATCATCTCAAGTGTGTCTGCAGAACATAAAGGATAAGAGAAAGTAAACTGGCCCCTGAAGTCAGTCTAACTGTACAGAATATGTCTGAACTTGCTGTATTCAGACATCACGTCCTGCCATAAATCATACAACATTCTGGCTGTATTTCAGTTTGGTCTTGTCACACTACTATTAGTGCAAAGATTGATGTCTCTGTTTATTCTCTGATAGACTTATCCATGCACTGTTGAACATGTCAAATAGCAGGTACAGAATACTAAGAGGTCTTGATGTTTCTGCAGGTTGTGGAAAACTTCTCTCAAACTTCATTGCAGCTGCACTGAAAATACAGTATTATCTACAGTTCAAGACATCTGTGCACCTGTCTGCACGAGTAAGAAACATAGGCAGCCAATACAGTATCAACAGGCGTTTGAGGTTCACATGGGGTCACATGGGGTCTGTGTTGGTTCCCTCTGGCAACAGACTCGGTGGCAGACTACTTTGTCCTCATGGCTCAGTGTCAACATCAGACTGCTGCTGCTGCCAAATGGACAGACCCGCCTGAGTCTGTGGGATCAGCAGGTATTGACTGCAAACACTGCGTTGGCGGGGCGCAAGTGTCCCCCTTCTCAAAAATACAAACTTTTGTAGGATTTCAAGTTGGTGGCTTAAAGTATATCATGCAAATCTGCAAATCATCATTATCCAATAAAATGTGCACTATACCTCCAAACTATTAACTTTTCAGGAACTAAAAAATAACCTTGTTTTAAGATTGGTGATTGATTTTTTCCAGTAATCCAGTGTATTTTCAAAGGCATAAAGGAGGTTGGAGAAATTCTGCGACCTATGAAGGGTCTTTCAAATGTAATCCTCCAATTTATCAACATAAAAGTTGCCAATCCTGAAAGCATATAGTTTTCACGCTTGTAAAATGGAAAATGGTACCACTGGCTGAATAACGGAGGTTCAAAGGCAGCCGTTGGAATGTTGAAAGACTTAGACTAGAAGCAGCTGCATTAGGGAGGTCAATGTTTGATATTGATCAATATTTCCGGCTGAAATAGTTTCTTAGCAGAGCAAAACTGAGGCTCACAGTCTGTGTTTGAATGACTAATTTGGATGATGAACATCTGCCATCTGTGTCTGTATCAGGGGCTGGAAGTTATTTTTGAAGTTCAGGCAAGATGCCAGTTGGCAATGGGAGGACACGAGGAATGCAGGCAGAGTTTGGGAAGCAGAATCAGCCCACCCATTGAAGGTGATCACAGTGCAGGAACAGTTCGATGTTGTCCACCTGGCGATAGAGAAGATTCAGATTCTAAAATGTTTTATCATCCAGCAGCAACAAATTGGCTTTACTGCCCACAGATAATTTCTCAATAAAACAGTTTGTGATGTGTTTGGACCTTGTATTCAGAATCTGTTGAGTTGCTATCACAGCTTGTGCCCAGTTATTCTTCTGTTCATTTCAATTGCTGCCACTGGTGCTGGAAATATAATGACTTCCTGTGCCCCAGGACAGACCTACTATAACAGGTGTTTAGAAAACCAGGTGTATATTAAAGGCTTTCATGAACCAGGTATAGGCCCCATTTTACAAAATACAACACTACAGGTAAATCAAAAGAAAAATCCCCCCCAGGAGATGTGCCAGCAGAAGCCTTTGTATGATCATTTCTACCCCTACAGCCTACCTGGGTTACAACAGATGACTCTACTGACAGTTTGGCAAAAAAAAGAGAAAAAGACTGATAAAAAACAAGCATGTTAGGATGCTTATGTATGCAAACTGGCACTAAACCAACTGGGAATGTCGTTAATTCTGCAGGTATTTGGTCATGAATCAAAGTACTGGATAAACTGCTGATATAAACCATCCAACAATTGAACAATTTCACTCAAAAGCGGAAAGGTCAGGGGGTCACCAAAGCCATTATGACAAAATTTCATGGAAATCCATCCAACAGTTGTTAAAATATTTTAGCCTGGAAAAAAAGTGGTGGACAGACCCACCATTATTGTCTATGGAGCCATTGCTACAAATTACAGCAAGATCAAACGGCTTTGAAAGATTGGAAGTTTCTGCCTGGCAGTGATAGGGCTTAAATTGCACCTTGAGTAATGATGAAAGCTCTCAGTGGTGGAAAGTAACTGTATATTTACTCAAGTACTGTACTTTACTGTACTTTATACTTCTACTCTGCATATAGAGGCATATAGTGTACTTTTTACTACATCATGTACTCTACTCATGATATAAGGGTTAACACATTAACTGGTGTATCCCACGTTCGAAATAAAGTTGCGAAAATGTCCTCTTGGATGCCCCTATGGCAGATAAAACCCAATAAAATGTCCTCTAGGGTGCCTCAGTGGACCAAATGTGGTAAAGTGCATTACCTTTTTATTTTTCCTTCCCTGCCCCTTAAACAGCCGCAACTGAACACACTGAAGAGTTAAGATAAGGCATTATATAAAGTAATTCAAATTAGCTCCACCTTAACCAGCTGCAACATTAATGCATCAATAATTCTAATTCAATATTATAATATACATTATTCTGAAATGGGACATTTTGCATAAGAAGTATTCTACAATGTGATATTGCTAAAAGATCTGAGTGCTTCTTCCATTACTGGACACTTTCTTAGTTTTCAGCAGATGAATGGCAAACTGTCAAGGCCACAATCTGAAAGAGTTGTGTCACTGTCAAGCTGACCTGGAGCAACCTGTAGATAATGAAAGAGCATAAATCTTATTACAATTACTGGTGACATAATGACATAAAAGAAAAGGCCCTCCAGTAAAACCTTGATGTAATATTAACAGAACGATTGGTGATTATGTAATAAATCTGCTAACTAGTGAGGAAGTTACACTCATAGTCTGCCTTTGATTTATTGGCATCGTAATCTCATCTCCTAATCAACTCTTAGTGAACCCCTTGAACCAATTGTTTTTTAGTCGTAATCTCCTGTTGTTGCATCCTAACCACAGGCACTGTCCTGACTAACACACACACACACACACATACATATAGACGAGCTGCCTTAATGCACAGTCCCGATCCAGGCGGTCTGCATCATAAACAACCCTCTTTTTTTTTTTTTTTCCTTGTCTATGTTTTGACTCTTGTTTATCCCTGTGGGGCTTTTCTGGTCAGGAAGAGGAGGAGGCAGCAGACAAAGACAAATACAATTACTGAGAATCAAATCACCCACAAACACATGGTTTTCTCTCTTACCTCCATTTACTCTGCTGCATACTGACAGCAACACCTGGCCACACTTCCTGCACCCTAGTTGATGGTAAAGGATCCACAAAAGTGGTTGTTAAATGTAATTATAGGCAGACTTTATGAAGTGGGGAAACTATACCTTCTGATTGCATTGGCATCTGCCTGCATAAATTCGGGAACAGAGGTCTTATGATGGTCTGAGCTATTGTGAAGACTGATATGGTGAGTTAGCAGCTCTTTAAGCTTCATAAGAAAGCTGCCACTGCTCAATGTAAGAAATACAGCAGACAGAGAAAATTAAACTTCAAGTTATTTATTTTGAGCTCTGGACATTTAGAACAACGAAGCTTTTGTTGATGCACAGCTTTTACTGAACAAGCCTTAAAAAAGGCACTAATTATCAGTGACCTTGCCACATGACTTCTTTAAGCTGATGCCATTGTCAAGCTTGAGTTCTCCTATGAGAGGCAATTTAAGTAATTTAAATTGAGATAAATGAAGTTGCTATGGTCTGTTTAATGTTGCATATGAGCAGTGGACAACTAAACTGCCCTGATATATTAGCAAGTTAATACATCTTTCAATTGAAAAAAATATGTTTTTGTTTGATTTGTGGGAGATTCTGTTCAATACTTCAATAAACAAATATAATCCTTGCATTACATTACATTACATTACATTACATTACATTACACATTAGCAGATTGATATCTGCATTATGGAGTTGGGGGGAGACAGAGAACAACTGTAGCACTGAAATGCAGGAATTGAAATGTGAGATTTGTTTCAAAGGCTCCAGCTGTTGAGAGATATGAATATGCGGCTATGAGAACTAAGGGTTCTGAATACACGGAATAGAGGGTAAAAAGGCTCAAAGGTCAAAGTGCAAGGTAACACGAGAGCTTGAACTGAAACAGTCCCTCTCACGTGAACGAAGGTGTGCTCACCTGCTTCTGCCTCCGGGGCATTTTGACCTTTCAGCCTATTTAATCATCACTACCTTGGACCAATAAACTCCACCTACAATGAGGTCCAGGTGGTTTGTTTCCGCAGCGCGTTCACAGACTTACAGAACAACCTTTCCCATAGTTAACCATTCCACTTTTAAGAACTGGCAGCACATTGATTCAAGTTTGATCACTGGCAGAGGAAAATCTGAACAAAAACCACATTTACTCCCTTAAATACTTTTATGAAGCCATAACTGTTGTTGTTTGGACCCTGAACAGAACACGCACAAAAGAGCTCAGAGGCATCAGGCCTGCTGAGCACCTTTAGTACCAGAAGAGGAAATGGGTGGATGTTTTGGAGGGATTCCTGAGGCACGCTGCACTTCCAAGTCTGCTGCCATATATACATACATACATGACTGCCCTCGCTCCTTTACTTTCTCCCTCTCTCTCCTTTGAGTCCATACATGACCTTCCCCCAGCCCCCCAAATCAATGGGCCCTTTCACTGATCACTCCTCATAATGACCCACTGTTTGAGCCCATGGATATTTGGGGAGGTGGAAAAAGAGAGATTTAAGCTGCAGCTTTTCTGTCTTGCATTATTAGAGAAAGCTGAGTTGACATGAGTGTACTGCGAGAAGGAGTTTTATCATAATAGGCTGGGTTGAGTCAAGGAAGCCCTGAACATATCCTGAGCAAGGTACTGCTGAGCCTAACACTGCATATGAATGTGTCCAGTCCAGTGACGGTATTGCTTTTATGCTGTTTATTATGGCAATGGTTACTTAGTGTTACTGGAGTAATTAATACAAAATGTTATATTTTTTTTAATTCAATTTAGTTCTTTGTATTATTTGTTTATATATTTTGCTGATTTCTGCAATGGATCTTGTAATTAAAAACATGCAATAGTACGACTGATAAGAGACCAGAAAACAGTTTTTTAAAGATAGACAGATTGAAACTATCATTGGCAATTTACTAAAAAGCACAGCATGCTTTTTTATTTGGCAACAAGGCACTTTTTGTAGAACTGAAATTAAAATTCATTTTTAGGAAGAAATTAGTATAAAATGTGTATAGTCAGTTTAGTTTTTATTTGCACATATACATCATCACCAATCAATACATTAACCAAATGACAAAAATAATACGATATATAGTGGGCAAACCAAAACCAAAAAGTCCAATAATGTTAGCCCATTCATGATTTCAGCACTTCGTATGTTACTCAGCGAGTCCGTATATTACTTAGAATCACAGCTGGACTCATTAAAGAGAGGCCGCTAATGCTAGCTAGACTCTCCTTCTTTCCACAGCATAGGACAGTTATAACATGACCTGACCCAAATCTGAAAAAAGTTCTGCGTGAGCCCAAACTGAGCCCACAAAAACTATTTTGGGCACGAGCCCAACCCAAATCTGAATTTCTGTCTAGTTTATTACAAGTTAAAGTAAACTACAAATCAATCAATAAAAAAATAATTAAGTACATTCATACGCATTATTAATTATATTAAATATACCTAAAAAATAAATCTTATTATGTCCAAGCCCAACCTGAGAACAATCTGCCAGTTTGGTCCGGTCCAATCGGGTTCGGGCAAAGAATCAAAACTCTACTGGAATCAGTGGGAACATTAGCAAGCTAGGCTAACTAGCTGTCGTAGTGGGCTCGGTTTCTATAGTAGGCTATACAGGGTTATTATGTGTTACAGTCAGTAGCACACAGTGGAAGTTGACAGCACGTCTCCTAGCAACACCCACTCTCAAATGTCAGTCAAACTCTACAATGGGAAATGCTCACACAGTGACTTGAACCTTATACGTTGTTTACACAAATACAGTCTGAATTTAAAATTCAGCTTAATTGATCAAGTAATAAATTATGTTAAAATAAAAAAATCCACAATAGTTTAGAACAATAAGTCTGTATTTCCTGGCATAGAGTGACTATGTGTGTGTGTGTGTGTTTCGACTTGCATGCATGAACGTGTGGGTGTGCTTTGGCATTTTCTATGGTGACTGTACCCACAAAACAAGGTGTGCCACTGAACTCAGTATGACTGCAGCATGAAAAAAGCTGTGCAGGTCATCGTTTGCCAAACAGAACTGAACGAGCCACTGAACAACAGCGAGCATAGATTCAACCAGAGAGACAGCGGAGCTTCTCCAGTCAAACTACTAAATGGCATTTGGCAGAAAGAGCCAAAGAGGCATCATCATTGCACTTCAACAAAACCCCCTTTCTTCTCCAGGAAAGAAGACAGAGATTAGTGTGTTAACCTAGTCGCACACTGTGTTTATGTAACCTTTCTGACCCTGCAGAATATGTGAGTCTCTCTGTCGTTCAACATGCAAACACACAGAGGCTTTTCTTGCTTCATTCTTATTGTATGAAATCATTCCAAACGTGTGAGCATTTGTATTTATGTTTATGTGTGTTCGTTCCCTTACAAAAAGCACATGCAACTGTAATGCTTTCACATTTGAAACGTTCCAAATTCATCATGTGAAATGCTGAAAACCACATATGCATTTATCATGTGGCTGTATGTTCATTTTCTTTGCAATAATATTACTGACGTGATACATTCAGGGGTGCTTTTGTTGCAGCGTGTTTTGCATGTGTTTTTAGGTTCATATTTGATTATATCCATTAGTTGTTCTGAATAATATCTCCAACATCCGAGCCCAACAAATACCTTTATCCATCTCCGCCCTCCTCCTCTCACATGTCTTTAGTCCTGGCAGCACGTTGTGAAATGAAAACACCTCCTCCGTCCAAATCCTTACTATAAACAAGAGCTCTGTCAAGGATAAATGTCACATTTCACCGTGTTTGTTTCAGCGTGTCTAAACAGTTTCATCTCAGTGCGAACACACTGCCGATCTGTTACCCCTCAGCTCAATAACAGCCCTGAATTGTTGGTTCCACTTTCCTCTGTGTTGCCAATGAGCCTCACTGATGGTGCATCTACTGTATAATCTGCAAAATATATGTTTGGTGTACAGTGTTAAAGTTATTGCAAAGTGGAGGAACTGATTCCATGTCAGCCAACATCTTGTGCAAACTTTTGTTTAAAACATTGCCCAGCCTGGTGTGCACACATTATTATCGTGATAGGAGATAGGCTTTGTTTGTTTTGCTTCCTCTTTATCAAGCCCTGATTTCTCAGCTGTAATAAATGTTTGGACACTAGTGGGATGGATGAGGAGAGAAGACATTTCTAGAACCTGTTCATTAACCAGAAATGAATTCAAAGCTCTCTCAAACCTCTACGTGTGAGAGGTTGGTGAAAGAGTGCTGAGGGAGCCTCCTATTTTTAATTCTCTTTTTCAAAGGAGCTCCGACTCCTAAAAGCCGTTCCCTTCATACGCTTTTGGGCTGCTGAACTAACCATTACTGTACCAGAGCACAAATTACAAGATCATCAATCATGGCTGAAAAACCTCAAGTGGCCAAATACTATCCCCAGCCATGAAAAAAGCAACTGGCACTCTGTTTCTTACCTGTAGGGTAGTTTTCTCAGTGGAGAGGGGATTAACAACATTTATGGTGGATGTTTCAGGTGCATGCAGGCATGTGATGTGGAATGATATTTTTAGGTTTTTATTGCAGGAAGGGATTATGGGCAGTCTGTGTAAACATGAGGCCACACACAGAGAGAGTCATTGAGAAGATAAAGGAATACATGCTGATCTGTTTTAAAGGAAAGGCTCAGTCTAGCATGCTAATCTGCATTTCAAAGTGCTGCACCTAAACCAAGGAGGTTTTGTTTTCATGCTTGTTAGCTTGTTGGTTGGCTTGACTGGAAGCAGAAAAAAGATTTCCATGAAGTTTAGTGCAAAGATATACAGTAAGTGCTGTTGGTTTTGTTGTTGCTGGATGTTTAATTTCCAGCTTTCGACAATTACTGTGTAGACGTAGCAATTTGTAGCCATACTGGCGGCGTGGCTCGAGGGATGGAAACATCAGCCTGCTGGTCAGCCAGTCGGTCCACTGCTTTGGTCCTAACTAAAATATCTCCACAACTATTGGATGGATTGGCATGAAATCTGATACAGATACCCATGGGCCCCAGAAGATGTGTCCTAATGACTTTGGTGATGCCCTGACCCTTCTTCTAGCACCACCAGCTGGTTTACATTGGTGGTTTATAGTGAAATATCTTGACAACTAACATGGATTACCATTAAATTTGGTGCAAACATTCATGTTCTTTGTGAACTGAATACTTTGGTTTGGTTTTGTTTTCTTTACAATTAGATTCACAGAGCCACTGGTGTGGCTGTACAGTCTACAAGAAGAATAATTTGGTTTGTGTTGGGGAATTAGGTGAACTTGAACGTTTCTTAAAATACTTCATACGTCCATCCATCCATGTTCTGCTGCTTATCCAGGTCCAGATAACAGTGGCAAAAGCCAAGGTAGCCTATACGTCCTTATCCCCTAGCCCCATCCTCCAGATTTTCCTGACGGTTCCCATGGAGGTTACCAGGCTAGATGGGATATGCAGTCCCACCAGGGTGTTCTGGGTCTGCACTATGGTCTCTGCTTGGAAAACCACCACGGGGGGACGTCCAGGAGACATCCGAATCAGACGCTCTGACTACTGTTAGTTCATCCCAGATGTCTGAGCTCCCATCTCTAAAAGTGAGCCCAACCACACTGCGAAGGAAACTAATTTCTGCTAGCAGTATCAAGGATCTGAATCTTTTCGGCACATTACCATAAGTGAGGGCTGGATTTTAGATTAACTGGTAGATCCCCAGGCTAAGCTACCGCTTCACCATGACAGTACGCTACAATGTCCACATTACTGCTGACGCTACACCAATCTGCCTGAACAAGACCTTAAAAGTTCCTTTACATGGGGCAGTGACAAACCTCCAACCTAAAGGACACAATCCAATATAATTTACATTCTTTTTGCATCAACAATATGAAAACTAATGTTTTTTTTCTTGGAAGTTTTTTGGAAGGACAAGGATCTTATCTGATGGCAATGATATGACCAGCCTTCACAAGTCCGTTGCAGCAGGACTGTGGTTGTCTGTTCGTTTGCGCACAAGATTCAAAGGAGCACATGTGACTTCAGTCAGCCTTTCATCATGTACAGTCTTGCTTACCATTTACCCAAATATTTACAATTAAAAAAGGTTATAAACTGTATGTGGATCTAAGAGATACATTTAACTTACTGTCCCATTGCTGTATATATATATTTACTATATATACTCTATTAATGTTTGTGTGAGAGAGAGAGAGGTAGTGAGGTAGAGAGTCCTATCATATAAATGGTGGTCTGTTTAGCGTGGAGCAAAGCTAAGAGACCATTCAGTTGTCAAAATAAAGCCTGTGGAAGTGAACTGTGGGTCACTGCAGCCCTCTGAGTTGGTTTATTAGTGTGGTCTGTGCAGAGGAGTAAGCAGCCTTTAATGTATACTGCTATATACAGCAAAAAGGGCAATGAGGTCCCCTGAGATAGAGTTTCAATAGGACAAATGCTCTCTTAAATTTGTCAGAATACAAATCCAGAAGCTCATGCTTTCTTAATAATAATAAATAATGGAGAATCCAGAATAAGAATTCACCAGTAGCATTTTGAGATGCTGTGTGTCAGGGCAGATGGCTACTCAAGGATAAAAGCTAACCCGAAGTATAGTCTTTCCAAAACTTGGCGTACTCCTTTAAGAGCCACACCCATTTGCTGGTTTACTGCTGTGAAGATGGGAAAGGTCTCAGTACACCCAAACACAAGTAATGAAATTCCTGAATCTTAGCTCCCACCAGTAAGCATCCATCTAACACAGCAGAGCGCAAAGGGAGCACTTCCTGTGAGGGTGTAACGCCCGGCACAAAAGCCCCTCTATCCACTCCTCACAGCCCCGACCCCGACCAGAAATATCACTCACTGCTTTTCTATTCGGAAGCCCCAGGCTGGGAGCATAAGCAACTCTCTCTCTCTGTGCTGTTTCACCCCTCTTCTGTGACCTTTGACCTTAAACTTAACTGAAAACAGGAACATTTACTGTGTTACTTTGTCTGCGTCTGTAAGGGTTGTGATAACAGTGGTTACAGTTTGTAATGATGACGTCTGAGAGGAGGGGAGCAAGTTGTCAAGGACACAATAATAACAACAACACAACACATTTCTTTTTGTGTGATCTGCTCACAAGAATGTGGCAAACAAAATCATTCCTGTATCCACAGTAGATCATTTTAAACCACAAATTGATTGCCTCCCACTTATCTCAGAACTGTGACAAATATCTACAAGATCGATTATTGTTTGAGGTTCAGTTTTAGGGGGTCACAACAACTGATTAATTGCCTGAGCGATTAACAATCTGGCTCTCTGACGATTGGTTGGATTTTTGGCATTTGAGCAGTTCTGCGTCCAACTTCTCTCGTGGCTGCCAAGCTGTAGTGAGCTTGTTTTAAGGTGGTTATTTCACCAATGATATAATATAGTTGGAAATAAGCAACACCTTTGGCCAGCGCAAAATCGATTACACAACAGATAAACATCAGCTACTGATATTGGTGAATTCCATCTTATTATTCTCTTCTATCTTTTTTGCCGATAGGCTGTCAGCTAACAAGGCAAATATAGGCCCAAACTGATGTTTGGCCAAAATATAGGTACTTTCCTTGTATTTCACATTTTGGGGCGCCATATTTTTATTTTTTTTTAATTCATACTTTCCATTTAAAGCAGAACTATGAAAAGTAACTATGTTCAGTGTGAACATCCACGTCAATGGATGGTCAATTACAGGTTGAAAGGCAAATTAAAACTTGTAGTGTGACTTAAGAGTACAAGATAAATAGAAACAGACAGGTCTGGCCCAGCTTAAAGGTGGCCTGTTTTTCTTGTAAGCACACAAAAGTTCTGTTTGTTCAGTGTCATAAAACATTTGCAAAGCCGTTTTTTAAAGTGTGTTAAATCCTGCATTGTTTAAATTCACGAGCAGTGTACTTCTTCACTGCACATTACCACCACCTGTAGATCCCTGGAATAGTCTAAAACCAACATGAACATGTGGATCATGTGACCTGTGTGCATGTACGTCCTCATGCGCATGCATGAGACACATAAAACCGGGACCTACTCACAACAAACTGCTCTAAAAAGTTATTTTGTTCCACATAAGCTCAGGGTCTCTGAGGGGGCTTGTTTACTCAATTCAGAATGGTTTCAGGCTATCATACTCAGCTGTGGTGGTTGGTTGTGTTCATCCCACCTCTGCTCTTCCTGGTTTGTTGCCTAAATAATTTAGATATTGTGGCTTCAGTAATTTGACAAAGATGGCGGTGAGTGCTAAACCCAATTTAAGCTTCAAAAATCCCCTTCAGAAAGCAAAGGGGGGGGTGTGACAAATTTTTTCCACAGTCTTCGTGGCCTTGTGTATAACTTAATATGCTGAGCGTGAGTATAACTATGCAAAAGTCTTAGCATTATGCATTAGTGCCAATAATCTACCAGAGACCTCAGTTTTCATTGACCAATGGGTATGTAAATGTGTTTCATTAACATGCTGAGAGTGAAGGAGGAATCAGGACCACACCCAGAGAGAGGAGGCAGAAGGGACAGAGAATGTACCTCTTCCTCTCACCCATACTCCTCAGGAACCATTAAGCTTTGTAGTTGTACGTGCACTGCACACACACACACATGTGTGTGATCACCACCCACATGGATGAGCATCTGTCACGATCCTTAACATGCTGGTCAGGTGTGCAGGCCACCCACGTCTTCT
Organism: Morone saxatilis; assembly: GCF_004916995.1. Taxonomy (NCBI): domain Eukaryota; kingdom Metazoa; phylum Chordata; class Actinopteri; family Moronidae; genus Morone; species Morone saxatilis. The sequence continues at coordinate 5,603,662 of NW_023339807.1, forward strand.
CCCTGTCTATCTGTCTGTCTGTCTGTCTGTCCTCTCTGTCTCTTCTCTCTCCTCTCTCTCTCTGCTGCTATCTCTAATCTCTTTCTCTGCTCTCACACACACACAACACACACACACAACACTCAGTTTTCAGAACAGGGTTGCATTTTATAACTAGTTTGGTGAAATCAGTAGAGGCAGCTGTGAAGCCTGCCATGGTAACGTCAGTGTGACTGACAGGATTACGCAAAGAGCAGTTTCCAATCCAAATGTCATCCCGTACTCTTCATTTCCTCTTGAGCCAGATGTGCAGCATCACGCTCCCTGCCCCCTCTCTCCCACTCTCTCTCCCTCATTACACAAATTTTCCGTCTCTTTTCTTGGCTCATTGAGACTTCGACTAGTCACCATGGCATTCTTCCTTTGTCAGCCAGAGGCCCCGGTTTCTTCCCGTTGTTCCTGACCTTGCATCATGCAAAGAATAAACACAAAACTTATCTGAGTGGGTCATCACTGCTTACTTTGAAAAAAATTGTGCCCCACAGTTTCTGTGAGAAAAACCTTTGACAATGATGTACATGTATGTCCTCTGGGCAGTTATATGACCGTGACACATATGAGGACTACATACTCTGGCTTTGACTGCATATTACATATTTTACTGATACATATTGATGTTATGGCAGCCAGAGTTTTTGCCTGTGACCCCCTCAAAATGAAGCAGTGTCTACACACCATCCTGTATCATGTTGCATAGGAGTTGTGTTCCACCAGCGAAGCAGTGGTGGAAAATATATTTACTCAAGAACACTTTTGAGGTACTTGTGCTTAACTTAATTATTTCCATTGTCTGTTAATGTAGGCATATGATCACTTTATTAAACATGATGCAGTATTATAGTATTAGTATCCAACAGTATATAAAGTCGTCTTGCTGACATGTAAAGTCATAATATTTCAGTAAAATAGTTTTCAGTAATATGACACTCTGAAAGGGGTCATTCTGCATAATGCCTACTTTAATTTCCAGTACTTCCAGTATATTCATTTGATATTACTGATTGATCAATATTAAAAAGGGGAGCTCCACTTATTCCACGGAGCATTACTGCATGTGGAAAAGGTTGTATAAAACCTTTTGTTCCTCCAGAGGGAGCTGTGTGAAGTCTGATAAATGTCCTCAAGTGATGTCACTTGAGTCAGTATCAGTTGGAGCTGAAGACTACAAGTTTGAGAATGAAATAAACCTGTTGGTGTGGAGTTAGCCACTCATCTCTCTAGCTTAAGGCTAGTCAAACAAGGCAGCTACATTAGCCGCTACTTGCATGGCACACCAAATGGTGGCGGATGAGTTGTATTGTGGGTAATGTAGGCACCAGGTTTTCTCAATACAGAAAAATGTGTCAGATAAAAAAGATAATTCTGGTTCTGCTGCATCAGCTTGGATCATTTCTTAATGAATACAACTTTTAAGTAAAATTTAAAATGAGTTCTACATGTTTTTTTATAATGTGGCATCAGTACTTTCAAGTAAAGGTTGATGGATGAAAATACATCTTCCACCACTGTATGAAACTTTGACACTAAAATTTCTCATGATCACCCACATTTACAGTGTCAGATGTATCTTGACACATTGGGCCCTGGCCCCTAGGGTTGGGGATCCCAACCCCCTGAAGTCTGTTTAGTGTAAATGGGTAAAAAGGATAGCATACATTTTGTGAATGTTAAGCATCACAATCACCATGTAAACAGAAACATTAAAATATATTTTGAAATGAATCTTGTGAAAGGACGTCACATTTAGGTCAGGCAAAACAGATTTGCTCTACATTACACTGGGAAATAAATCTATTTTTATGGTTACGGCTGTCGTTGCCAGAACTTTACTGTAGTAAAAACGGTAAAACGTTTCTATTGTTATGGTAAAAGGATATTAGTACTGTTGATTTTATGGTTAAAGTTGACAATTTATTCCATATTTTACCCTATAAATACACTTTTTTACCATAAAAAGAAACTGTCTGGCCGCATGAAAATACCATATAAATACTGTGTTAAAAGCAATGAGACAGACGGTGGTTTTCTTAGCAATTTACACTCTGCAATATAAAACAACTAGCCTACTTTATTCCATAAAAATCCCTTTAAAGTGTCACATAAATGAAGGTGTTTTACTGTTAGAGAAACTGTATTTAGCCTATTTAGAGTCTTACTGTCACTGTTTGACAGTTTTTCACCGTAAAATCTACAGACACAAGCTACAGCTACATCCCTGGTGTTTCCACTTCACTGGTCCTGCAGAATAAAGGCACTGCAGATGTTGAGGCTCACACTGGCTCAGAATGGAAGGGCCTCAAAAACTATTGTAGAGAGCAGTGGAACTAATTCCTTCACAGCCCACTCAGAGTCCCACTGACTGAGGCTATCCTCCTGCTGCCTGGCACCAGCACACCTCCCGACTCAATACACAACTGACTTCACCCAGTTCAGCCTTTAGTTGGGTCTTTTGGTCTGGTCCCACCCATATGTGAACAGCTTTTGTCACAAGTGAAAAAAAAAAAAAATCCTTTTCAGATTTTTTTTCCTTCCCCCTCCCTCCCCTCCTCCCTCCTTCCTCCCTCCCTCCTCAGCATCAAGTGCAGCCTGAGCGGAGCGTCCCGGCTGCGACTTTCTCTCAGCCTCTTTGAAGAAGCAATGAGGAGAAGGGAGCCGGCTGATACCAGGACGTTTGGGATGCACTAACACCCGTTTGTTTTCTAGTGGGATCATATTTGTATATTTCTCGGGAAAACAAACAATACATTGCGGATTTGGCATATCCATCAATCGGATGCAAGCAGGTAGGAAGCCTTTGTCATTTTGGGCAGTTATAAGGATCTCTTGATGCAACCCTGGGGGGAAATATGGTCTTTTGTTGCCTTATTTTTAATAGTTTATTTCGTATCTTTATGTTTTCTTTTTTTTATAGATTTCTTTCCGTTTGGATCGTTGCCTCTTTTCTTTTTATCGATGGATTTAATCGGATTTTGTAGCCTCAGTTATGCACAATATTCTTTATTTATATATATTTCAGAAACATTTTTAAAAATGCCTCTTATTATCTTCATTATTATTTTATTAGCGACGTTATTGAATGAATCAGAACTATTTTAAAGACAGTTTGCATTGGTTGCTTTACAATTAATAGACACATTGTCCATCTTATTTCCACATACAGTCGCGATGTGCAGATGTGTGGGATTACAGATGTTTTTCACCTTTAATCTGATATCTAGTTTAATGTGGTATTTATTTGCATTGCAGTTCTAATAATAATATGTTTTGTATTTGTTGTTTTAGAATGAGAAAAGACATGGCTTAGCTTTTTTAGACTTTTTTGAAGATTTGATCCAAATGTGACAATGTCTCATTGCAACCCACTGCCAGTGTCTGTCTCCGTGGTTGCTCTAATGTAACACAGACACTCTGTGCTTGAGATGTAAGCTGTGAAAATAGGTCAGAATAAATCAAATAACCGCCTTTAATAAACTTGTTGAACTACAATAGATGGTGACCAGTGCTTACTGAGCTGGAGATGGACACTTGCGCCATAGCGCCATCCTTTGGTCACTGTGTCTCCTGGGTGCTTCTTGCAGTTCCTGTGACTCCCTCCACTGAAGGATGGAGAGGGCACAGCTTCTTGTTCAGCTGACTGCAGTGGAAAAAAGTTCAAATGAGCCCCTTCTACGACCAAGAGCCATCATGGCAGCATATCAGTTTCCACTCTATGCTGAATAATTGCAGGCTCTCTTCTGGATGTGTGTTATGTCTGGGTCTGGCGGTGGGAGTGTGAAGTTGAACAGAAACTAAGGGTCATTTCTGTATTCTCATTTATTGAGACTGTTTTACAGCTCTTGTGGGCTTGTATTTTATTACCGTCTGTTTCGGGGCTGGTTAGATGTTGGCCACTTGGTATGTTTTATTGGACACTGTGTGGTAAATTTAAGCCAAACAGTCTCCTTTGCAGTTGGATGACAATGCACTTAATGGAATTTGTAGTTTCAGTTAAAAGAGGGGATTTGGGCAGAATCTCTGCGATGGATGGTGAAGCATTGACATGGTCCACAGGTGATGCAAGTCTCCTGGGAGCTTTGCCAAAGCAGGCATGGTCTCATTTTCACACTGCACTAACATCTAATTGAAAGGGAATGTGTGTCTGTGGACCCCTTGGTTAATCTTGGCTGTCCCCCTAAAGGTTTGTCCCCCAGCTGGATAACCCAGATGTCTGCATGTCTGTGAACACCATTTAAACCCCTCACACAGCCAGAATGAATGCAATCACTGTGATTTTTCACTCTGGACTTCTGTTTGAAATTAACTGTTGGATTTGCGCTCCTGCTGCAGCGCTACTCGATGATGACTTTGTGTTTGGAATGGCCTGTGTGACTTCATCACCACAGCCCTGCTGAAAAAATGCAGCACCCCTCTGTAGTTAAGTGATGGTCTGTTGAATCTATTAAAACATACCCAAATTGTAATTTTCTTTATAGGGTTATCAGGATTATTGGCAGCATCACACTCATACAGTAGAAGCATGAACCAGCAGGCTGTCTGCAGCCTGCGTGGACTCTCTGTTTGATGTCATTTGTATGCATGGACAAGGACTGGAGTGGAGCTAAGGAAACCAGATATGGTCATTACTGAAGGAGAAGGTTAACCATTGTGGCAAACCTCCAAGCCACTGTCTCAGCCCATTCAGAGGATCAGGGTTCATCCTCCCCCCCTCGCTGGCCACAGCCTTCAGTAAGACTCAGAGGACATAAATCTCATCTTAACCACACAGCTAATGTATCAGCTCCAGAGAAATGTTTTAAGATCTCAAGAGGAGGTTCTTTAAAAAACTGGACTGTCCTGAGTGTGTTGTGCTGCCACAGACTGCTGAGCTGCCTGTGTGATAGACAAGAGCTCTGGGTACATTGAATGTCTCTAATATTCTGGGCCACACTGCCTCCCTGTGGCCATAAGTGGACCTTTTTTCCTTTTTTTGCAGACCTAGAGGCGTCAACATTGTATATAAAACCTTCTCAGTTTAGAGGAATCTGAGTTTTCCCACATGTTGGATGTTCCTAAAGCTGATTAAGGATTCCAAACACAATCATTTGTCTGCAGTGCAGTGCTGTATGTCCTCTGCCTTACTGAGCAGACGTGATTAGTAGCTACTTAAGCAAGTACCACAAAATCATCAGTGTCACAAACCAAACCAGTAGCTTTTTGTAAACACAATGTGAAAACTGTTGCAAATAGGTGGCTGTGGAGCTAATAACATTATCTTTTACAGAAACAGAAAGAAACTTTACACAAGCAACAGGCTGGACTTATTTAGACTAAAGACAGTCAGACGCAGTATGACTAATTATGAAAGGTGAGGCAGTCACATGCTAATCTGTTTAACTGGTGATGTGATTGTTTAGCTTAAATAAACATGGAAGCCATGCTAGCAGCTCTGTGAGATTGTACTTTGGCATAGCACATCAGCTAACATGCTCACAAGGCTGACATGTTGATGTTAGGAGGTATAATGTACACAAAGTACAGCTGCTGATGATGAGAATGGTATTAGTTTTGCAGGTGTTGGGTCATATACTAAAGTATTGGACAACATATTGGAAAGGGCCATGAATGCTATGACATTTCATGGCAATCCATCCCATAGTTGAACTATAGATCTTTGAATCATTTCACATCTATCACAAAGTTTCAATGAGTCTATCTCTTTACATTTCAGAGCCAGGCCCAACTTAACAATGGGCCCCATACCGCTGTGTGTCCTGCTCCCGGTGACGGTGCTGGCTGTGGTGGTGGCTGTTGCTGCTGAGGAGAACGCAGTCGACGATGAGTATACCTGGCCGCAATGGAAGGTGCCTCTGGTAAGAAAAAGGCGTACTGTGCCTCTCAGCAGCCCAAACTTCTCAGCCCGTCCTCAGCCGGAGCTGAGTGGGACCTGTGGGATTGAGTGTCAGCGTCGCCTCCCCGCCAGTTCTCTGGATGACCTGGAGCAGTTCCTGTCCTACGAGACGGTTTATGAGAATGGTACACGCACATACACTTCAGTCTCTGTGCAGGGTCTCAACGAGGTGACTGCCTGGTCCAGAAACATCTCGTCTAGCTCCCGCCACAAGCGAGAGGTGTATGGCACAGATACTCGCTTTACCATCTCTGATAAGCAGTTTTCCACCAAATATCCCTTCTCCACCTCTGTGAAGATCTCCACAGGATGCTCTGGGGTTCTCGTGTCACCTAAACATGTCCTGACCGCTGCCCACTGTATCCATGACGGGAAGGATTATCTAGATGGGGCGCAGAAGCTGCGTGTTGGTATTCTGAAAGAAAAGTCCAGACGAGGGAAAGGAGGCAAAGGGAGAGGAGGGAGAGGAAAGGGCAAAAGGAGAAAGGGAGACAAAGATAAAGAGGAAGTGCAGGAAAAAGAAGAGAATGGTGGGAAAGGGGACCGTAAAGGAAAAGGGAAAGGTAGAAAGAGCCGGAGTCGGCGAAGTGTGGAATCAGAGAAACCTTCGTTTAGGTGGACCAGGGTCAAGCAGACCCAGGTGCCTAAGGGCTGGTTCAAAGGTGTGTCTGACGGACTGGCTGCGGATTATGACTACGCTGTTCTGGAGCTGAAGAAAGCCCCAAAAGTCAAGCACATGGATCTGGGTGTTATCCCCTCACTCAAGAAGCTCCCTGCCGGAAGGATCCACTTCTCTGGCTTTGATGATGACCGGCCTGGCAACCTGGTGTACCGGTTCTGCTCCGTCTCTGAGGAGTCCAATGATTTGTTGTACCAATACTGCGATGCCAAACCTGGTTCCAGCGGCTCTGGGGTCTACATTCGCCTCAAAGAGCCAGGCAAGAAGAAGTGGAAGAGGAAGATCATTGGGGTTTTCTCAGGTCACCAGTGGGTGGATGTAAACGGGGATGGGACGCAGCAGGATTACAACGTGGCGGTGAGGATAACACCTCTCAAATATGCCCAGATCTGCTACTGGGTCCACGGGGACTCGAGTGAGTGCCAGGTAGCCTAAGACAACACAGGATCCCCCATTAACCACCACCCCTCTCCCATTCCCACCTCTATTCAAGGGACACCCTATCTACTATCCTCACCCTTCTGTCATTCCCAACCAGGGGCCCAACTACTGCCTCTAGTCCTTCTGCCTCCCTGTTACCTCCTGTGCCTCCCAGTGACTCCTGCTACACTGATCTCCACACACACACACACACGCACACACCCACACACACTCAACCCACAAACAGCCATACAGACTCAGTGTTGACAACAGGAACTCGTCAGCGCATCCAGAGAACTGTGGCTCGTCAGCTTTTCTAATTTATTTGCTAAAAAAAAACAACTGAGAAAAAATATGTATTGTTTTTATTTACAGATCATTCTGATCTGAGTTTTGCTTTTTTATTTTATTTTTTTCAAAGATTTGACCTTTTTAGATTTAATGTTGGAAAATGTGTTTATTCAGATGTTTGGGAGCAAAGTCCTGGTACATTGGCCTTATATTCCAATCAGGCTTTGTATGGAGAGACTTGCATTGTTCTCCACCACTGTAAAAAAGAGTGCGAGCATTGGCTTTGACAAAAGACCCAGGAGAAATTAATGTAACTTGTTTCACAAATGAACTATATAGAGATATTGAGATAACTGTTTTTATAAACATTTTAATTGAACAAGCTGGTGTTTTCCATTGTGTATATCTAGAACTTTGTTTTTTTTTTACAACTACCTTTTTAAAAAAAGACTATTTTTCTGTCTGAATAGAGAAAGGGTCCTTATGGATCCTGGATAGAAGATTTTTCTGATTTGTGAGTCTCACCATCTTTTCTCTGTTCTTGCAACGCAGTGAAATGTGGTTTCATTGTTGTGCACATAATTATATCGGTGCTTATCCAGAAGACGTGGTGCTAATTTATGGAATTGTAAACTTTTTGGGGAGGAGGGGGGGCTCAGAATATATTTTGATAGCCTAGTACTGTAACTATGTCTTTAATGTGAGGCTACATATTTGGGTTGAGTTAAGATGGGACTGAACCATTTAACAATTTACTTGAGCGGTTAAAATGCGACAAAAGCAATATTGTTATATAATAAATTTTAATCTGGGATGTGATATTTTTTACTTTTATTGTTGTTTATGTTCCTTTTGAATACCAAATACGTAAAATTAATGATGCCGATTGAAGACTACCAACCATTAAACCAAGATTACTACTTGTGTGTGTGTGTTTGTGACAATGATCCCGATCTACGATTCACTGGTTTGTGGATAACAATTGTTACGAGACCACTACCAATAACAGTTACTGTACTATTTAATTAATTGTTTAACTAACTAACTCAACAAGGAATGACATGCGATGCATCTGGCGCTTTTGGGGCCTTTGAGGGTCTGGGGCCCAGGATGTTTGCCCACTTTACCAAGTTTGATAATCTGGCCTTGGTGCACAGTCTGTTACTTACTGTTGATTTGGTGGGACATAAATTCATGATATACTCCTTCAAACATACATTTCAATAATATTTGTGATATGAAAGAAAAGAAAAAAGAAAGGGCAGTTCAATCCGTCATTGAATTTATTGCACCTCAAAGGGCTTACATGCACTGGGGAGGGTCATCGAAAAATAAAATAAATTTACAACTAAACAAAAATACCATTTTAATAATTCTGTCATGAAAAATGTTAATAATCTCCCATTATTTTCTCTGAATCACATCAGGTTCTCACAAACAATTGCTTATTCAGTCCACTGAAATGACAACATACAGAGTAAGCTTCACATCAGTCTGGTTTACAGCACAGGACTAGGACCTCTGTTACATAAAGCTCTTCGAAAGCAAATCAACATATTGATTCCATTGTAAGTCTGCAGGGTCAGAGGAGCTTTATGTTAAGATGCTTTTGGGAAACAAGATCATGGCTAGACGGACAGTGGCCTCCTGTGGATTTCCATGCTGTACACATGACTCCCATGTGGCCACTTACAATATGTACTGTTCAATTGACAATGTGCCAAAGGTCAGCAATAATCAAATGAACAATTTGATCAAAAATTATGTTTGGACAACAATCAAATGTGAATTTATTGTTTTGAATTTAAGTGTTTTCACTTTTAGGTAATTTACTGTAACATTGTCAAAGCAGCAGTGCAGGCATACACACTGTCATTTTGTCCAACAGCACTGGATGCAACAGGTAACATGGAACTTAAAGATACCCTGTGGAGTTTTTTACTGCTAGTAGCAGAATGAAACTATTTTTTGATGAGCAGGCCCATGTTTTGTTTGTAAACAGGTGCAAAAGTTTTTTCCTCTTTTCAAGTGTTTTTTAAGATAAAGTAAATGGATTCCACACATTTTTTGGGCCTCAAGGATACACACAAAGCTTTATTTTGGGAGAAACAATGAATGTAAACAGATTTCTTTTTGTTTTTTGAAAAAAAAAAAAAAACACTTGACAGGGTTCCTTTAATATGTTCCTGATTGGTTCTGACTTTTGCAATGGCATTTTTAAGTCACAGCTAAAATAGAGCAAAGTCCTTTCTTCTCTCTATTTGAAACCACAAATTAACATGACTTAATTTTGTTTCGATTTGATCTGTCTGAACATAGAGTTTGGTATGGCAATGGAATAACTTACTCTGAGTACAAAAATAACCATACTGACCAGGTCATAGTTATAATTAAAGCACAGGCAACAGACATATCCACATGGGTAGTGCCAAGACTGCAGGTAGACACTTGTAAAGTTATATTGAGGGACAGTTTGAGTTAACCTCTGAGGAGAATAACTAAAACATTTTATCTGGAAGTAAGATATGTTCTTTAATAGCAATGCCAGGAAATGTGGACAGCAGTCTGGAGGATTATTCATAAAAGAAACAGAACATAAAAATAACATGGACAAAAAGACAAAAGAAACATAGAAAAATGAGCCACGAGTAAAAAAAGAAACAAACAAAAAGAATCACTTCCTGGTCTGGTATGATTCAGAAGCCCATAGAAGTTGTTTCTTAATATACAGTATATTAATCATATAGCAGTATTCATATTTGTTTCCAAATACTTTCAAAAGATGACGGGAAATAGAAGGATAATCACACGACTTCTTACAATTTCATGTCAGATTCACATTTATATTTCTCTTCAACAGACATACAGAATAGAGACGTAATCCTCACCAGAGAAGTCTATGTACATCAAAGAGGACCCCTGTAAACAACACACAACATGTTTCTCCGAAAATCTACCGGGGCTTCGTTAACCACTCCCATCCAATCAGAGAGGGACAAAGAAGAGCTCCTCCCCCTTCACAAGGAGGCGGGGACACATATGGGGCAGTGGGTGGAGCTTAGGACACCAAAGCACATCCATCATTCAACTCAACACAAGAAAGAAATCTAAACACGTACGCCTTCACTTTCTCTCACTTACTTTTGTGGACTTTTTTTGTCAGGGTTTTGAGTGATTTTGTTTAGACAAAAGATTAGTACATCTACATAAGCACACTTGTTTTTTTTTTTCTCATATATATATAATCCGCTATGGTTCACTTTCACAGTTTGTGCTACGACATCACACAGGAGAAGGGTGGGGTGTTGATGGGCGGGGTGGAGAAAAGAGGCTCTTAGAAGGTTGAGTAGCTGAACATCGCTGGCATCCTGAGATGTTGACAGACACCAGGTTAAAGGTGAGAGGGCCCTGCTCCAGAGAAGAAAGCAGCTGGAAGACAGGAAGCAGAGAACATTTCAACATAAAAGTTGTGTAGTTTTTTGTTGTTTTTGATTAAAAAAAGAGGTTCAAGCACTCCACGCACAGTCAAAATGGCAGTGATGAGTAGCTAATGATCCAGTGAAATCTAAATAATTTTGAGACTATTCATTTTCAATATGCCACTGAAACGTGTAAAGAAAGAAAGTTGGAACAGCAACCCAACAAAGATTTCATTTAAACAGAACATTCAGAAGTAGGGATGTCATACTTATTCACAGTTTGTCTTTTAGCACTAAAAAACACTTCACACATACTATTTGTATGAGCTCCCACCTAGAGCGTTATAAGAAGTCCTTGAGGTCGAGTTCTGCCAGAGGGTCCTTGGGCTTCTTGGTGCTCTGGCTTGCAAGTCCTGGAGAAAGCTGAGGAAATAGGAAAAACACAACTGTATTGACCTGATACGAAGTGGTGGGGAAAGCATTTTGTGACGATATAATGAATGTTCTTGACATAAAATGATGTACTGATGTATAAAAGTATAACTTGTGTGTGTAGACAAATGGCCTTATTGGTCACTGAGGGCTTTACTATGTGTGCTTTGTTACCGGTGCTCCTAGTGCAGCGGCTCCGGGTGCAGCTCCAGCCACCCCAGTGAAGGGAGGTCTCATCATGGGCTGTCCCATCATAGGCTGCCCCATCATGGGTTGCATCATGGGAGCTCCAGGTCCTCCTGCAGGAGGCTGGCAAGACAGGGACAACACAACAGATTGGGATTTCAGAAAGCTCTGCAGATTAATCATCATTTACCTTTGAGATGAGCTGGACATTATGTATTTGTAATCTACATACATACAGTTATGAGTTGCAGATTCAAAAGCTGATGGAGGCTCACAGTAAAACTATAGAGAATTCACAGTGAATAAAATAGAACTCACCATGCCAAAGCCAGGCTGTGCACTCATTGGTGGCACCATGGCTGCACCAGGTGGAGCGGCTCCTGGTGCCCCAGGAGCTCCAGGGGCCGCACCAGCCTAGAGAGAGACAGGAAGAAGAGGGTACATTAGCAAAACCTGTATGTGCTTAAAATCTCTGCCACAAAGCCACAGCTTGTGGGAACTGCAACATTCACATGATTGCACCACAGTTTCAAAAATGAATGAACAATAACAAATTTAGCTTTTTTTAGCTTTGTTGTTTGTGATGTTTAGAGAAAGGAAAATGTATGAGTCTGTGGCAGTAGGTACAGCTCTAAGCTCAGCGAAAAACTGCTTTTTAGATGAAGCGTGATATCATGGTGTGCTACTCATGCTGTTCTTACCATGGGGGCTCCTGGTGTACCCCAGCTTGTGGGAGCTACCTGTGGCATCCAGTTGGCGCCTCCTGTCAGCTTCTTCTCACTCTGTGGGTCCCTAAAGGAGATCACAGGATACACCTCAGGCTACTGTGCGGTTTGTCACATTTTACTGCTAATATTCGGATCGGTGACTGCAGAAAGTCAGTTGTAGGTAAACAGATGGGACATGCAGTGACCACACACAAAAGGACACAGGTTTCCTACACTCATTTATCCAATTCAGTTTCACTTCCCAAAAGAAAACAGGCCTTTTCTGCAGTTTATAAACATTCCTCAGAAATAAAAAGAAATAAGAGAAAATAAATTTAGTAGATAGATGTAGATTTTTTGTAAAAAATGAATTATATCAAATCTTGAGTTGAGTGTATTGTTACATCCCTACTAGAGACCTTTATCAGCCTTGAGAGTGTTGTGGCTCTTTATATCATAAAATTAAATAATCTAAAGACTTTAAAATCTTTATTTTGTTTGCAAAGACTCTGCATACATGTTTAAGCCTACACATGCAGCATTGTGCATTTGTAGAATTCACATTTGTAAACACGCACTTACTTTTTCTTTACTCCAAGGTCTGAGTATGAGAAAGACAGAAGAATGAGTTAAACTTCCATTCAAGTATTTATTATAACCAGAAATGACTGAGCTCCAGATAAGAAAATCTGCAGTCTACCTCCAATCAGGTTGGCCAGTGAGGAGTCCAGGTCTCCTCCGATGGTTTTGCCGGGAGGTGGGGTGGCGGGAGGAGCGGTTGCAATGCCTCCCGCTGCGACAGGAGTCCCCATGCTTCCTGCTGTGCTTCCAGCAGTGCTGCCGCCGGTGCTCTGGGGAGTTACGGCGGGCATCAGCAAGTCGCCTAATCCAATCCCCAACACTTGGGGAGAGGGTGGGACATCAGAGAAACAACACGGATTACTAACCAGCAAATTCCTAATCTAGCTACAACACAGGCAGATGGCAGATGTGAGACCAGATGGTACGGTGAAGGGGACAATCCAGCTGTGACAACATCAGTAGTCAGCTGTGCATCGCATGCACAATGTAGGACTGTACCATAAATGTATTTGAGCATTCAGGGACTGCACTGGCTTGGCTAGCTGCTCAGAAAGTTTACTTATTGACATCTCAGGAAGACTAGTTGATTTTGGAATAAAGCCCTGGTTCTGAACCAGGTGTCATCAGGGCCAAAGAGTTTACAGGTTTTCATTCCAACTAACCACTACACACAAGCACTGTGTTGTTGAATGTTGGCTTAGGGTGTATTCACTAAGGCAGTGGACCCCAACCTTTTTTGTCTGATGTACCACCATAGCCCAGATGAACTTACTGCCGTACCTGTACTGTTGATGAAGTGACCCTTCATCATCACCTACCATGTTCCAAATGTGTTGGACACTGGATATTACTTAACCCTATTAATTAAAACAATAGTGTTTTAATAGAGTTTAGGTGTGTTAAGGTCAGTTTGTCAAGTTTGTATTTGTACTACTACCACTGTGATTGGCAGAAGAACATTTCCAACTTCTTTTAGATAACCTTTCATCCAATAAATGTGTGTTTAAATAGATCAGAAATGTATCAGTTGGAATAGGTGCAACTTTTTAGCCCTTACTTTTAGCTATTTCAACAATTTATCCAATAATTTTGTGTTCTAGGTGTTAGAGTCCTAATTTCTATGTTTCAGATTCATTGGGCTTCTGTACAATCTTTCTAAATACCATCTATGAACTGCATAAGTAACCGCTGTGGTATAAGTAGGTTTGGTTGGGAACCGCAGCACTAAGAGATAATGAACAAATGATTCATTTTCATTGTTTTAGAGGCTTCACAAGGCCTAATCATGCTCTATAAAAAGGTCAGAAACAAGTCAATATTTTATGTTTCTGACCTCTAACCAAGGATTAATGGTTTTCACTACAATGTGATCATGTTTAATGGGCCACTTAGGAAAATATATCACTGAAATATGTTGCTGTAGCGCTGTAGAATTGGAATGAAGATCTGCAGACTCGGGCCTCGATGGCATATGATTACTTTAAGAGACACTGCTTTGAAAGACCAAAGGCAAATAAAAATGCATTGTACAAACATAAACAACAATACAGTAAGGCTTGTCTCATGCAGGAGACAATCAGGGGTCCTATTGCAACATGCAAAAACGCAGAAAGGGAGACGTGTCCAAACTGCAATGCACAGCGAGGTTGAACTCACCAATTACAGATTAGAAGAAGCAAGCAATGAGCCAGCAGAGTGGAAGGAGTGTGGATAGGGGTGAAGAGGAAAAAAAAATGGAGCAGAAGAGAAAGTGTAGCAAAAAAAACAAAAAGAAAAGAAAGATTGCGGGGGGGTTGAGCAGAAGGTGGAAAAAGCACAGCATTTATGAGAGTGTGAGAAGTACAAGAGAACAGATCGAGAGAAAAAGAAGAATCATTGCAAGAGAGGCAGCAGTGCTGAGGAGTTAAGCAGTCAGCAGCAATAAGGACAGTGACAGCAGCACATGTCAGTGTGTCATTCATGCAGTAGTCAAACTCCCAGCAGAGAAAACTAGGTCATGGTTAAGGTAGCTCAGTTTTAATGAGTCAGAGCACATTAAAGGACATCAAGCAGGAGACCTTTAAAATAGCTTTTGAAATTCTCTAATATTTCACATTTCACAAGGCATGACAATGGAACAGAGTACTGAAGTGAAACAAAAATGGAAAATACATCTTTTACAAGATATTATGAGCCACTTACTTGAAGCATCAAAGCCACCAGAGGGCGCCGGTGTGGTGGTTGCTGGTTCTGGTACAGCTGGTACTATTGGTACTACTGCCACTGCAGCAGGTACAGGTGGTGTTGGAGAGGTAAGGGAGCCCAGAGCATCAAAGCCCGACTCCAGGAGGTCGTTCTGCACCGGGGCAGGAGCGAAGGCTGGAGCCAGAGCTGGGACGGCAGTGGGAGCCAGCGTGGGGGACATCAGGCCTGCGGGGATTACAGACAGGACTGTAACTGTGACATCATATGTGGTACTGTCGTCAGAATCACCCTAACTCCATTACAAAAGCACACTGGATTGCACAGTACAGTGCTGAGAATTAGAATATCATTTAGCACATTACTCAACCAGTTACATCCCTAGATGTTATTTAAAATAATGTGTGAAATATATGGTATGTATTACAGTATCTGAGTGAGACATGTCACAGTAAAGTATATCAAGACAAGAAAATGGATGTAAAATCTATGAGAACAATACTAGACTATAAAGGCTTATGACCCCTTATATAAAAGGACCTTTGTTTCAGATGTTTTTGAGTTGTCAGCAGTTCGACCAAAGAGTGATTTTTACGTTATCCAAGTTATCCAATCTATCCAATCTATCCCAAAAAGTAAAGATTAAAGAAAGAATAAATTTAAATTTTTGTAGTAGAACTACCACAATAGGCCTCTCTTGACGGATTTATCTTGTGACCTTATATAAAGTATTTAAAACTAACTCCACCTCCACCAGCTGCAACAATAAAATACTGCTTATGCACTGATGCATCAGTCTTAATAATCTGATAATATCACATATAAAAATCAGGAACTGGGGCAATTTTTCTTTTCCATTTTCCATTCCTTTTACAGATACTTTAGTACTACTACTTCCATCCCAGATCCCTAAAGATACAGCAGTGAATGTGAAAAAAACATGCATTGTTTTTTACAGTCACAAGTACACTGACAGCCCAATACAAATACATAACGTGTCTAGGTGTGCTGATGTATACCTTACACACAAAAGCTTACTGTACAGTACATCCAGGTTTTCAATGTAATGTAAAACTGCAAGGTGATACTGAAGCTTCATAGAGTGCTTGCATGGATGAGTCATTATGACTAAAGGGTTGGGTGCACATGAGGTTCTGCATTCAGATTTAGCATACTGAAAGTATATTCACAACTGCTACCATGCAAGCAGAATCTGTCTGCATGCATGCTGTATGTTGGGTGTGTTGAGAATTTTCTATTCGTTAGTGTACAAAGGTCAACAAAAAAGTCATAACACAGACAACTGTGTTCTTATGCATGAACTAGTGGCCATAAAACAGTGACAGAAATGAGATGGGCAAGAAATTGGCAATGACATCACTAGGAGGACATTTTCAAATGAGTCCAAAACTAATTTGGAACTGCTGCTGTGTAATATAATTTAACCAGTCCTGCCAAGTCTGTGTCATTATTAATTTGATAAATGCATCTCCATCATTACTGCATAATTTCTTAATCAGCAAAAACCTCTTTGCTATACAGCCGACATCTTATCAAAATTTGCTGGTCTTTTGACTTGAACCATCATTTATATAAAAATCACTTCAGCAAAATCAAAAAAGGAGGAGAGGAGTCTCACCTCCCAACAGGTCGTCTCCGGGCCCTCCAGGAGCAGCGCTCTGCGTCTCCTCCACAGGACTGCCGAAGGAGTCTGCAGGGCCGTCCAGTTATCCACAATGCAGCATGGAGGGCAGAAAGGGGTGAGAGGTCAGCCCTGGACCACACACGGGGAAACAATGGGGAGTAGGAGACAAGATTATCTTCGTAAAGCAAAAAAAAAAAAAAGAAAAAGTCACGTCAATGACATTAAGGAAAAAGAAATGTTACAGTGGATAGAGAAAGATTTTCAGCCATGATGGAACCTTTTCTGTCATTCCTTTTTGGGAAGAATATTTACCTCAATACATACATTGTATGCTCAGTTCTATTTTCATAACATAACTGCAAGAATCTGAGACCATTTCATTTCCACCTGTTGCTATATTTCTCTTGGAAGTGGAAGTGGAGGAGTGATACACAGCAACGAGACAAAGCGTCTACAGCTATGCTAGCAGCTCTGTGAGGCTGTGAGGTTTAGCATTTTAGCAGCAAGGCCAGCTGAGACTGATGGGAATATTATCAGTTTTTCAAACATCTGAAATAATGTCACATGGTGCTGTGGAGATGTGATTTACTATGTTGCAATGATTGTCTTTCTCACAAAACTACCTGTAATACTGTGGTTTTATTAGTTAAATTATAAATGTATTGCATGTATAAACTGGTTTAGCAAGAAAATCACATTGAAAAATCTTGCATAGGGATCATAATGCAACACCACCTCTCATACATTTTTAATGAAGAAATCAATCTATCCTTGTATTCCGTCCAACGATATTGCTGAAATTAAATGGAATATCGACAATACTTGTATTCATTACTATCATTCCTCTGTCTATGGGACTGAATATCTGTAGCAAATTTCACTGTGATTCAAGAGCAAGATGTCAGCCTGATTCAAGGATTCATCTCCTGGGAATCATGAATGTCTCCGATGTTTTTTATGGCAATCCACTCTAGGCTGGACCAACAGATGGATATTTTAACATACCTTTAGCCACGTCATGCTGAAATCCTCAAGTAAGGTGAACACCTCCTGTTTTTACTCCAGTAGGTTAAAATTTCAGCACTACAGAAAATTGACTTTAAAATAAAACTTCCCTTTGAGACAGAGACACACACAAGCAGACGATGTAATAATTACTTTGGGAATATCACTGGTGGCTACTGCCAGCTACTGCCTGTTCTATATCTATGATCTGTCTGCAGTCTAATCCAAAAAACGCTAAAATTCGTTTTGCACTAACACCTACAGTCTATCATCACATCTACACAATATCAACCTCTTTGCTACAAACACTCACTCATGAACCTACTGTAACAACTAATGATTAAAAAAACCCAGAAGAAAGAAAAGTAAAATTATAAAATGTACTACTAAAGTTAAAATTGAACAATTTTCATGTAGCATATGTTGTTGTAAAGAGATGTGTATGTGTGTTCTGAGGTACAGTACCCAGCAGGTCAATGACAGGTGCCGGCTCTGCTGCTTTGGGTGGAGAGGAGACCTCTGGGACGGGAGCCGCAGCAGGAGCAGCAACAGGAGCTGGAGATGTAAATGAATCTGAACAGAGAAAGAAGGAAGAGATTAAATTACTCTCAAATGTAAATGACTACATTCATCAGTGAAAGCTTAATTTCCACAGGGAGAATGCATTGCTCATACCCTGTTCTAAAAGGCTAGCAGACATGCAGAAAAGAAGCAGGAGCAGAAAGCAGGCACCCCTGCATCTTAACTGTGTATCCACATCCTTGAAGCGTGCACCATTTAGATGTACAGGACTGGTGTGCATATGCATACAGACACCAGCACCATGCAAAAACCTTCATGAGGCTGGTTGCACTCTTCACGAAAAAAGGAAGGGAAAACAGTGATGCAGTAAGGATGAAGCAGCTTAACTCACCGGTCACGATGTCTCCAGCCGGAACCGGCTCGGGCAAAGGTGAGGGCCCGCGTGAAACAGCAGGAAGGTCTAATTTACCAATGCAAGCGAGAGGCAGAATACGAGAAAGAAGAAAACCGTGGAGGTCGGGAAGCAAAAAAAAGTATTAGCGTGGCAGGTAGAAAGACAGTCTAGATAGAAAGCAGCCACAAGGATAATTCAAGACTTGACGAGTGGGTTACATGCACAGTTCTCATACCACTATGGGGGACAAACCAAGACGTGTTGGGAAAAAAAAACAGTTGACAGAGGAGTGGAGGTATGGAAACCAGAAGAGATGAAGAGGTTCCACACATAGAGAAATGGATATCAACTCCTGTACCTGCACCAAAAAGGTCTACGCTAGGAGTGGTAGCAGCTTTGGATTCTGTGGTAGGGCTTTGCTCAGGCATAGAATCAAACATATCTAAGAACAAGGACACACAATCATATGTACATTCAGATTCCAAGTCCAGTGCATACAATGATGAGTTAAGAAGAGAGATGAGGAAAAGCAGAGAGAGCAGACATTTTGATTATCAAACAGGTAAGCTGCTGTGTATCTGTTCAGTGCAATGCAAAATGAAACAGTGCAAAAGTTAAAAGGGTATATTGCCAAATTTCAGCATGAAGACTTGCATATTATCAAAACATTTTTAATATAAATCCAGAAATGATTGTAGACATGGTTAACCAAAGATGTCAACCAATCATGGTGCAAGACGAAATGTTTGGAAGAAAATATGATTATCTGTACGCAATATTCCGCCAATCAATCCAATAGATGTCAAGATATTTCACAATATAAATAAATAAACTTTGACCTGCTGGTGGTGCCAGAGGAAAAATTAGTAGACCACTAAAGTCTGTGGGATTCATCCTCTGGGACCACGAATGTCCATAGAAATTTCATGGCAGCTATGCGTAATTATGCATAAGAAACAGCTAATAATATATAATCTAATAATTACACATTGCTTTTTTCCAGATCATAGGAATAGCATATGCTCACTCATTATGCTCACTTGTTCTGTGCAAGATCAAAGGGGGCTGGATCCCATCCCAGCTCACATTGGGCAGCTTTATATGGGCACCTAGGAGTCACCTATTCACCTAACGTCAGGACTGAGGGACCAAACTAGAGCACTCAGGGGAAACCCATAGCATATACGATTTCTGACATTGAGCAATATTCCCTTTTAACTTAAGTGCATACGCTATAATAAGGCATTCTCAGCTGTCGGAATAAAACATTGGTCACAAGCAGGAGAAGAAAACAGTTTTCTTCCCTCTAAATGTTGACAGTCTGTTTGTTAGTATTAGGTTAACAATCAAAACAAGTTGAGCCACCTCTGTTATTCACCACATTAACATTAAGATTCTGGTCCCCAAACAATAGATAATAATCAATAAAATTTAAAAAAAAGCATACACAATTGACTTTATTGATTTTTTTATATTTCAATTGTGCAGAGGAGGTCAAGATGCTTGATTAACTGGATTAAATGATCTGTATCTGAAGGAAAGGCACCATGGAAAATAGAAAAACAAATCTGAAATGTAGGGACTGGGCAGGTTATTATCATTGTCACTACTGTCATCACCATCACTAGCAAGAGCAGCATCATCATGATCAAATCCTATATCATCATCATCGTCATAATGCAGGGCAATGCAGTGAGAGGCATAATGAGAGCGAGAGGACTTTACCACCAAAGATATCTAGAGTCGGAGCGGCTGCAGACTCTGTGGTGGTGGTGTCGGTGGTGGTTGTGGTGGTAGTGGTGGTGGTGGAAGAAGGGGTGGGGGCAGCGGGGGCAGCGATTGGGACGACGATGGTCGGCGCCTCACTAGAGGTGGGAGGGGTGATGGTGGTGGACACCGTGTCGGTGGGCCTCATAGCGAACAGGTCCAGCTCTGGAGCAATGTCCGCACTCCCCTCCGTCGTAGCGAAGGGGTCTTCAGGAAAAGCAGTAGGGAGGTGGTGTTAAAGGGTTAGGGAGGGTTATGATTAGAGAAGAAGGGAAGGGGTTGGATGGGGAAGGGGAAGGGGGGATTGAGGGTTTGTTAAAGAAACAAACACTGTAAAAAGCATATTTAAGAGGCAAGACACCTCTGAAGCTCCAAATCAGGAGTAGGTACAAAGAAAGTAAACCAAGCACACGGTCACTCATTGACTGCATCCACAGGTTACAACAGACAGTGGGGAAGAATTCTTTACTGAATAACAACTGACTACAGTTGGGAGTGTAGAACAATATTAGGTTAACTTTCCAAATTGGTCTTTTATCCATGTGTGCCTTAACCTTGCGAGGCAGTTGGACTTGCTAGATCACGAGATCACACGAGAATCCGTCCTGCCAGGCTTCAAGCTATGTGTCTGTGTCTGAACCACAGTGGTACTTGACCAATCAGCATCCTACGAGGAACTACTGGCAGCTACGGTGTGAGCTACGGTGTGGTTTAACACCTGGTTTCTGACAACGTGTGTGACTATTTGCTCAAAAACAACGATATCGACTGTTAAAGAGATTAGCATAGATGCTGCTAGCATATAAGAGTATTTTTTCATTGAAGGAAGAGAAAAGAACGGCTCTTTTCCAGCTCTTCTCCCGCTCTTCTCCCAACAGCTTCAGTGAGAGTTTGACTACAGTTTATTGATCTGATTGGTTGAAGTTCACCCGTGACAGAAAATAGCGGACAGATCCAATTACTTTCTTTTCGTTTTCAAGCGCAGAATAAAGTAAATGCCAAACTGCACTGTGTTACTGCTGTGGTTAGTATGCTATACACAAACTAAATGTATCTTAAAGTTTATAGTTTATTTAAAATAGCTAATTTGCGAGATAGAATTGCACTGGCTTTGTTCCAGTCATTGTCTTCCTATATATTTTCGGCCAAAGAGAGAGTTACTAAAAACTGAAAAAGAAAAAAGGTTTGACAATGATTATGATAATCATCATAATCAGGTAGTATCAGGGTCAGGGTATTAACAACAAGTGGTATTCATTCTAGTACTACAGTATGGTTCATAGCTGTGCTTTTTACTGTAGTATTCACTGGGTGAATATTAGGAGGAAAAGAGTAGTCGAGATGAGGGAGGGGAGGGTCCATGACTGGGGCATTAGAGCAGGATTTGGGGTGAGACAGTAGGCCCTGGGGGCACGTGTTTGTTCTACTGTCTCCTATGGAAGCAGAAGCAGCTTTAATATAATAAAAGCAACAACAGCTTTCACATCTGCACACACATCCATACACTCACACACTTGCCCAAAAAGCTGTTTTGTCACCCACCAGATCCACCAAACGCATCAGCAGCAGGGCCCGCGGCCACGGCGGCAGGACCATCTCCTGGGGAAGGTGCAAACGCATCTAGGGTATTGCAGACGAAAACAGCCGGAACGCAAACGCAAAAACATAACACCGGGGCCAACACACCGACAGACACATGGATGTTACGAACAAAAGATGAGTAAACAGATGGAATGGACAGGAAACAAAAATGAGAGGTCAGCATCAGGAAAAAGCAGAGAATACAAGAAATATGCAGCCCGGCTCCCGCAGTGAATGATCTGATTGTACCATCCGTTTTGAAGGGCTGCATAATGCTGCATTCAGTGAGTGCACTACCTGTGCAGGTTTGTGAAATGAAACAAGTTGTCACAAGTTACTTGTACTCTGTGACAAGAGGGAAAATGTCAGGGATGGACGAGGCAAGTTCTCTCTTTGACAAAGAAACTCATTTGGCTCTTTTCAGCTCTTACTAAATTAAATTAAATCCAGCTGCTCCCCACCTTGACACATTTATGAAACCGTTAGTAGGCCATTAGGGAGAAAATCATTAAGGGTGATGAACAAAAAAATCAAAAAGCAGCCAATCCCCAAAATACAAGTCATAATAACAGATTAATTACATTGCAGTGGGTTTATTGAGGCGCACACAATAATGACAAAACACTAAATGTTTACAACACATTAATGTGAAAACATCATTAGTGTTTTTGTGCAGCTTTGAATAAACCCAGAGAAAAGTAAGTAATCCCCTTCATCCACCATACTGGCTCATATTTTAGGGATGTGCCACAAATGGTAAATGTTTTGCTCTATGCTCAATGCAAAACAGTGTGTGACAGTTTGACATTATGTCAGAAAGTTAGTGTACATGGTTGTAACAGGATGTTAAAACATTAGAAAAAGGTTAGGATAGAAAACCATCAGAGTTTAGTCACAGCATCTGACTTTCTGAAAAATATATACCCGGCAATCTTTGAATGCCTTTGAAAGCAGTAAGTGTTGTCAAACAATTTTCAAAGACTGCCGGGTGAGTCCTTATTTGAAAAATGCATCTCTGTGACTAGAATGTGATGGTAATACACGAGAGGCACAAACTGGGGCTAAGGTGTTATCTTCTTGTCATAATGTACATTTATACACTTTGAATGCACATAAATTTGTAATCTGATTAGACGAAAGCCTATAGACCTTTTGTGGTTTTATAATGTAGCACTCCTTATGAATATATTAGCAGTTTAGTAAGTGATAATCAAATCCCAATCCTCTATATACCAACTTTATACTAAAGGAAAGTAAACACTAAGGGGGTTTCCTGTAATGCTGTGTATCCTGGTCTACATCCTATCCTTGGACCAGACTGACCTCCGAAAAGATCGAGGTCTGTGGCTGTGGTGGTGGCGGGAGCTGAGATAGGCAGAGAGGCGGGAGCCGGTGCAGTGGCAGTGGGAGCGGCGGCAACGGCGGTTGTGGGTGCGGAAGCTGCAGGGGCAGCAGTGGCTGCAGCATCAGCATCAGCATCAGCGGACTCTCCCTCCGCCAGGAGAGCTTCAGAGGCTTCATCGGAGACAGCCGGAGTTGCTATGCGGATAAACCCCGTAATCCAAATGCCACGACCCAGTCACAACCCCCGAAAGAGAGAAATAAGAGAAAAAAAGAAATGGGAGGAAGAAGGCAGTGTCAAAGAGACAGAAAAATTAAAATAGACAGGCTTAGCAGGAAGGTTTTAGGAGCTTACGGTGAAAATAGCTTGACACAAAGAAAAAAGAACAGGTAGAAAGCCAAAAGTTGGGTATTGAAAAATAAAGTCTAGCAGAGTGCTGTCAATACAATACTCACCCTCAGCCAAGAGATCTGCACAGACAGAGAGAGAGAGACAGGTGAGAGAGA
>NW_023339807.1:5627272-5627817 GCF_004916995.1 Morone saxatilis
GGTGAGAGAGAATGAATGATAGCGTGAACAGAGGTATGATTTTTAAGTGTGGAGATGATCTGATTAAATTTATAAATCTTTCATTTGCAAGCTGCCAACATTATAGAGAACAAGCCAGAAAAAAACAGACATGGAGCAGTGGTAAAGCCTAATACAGCTAAAAGCTCCTTAATGTAAGTTAGGCTTTGAGAGGCTACTGTGGGACTCTGGCCATCTTCAGGCTATCAGTGGAGATGTCGAGATAAACAGAGGGCATGCCAAACAGCAAAAGCTATAATGGAAATGCTCTCTAATTTCAACCACATTTTCCAATAATAAAAAAAACATCAATGTGGGTACAACTTCTTTATTGTAACTACAAGAAGTCATTCTAAAAGAGTTTGTTTCAGCTCATTTACTTCAAACTTTATTTGATATTGCTGCCAACCATTTATCAAAGCATACCATAGATTTTTTAATTGATTTCCTTCTTCCTGCCTCTTCTTAGCAGCAACTGGTTTCCATTTATTTTACTGCGGTATTAAGGGACCTGGACTCACTGTTTG
>NW_023339807.1:5627841-5628255 GCF_004916995.1 Morone saxatilis
TTTGGAAAATGGTCCGTACTAATGTAAAGTAAAAGAGTTTGTAGTTAATGGGATGGAACATGCGAAACATCAGCATGGTCCATTTGAATTTGATGAAATTTAAGTCTATTAAATAGGCTCCATCACTCGCTCATATTTATTCTGTAAGTACATTCAAGTTTAGGTGAATCCATATGGCCGTTTGCTAACCCTTTCCCTCGAACGGCGACTGTTCTGTCACAGTGCAATCGTGACTGGGCACGGCGGCTCTGTCAAACATGGATGCCTCCTCATGTTGAAGCAGCATTTCACAATTCCTTCACTGTGAGTCTAAAACTGTTTGTTAATGCAAACAAGTAGGCTGTGTAATAGAAAGTCAGATGGAGACAGTGTTTTCAAGAAGCTCATGGTGCTGATGTTAGCTTAATGAGCTAG
>NW_023339807.1:5628355-5648970 GCF_004916995.1 Morone saxatilis
AACAAGAAGCCATCATCGAGAGCACTATAAAGAAAAAAAGAAAGAAAGAAAGAAAGAAAGAAAGAAAGAAAGAAAGAAAGAAAGAGAGAGGGCATGTTGACAGAGGGAATGCATTTTCTAACATAATATTGATGCAGCTCAGTTCAAACACTTATATCAAATACTAATATTGGCGAGTGACTCTCACTTGATAGTTGTGGTGGCGGCGGGGGCCGGTGCGGTGGGGGTGACAGAGGGCGGAGGAGGTTTGGCAGGTGGCCCGGGGCGAGCAGGGGGCCCACCGGTGGGAGCGGGAGGCGCGGGTTTGGCTGGCGCAGCGGCAGCAGCCGGCGAGCTGTTGTTGGCAGTCGCATCCTGCTGCAGAGAAAGTTAATGGTGACCAACAGGGTTATGTAAGCTGATGTGATTCAGCAGCTTTTTAATGCTGGAATTCACAATGAATCACTGCCTGTCTGACTGTAGTAGCAACTGTTAAGGGTGAAGGTAAAAGTCGAATTTAGCATTTACAGTTTTTAATTCATACACTGGTCTGTTAAGACCCAAATAACGTGTTATAAAAAAAGTTGCTATATACTGTATATATAAAAACATTACCACTACAATATGAATATAATGAACGCTTACCTTAGTAGGTGACCTGCAAGAACAACAATAGCACATGAGTTAAAGAGTTTAATGATGTACATGCTGAAACATAATGGCTGTTACTGAGATGGGAGGCAAAGTGACAGCTTAAGTATCACTTTGGTGTTTTCGGCAGGCAGCATTTCCATTTAGAAAACATCTGCAATTAATGGATCCATGCTGCACTGCAGAGAAATAGTATCTTGGCCCCTGATCCTCTTTAACAAAGCTTTGCTGTCCAACGTTGGAGACAGAAAGTAAGAGCTGGATGGCACAAAGCTTTGTAAAAGTCGGGGCAGATGATAGCAAAGATGAATATGTTAGTATTGACATCACCTGTCAGAGGCAAGACCTGCCATAGTACAGTGTGTCAATGGCAACAATGGTGCAAATTATGTTAGGTCACCAATGTAAACATAATGTTTACAGGAAAAATAAACAGTGTGGGCTTTCTATAGAACTGCATCTTGAACCAAGTTATAGTACACAACAATACAAAGGTCAGCTGCTTGTTCAGATGTCATTTCTATAGAATCACTGATGAGGGTTATTTATCAACACAAATGAGGGTAAAATAATATTCTAACTGACAGAATACTTACTTATCCTCTCTGAGTTGAGTAAAGACAGAGGAAATAACATGTTATTGAATCACACAGACCATGGAACTGTATAATTACAGGATTATTTAAGCTTCAGCTCTGCATTACTGCTGGTAAACAATTAAAAAACAGAACAGGTTTCATGTATCTTGAACTACTCACGGCTTCTTCCCCTCCAGTGTGTTAAGATGGGTCTCCAGGGACTCCAGAAGACTTTCTGGGGCCTGTAGAATAGTAAAGAGAGTGTGATCCAACAGGGACAAACGCATTACAAAGATTGTATGGTCAGAGAGGTTGACAGTACTGATTATACTCCACACAGAGGGCCACACAGTCAAACAGAAAAGCTGAACCAGGTTATTTCTATCCATCACATCTGAGTTGAGTGAGTGAGTTTTTCGAGTCCTCTCGGAAGCAAAACGTTTTTAAGGGCTAAGACCATCAGCACGAGTGCTGCAGGCTGACCGTGGCCGGGCGTGAGCCATCGGTTCCACGCCCGCTGCCGCCTCCAGGCTCAGCGTCGCATCTCCTTAATAGGAATGAAATAGAGTGAGGAAAGGGCAGGATTAGCCAGTGGCCGCACTGCGCTCAAGCAGGCCTGATACCAATCGCACCGCAACTGAGGGTGGGCAAGGTTCTGGTGGCCCAGGGCTCTAGCATGCTTTATGGTAAATGAACACACTGATAACTTGACAGCACTCTACTCTCCGATTCTCTTCTCTCTGAACTTCAGTCTGTCACTGGGTCCAGGGCTAGATGCCGCATTGCTATTTTCAGTGTACATGCTACTACATAAAAATATCTTTAATCACGATTTTAACTTTTTTTCCAGTTTTCAGTTTGATTCGGGCCTCAAATACCAACGCTGAAAATCCCCACCGGTGATCTTTTCTTGTCAAAATGATCAAGTACTGAAAATTAGCACTGAATGCTTTCTCAGGCTGTGTTTACTGTACGTATAGCAATCTTTGATCATATATTCCCTATTTTAAGTCATAACTGCCAATTTCCAACCATTGTACAGCAAATACAATAATTATAAAAACATCTGTCAACTACTTTATCTGTTTGTTACACAGGGAATAGAACACTAAGAGGGGAATAAAGCAGGATACATAAAAAGAAAATCCAAAAATAAAACAGAAACTGAAGAGAAAACAGAAAAAGGTTTCATCTCAATGCTATTAGAGAGAAAACTGTCCTAGCCAGCCATGATGCAAAGCTGCATGCTCAGCCAGGCTAAATGGGACATTATCACCTCCTGACATGCAGTAAAAAGGATAGCACAGTATCCAGTAGGCTTATTAAGAGAGGTCATGGCTAAATCAGACAGTGAAATAAGTCAATGATTTACTTTCCTTAATACCCCGCTCAATTTCCTGGATCTATCCATTTAAAGCTGTGGAGCCTATTATCCCTAAAACTTTGAGAGACCAACAAGGGAGAAAGGCTGATTATTTCCTTTGTCTTGGCACTGAGAGGGACGTGTAGACCATTTATCATCCAGAGACTTTACAGACAGTGTCTATCCATACCACCAAGAACAAAGATGGTTGTTTTGCAGACAAAGGGCAGATATAACAGCTCTATTACTAACATGCTCATAGTAGTTCTCATCTAAGGAGGCCAACATAAAAGCTGCTGAACCATGTCCCTGTGGTTGTGTATATGTTTGGAAAATGATCTCATATCACTGACATTGCCATAACTTGTAGTGAGTTTCCTACATCTACTCACTGCTCTAAAAAAATAGAGTGATGACATAACAACACATCTACAAAGACAGTCAGATGGTTATATTACTCCGTCTTGTTTGTTCTTATGTAATTCCTCCGGAAGGGATTAGAGAAGAAATTGGGACTGAGACTGATCCACTATAGTTTGAGGGATCTGGGAGATTGATATAGTTTACTCTCCTGGACACATTAATCGAATTTTATCAGCCATGCAGTATCTCATTTTTAAAGTCAGGGCCTCTAAGATACGCAGGTTGGGCGGTGAAGATTAATGATCTGATCCTGTTAAATTATGGCTACTTGAAACACTGGTGCACATTGGCTAGCAAGAAAAATGGTGCCATCTTTCAAACAGAGAGTCCCCGACCTAGTACTTATTCATTTTTGTGCTTCATTTAATCAGGCTAGCAGAAATATATTTTGCACAACGTTTCCATAAAAACAAGCAGGAATAGTTGAGTCTGTTTTTGTGTGAGATTAAAGACGTTATTGTGAACATGAAAACAGAGCTCAACTTCATGCTAAAATCCAACCAGCATGTCAACAGCATGCGCATGCTTTTAAGATTTTAATGGGAACATTTGCTAGAAACTGCCGCAGGACTGTGAGAGAAGAAAAATGTCAACAAGAAAAAGACATCAAGAGTATTTTGCACTGATATTTATAAGACTAAATATTCCAACTAAGAGAAATCCATTACAAAATCGCTCTGCAGGCAGGAGAATGTAATGTAGCTGGAAGACATATTCAAATCTAAAATGCCTTTTCTGGGAAAAACCTCTATCGCAATCAATCACAACCCACAACTGTTAAGTTAAAATGCGTTCAAGAACGTTGTTGAAGAAGGGACTGACAAACAACACATGGCTTGAAGGAAAGTGGATATACCACTTAAGTAAAACCACAAGTAAAGTACTCTACAGAGCAATACGATATAGGTATGGTTGGGCATTTTGGGAAATATGCTTATTCACATTGTTGCTGAGAGTTAGATTAGAGGATCATTACCACTCTAATATCTGTACGGCAAATATGAAGCTAGTGCTAGGTGATTAGCTTAGCTTGCATCAAGACTGGAACTCAGCCAAAAGTAGTCCTGCACATAACTCCTCATAAAAGCATAAATAATTGTATTCACATTTAGTTTTAGTACAGATTTCTGAGCTTTAGAGGTGCTGGTAGGCAGATTATTTCCCAGCTGTTTGCCTGTTTCCAGTCTTTAAGCTAAGATAAGCTAACCGCCTGCTGCTGGCTCTAGCTCCATATTTAGCATAAACACATGAGAGTGGTATCAATCTTCTCTGCTAAGTCTATGCAAGAAGTTAATAAGCATATTTCCCAAAATGTTGCTGTAGCTATATATTGGCCACAAATCCAGTCTGCTAACATAATTAACATAAATTAGCTTTGACTCTAGCTAATCTTGCAACTGTCCTAGCACATCAGTAAGGCGTTGACAAAATTCCTTGAGATGAAGAAATTAATTTGACTGTTTCTGGAGATCTAACACCCCATCTCCACTTCAAAAATGCTACAATAAAAGTGCCATACACATAACACATAACGGTGTTTGATTCGGCATGGTATACAACAGCATGCTTTTCATGCAAGTCATCCATACTGCCATTTTTGAAAAGATAAGAGTTTCCACAACACAAAAGAGTTTAGAAGCCTGGGTCTAATCCAGGAACCAACAGGTTTCCCATCCTGGGAATCATTCAGGAACCATAAAAGGCAGAAATAATCTTCACAGTGACTCTTTCGCTGTCATGGAAACTCTGCAGCACAACTGGAGGATAACAATCTGCTGTGCCTTTATGTAACTGTTGAACTAAAACTATGTTTAGGCCAGAGTTTTAGCAGCGGAAAACAGTCGCCTGGTCAGCAGCATTGTTCAGCATCGGCTCTTCCAGTCACATCATCCCACTTCATCACAGCGCCTGATGTATGTCTGCTGGGTGTGCACTCGCTGTGCAGTGTGCTTTAAATTCAGTGCACTCAAAGAGAGTTCAAATGTCGACCTTCCCTAAGCTGTTTGCTCCCCAAAGCTAGCTCTGTGCTCACTACTCACACTCTCAGCCTGAATGATCAATCTGCATCTCTGGAAGTGAAAAGAGAAGGGGGGCACAGAGGCTGTCAATCACCAAAGAACCAGAGCTCATCGGTTGCATGGAGATGAACATGAGGGGTACATTGCCTCCTTCTTTACAACATTGTGTGGCTGTCTGTTATGTCTCCATTATTATCAAAAAGGAGCAATAATGGTTAACATAGCGGGAGAAAAAAATAGGTGGCAGCTTTAGACATTCACACTACATGCAGTACCATTAGACAAATCACAATACTGACATGCTCTGTTAGTTCGTAGCCTAAAAAAAACTCCACAGGTCCAGTAATAGTAATAACAATTTACTGAAAATAGATTTCGGTAAGGGAAAGCCTTATTCAGTCTTACCTGGGTTAGTTCAGGTATGTCATTTTTGTCTATTCCCACTTGCTGTAAAAGAAGAAAGGGACATTTCAATGCAACAGTTACCAGGCAGAATAACATTTAGCTAATAAGCAGTCATACAATGTGCTCTGCAGGGTACCTCAGCAATTTTGAAGAATTCTGAAACCCGAGTCATTCGTGTCAAGAATCTCTTGTAGATCTCCAGCCCATCTTTACACTGGCTTCTCTTCATCTGGAAAAATTTTTCTAGACAACAAAGATAATGAAACGTGAACTTTTATCCCTGTTAAGTTTAAGGAATACGTCTGGTGATATTCTACAATTTTCTTTTAGTCAACACATCACAAAAAGACCAAAACTAACAACGAATTGATCCTATTAACAAGTATTGTGTGTGCTTCCAAAGTCTGATATAGCTTATTCCTCTGTTCCATAGATCCATTGTCTCCAAAAACTATTAAACACCCAAGTGAGACAAACTTGCACTGGGTCACATGTTCCTTCATTACCATGAACCTAGGCACTGTAGTTTGTTTTTATTATTTTATTTTATTTTGTTATTTTATTATTTATTTTTATTTTTACACTGTTCTGCTGCTATAAATAATCCCAAGAGAACGAAACCACCCAAAAAATTGTCTCGAGCTAATTCTTCATTTACTGTTTAAGTAACTTTCACTACTACTACACTACTCAGGTTGTTTTTGAAAATTACAGAAATAGAACTATGTATTTGTGACCCAGTTTTGAAGGTTTCTTTTTAATCTGTACTGTAGTAACAAATGGCTCAGAACTAATAGAGTGCAAGATAGGGTAGGGAAATTGGAAAGTAACCTCATCCTTATCATTTAACTTTTTTATATTGATTATCTAATTAACCCAGTGATAAAGCGAAAGAAGCGATTCTTTACCTAGCAGGTTAATGATGCCGTCATTGTAGCAGGCATACAACTTGATCAGATCTTTAAAGAGTAGGAGAAAGCAGGCATTTATCACTCCGTTGTTCAGATCCTTGGCATGCACCTGTACAGAGAGAAATAAAAGAGGCATGGTGCAGTTAGTTAAAGAAAAACAGAAAATAACCCAAAATAGCTTTCTAAAAACAAACTTACAAGTAGTATTGAAAGAAAAAGACAGTATACAATTCATTATTAAATTTAACCCTGGTCCTAGAGGTTGTCACTGTCTTCATAGATGCTGCAACAGCACTAAGCTTTGTTAAACACAGCTGGCAGTCCTTTTTTGTTTATCCCTCAGCAAATTCAGTAACCTTCCAAAGTGACTTTGTTCCCTATTAGCGAGTGTCACTCACATCAAAATCCAGCAGTGCGTCGATCTGGCTCTGCAGGGTGGGCATTCCTTTCAACAGCTTCTCTACTGACATGGTCCTCATCACTCCCTCAGCTCTGAGACGGAGGAAGAAATAGAAAATGTGAGAATTAAGCAGCAGCTCTAAGACACAAAGACTCATACTGTCTGAGAGCCAACACATACTGTAGAACACCTGTCTGTACCTGTCACACACACTGTATCCACCAACGTGTCTGGTCTCTATTTCTGTAGTCTAGTACGTCTGTATTTTCCATTGCCAGCTTATGTAGCCGGAGGGACCTTGTGGCTGCCAGCGAAATAGAGCTGTCCACTGTATGAGCATGAGTAATAACCCACTCTGTATTCATCTCTGCACTCAGTACAGGCAGTAAAGCCATGCACTTGGCCCAACGCCGCGCAGGAGGCAGTCCATCCCACGCACCATTGGGACCCCTGTGGGATGCGTGTTGTTCTGATGGATATGGGGGGCTAGTAAGGGGCCATGTTGTGGTTCCGAATAAACTAACAAAGCGTTTCTTTAAATCAATAATAAAGCTGAAATAGTCATGCGGCAGTGCGGTGTCGTGAGAAATGAGAAACGTACCCTTTCTTGACTCTGCAAAAGTCGAAAGCCATCTGTCTGTAGGCGAAGGCCTTCTCGTTCAGATAGCGGCTGTAGCGTCTGATGAACGTGGACATGTCGTAGCCTGAGGACGACACACTCGTATGTAAACACATGTACAGTCTCCAGTGTCAACTCTGTGCAGGGTATAAGTAGGCTTTACGAAGGTTTAAAATGTCTAGCATTGTGGGAAATACGGGTACTGATTTTCTTGCTGAAACATAGATAAGAAGATTGATACCACTCCCTTGTCTGTATGCTGAGTATGAAGCTAAAGCCAGGAGACGATAGAAGAAGCAGGGGGAAACAGCTAGCCTGGCTCTGTCAAAGGGTAAAAAATGCACCTACTAGCATCTCTAAAGCTTATCAATTAACACCATATATCATTTGTTGATGTGTTGTGTTGAGTGTGTAAAAACCAACAAGTTGCACAGTGAGGTTAGCTGCTTCCCCCTGCTTCCAGTCTTCATTCTAAGCTAAGCTAATCGCCTGGCTGTAGCTTCATATATAACTGCGAGACCATGCTTAGATTACTACTGACGTGTAATCCTGATTATGTAGTATTTAAAATGTCTTAAACTTGTACAATCTGGCTTTCTAAACTCTGCAGATACTCCAATCACCCTAGTAGACAAATCGTCCATGACAACAGACTGTGAACCCAGTGTTTATCACCCGGGAGACTGCATTCATTTCCATGGAGATGGGTTTAATTGAGGGGAGAAAGAGTTAGGAGAGCTGGAACTGAAGGATGGATATAGGAATGGTCAGGTTGGTTGTAACATTCAATCTTATTCTGCTCTTGCACTTATTTTACTTATAATACTGAAAAACATGTTGTGTTTTGAAGTGTTTTAGGGAGAGTGAAACACAAAAATAAAGGAAAAACTGGAAAGAGAAGCTTGAAAAACAACTTAGGAACCCACCGTGGGAGCCAGTTTTGTCCAGGAAGTTGCTGAGATTGAACAAGGTGTTTCTAGATGCCAGGAACTGCACAAATCTCTGCAGGAAAGGACAAATACACAGACAGGGTTTAGTTCTCTGCAAGGTTTCAAATAATTGAACGCCTCTAATTTTGGCAAAACTAACTGAAGTTAGTCAGCATTCTCGGTTAGAAATTTTGACTTGGTGGCAGCTGGTGGACGTGGTGGTAATTAATGCGCAGTGGTGAAAAATAACAGATTGTAGACATTATGGTGTCTTACTAAAACACTGTGAAACATCAAGTTATTGTACATATCAACAAAACTAATTTAAATGAAAATTTGTTTTTCCTTTATTGGGTAATAACCATTACACTTCAGAGTTATGAATAAACACATTATATCCCAGCCGTCATGGTTTGTTATATTCTTATGATCATTGTCATATTCAGCAGAAGGCTCCATCTTAAATTTAAAAAAGTCTTGGTTGATGTTCACAGCTATCTCAAAGGAGCTGTTCAGCACTTTCAGCACTCTACCCCAAACCTGTGAAACTGCCTGTAGCAGAAAGTGGAATTAATATGAGAGGTGCGATTCTATACTTGTCCTTTTCCCTAGTGATCTGATAGAAATCCAGCATTAAAGAAGCAACGACGCGGCCCTTGTAAGTAGGAGTGTGTGAATATCAATTATACATAGAGAAGATCATGAAATCTAGCATAATAGCGACAAATAGGCTCCCTCTGTAGACCTGCAACAATAAGTTCACTCCAGTGACACACACACACACTGCTGTTTATTCAGTGGCTCAATTTACACAAAGCAGAGCGTAATAACATAACGGGAGGTTAGGAATGAGAAATCCTCCCTGGAGAAATGCTAACCGTTACTTCCCCTCCTCCTTTCATTATCTCTCTCTCTCCAGTCAGTACTCTCTCTATCATCGTCAGGGACACTACTACAGCAAAGCCCTGGCTAAAAACAATCAGGTCTCAGGAGACAGAAGGTACATATTGTATACATATATTGCCTTGTCAAACATAATTTCATGGCCCTTTGAGCTTTTTGTGAACATCACAAAGATAATAGCACAAACGTGGAAAAAAATCACTTCATCACATCGTTCACACACAAACTGAGCTTGTTTGTTAAATGTGTGAGTGTGTGTGTATGTGTGTGTGTGTGTGTGTGTGCAAGTGTGAAGGGCCACAGTGCAACACAACTTACCCGTTCCTCCTGACACCTGCTATATCGACTACAAAGGTTAATGCCATTATCTTTGAAGCAATAAATCTCTTCTGCTTTCCATCCAATACATGCTGGGAATACAGCCCCTCTCTCAATGGTTTTGAACGGAGAAAAGTAGGTACAGAAGGTAAATGAATGACTAAATGAGCTGATGGCTTGGTCTAATACAGTATAGTCTCTCCTGCTCTCTAATATTTAAGAACACTTTCTCTGACAATGGTGTGTCAATATCTATCTCTCCTTTGTGTCATCTGCAATTCAGAGGCAGCTTGGCCACTTTGATGGGCAGTAAAGCAGCATCTGCTTATCTCTCTGAGTTATCCCTTGTTGCCCATTCATAGCTATTGTCTTTCTTCAGCTGTCAGGACATAAATTAGGTCAAGGAGGTCAGGACCAGGAAACAGAAGGCCAGTCCCTTTGCTAATTCCATGACTGCTGTTGAATGCAATATTTATGTGGCAAAAGCAAAAAAGTAAAGGGGTATTGTGCAGAGACAACCTTTAAGTATGCATGGAAAATATTTAGCTATACTGTCACTGAATTCATGTTATAACCCTTTTCTATCAGTACACAGTCACTGCCAGAAATATTACCAACTTAAAATCCAGTTTTCCCTTTTAATTTCCCTTTTAGTAGCTTTAAGCCTGCATTCATTGATTTTTTGGCCACTTGAGGACAGCGCAACAAGCCTGACATTGACAAGCAGCATTATTATTGACATATTGTTGCCTTATATAGTTCTTATGTGTTAGCAAACAGTTGCCTATTTAAACATCCAGCAGACATGAGGCAACATTAGCATTAATTTGGAGTTGTGTTTCTGTCCACTCGGTGAATTTAAGACCTATGTCCATTCTCTTTTTAGCTCTGTTTTGGACTCCAAAGGTAATTAACTGCATCCTTAGCTGCTAAATGCTCCACAGATATTCGGGAACTATTTTATGCTATTTGTTGCTAAGCAGGTAGAGTACAGTCGATGTACCAACATGTTTTAGCTAAAAACAGCTGCTTGCTTTGTCTAAACTACTACAGTAAAACTGTGGTCCATAGAACCAAAACAGTGAGCTGAAAGACACTAAAAAGCTCCATAAAGCTGAGGGGAACTGCAGAGTTGGGTGATCATTCTTAGTGGGTTTATCACTACAATCTTTTGACCCATTGTTCATATAAAAATATTGCTAAGTATTGATAAGTGCATACAACAATTTTAACTAAACAGTTTTAACCTAACAAAACTGTTGCATATTTTAACAGTGATATTAGTATGCTGATAAATTATTCCACCCTTTTACACTCATACCATGGCTGAATGAACAGAGGTCAAAACTACAGCTTGCACTTACATGCATGAAAGGCAATCTGTGCCGGTGTGTTTTTGAGCAGGTATTTGTGTGGAAAGTCGACCGAGCAGAGACGCCCTTGTCCAGCACTGCCCTACTTTACATCGGACCGCATCCCAGTACAACCAATCCTTTGCCTGACTCTACTGGGGGCTACAATGACACTATGGTGGTCAGTGGGAATATACATAAAACCAGTCATTAAAACCAGCAACAAACATATTAACATATGTTATATCAGGGTGTGTGTAAACAGTATGTTATAATCTCACCTCGTTGCCATGCACCATGAGGTGGTGTGTGGTGATCAGGGCTTTGAAAACCACCACCCAGCTGGCGTTGCCGGCCCTCTCCATCAGCGTGTCAGCCATCTGGGGGACGTTCACATTGGTCTCCTGGGTGGCCTGGATCAGGTCTGAGAAGGATGGAGGAGAGGAGGAACAGGAGGTCAGACAATGGATATTAGCAGGGGAGCGACTCAGCACAGGTACAGCGAGTGCTGGAAGCCTTTTATTTAAGTAATGGCAGCACAAACCACTGCAGGGATGGTGTAAGAAGGAGACAGATGGGTGACAAACAAACAGGACTGTGCTAGAGTAAATGCAGCTGAATTGGGTCTGGGCTTTGCTGAATTTCACAGCCGTAGTCTCTTGCATCCTAATTTCACTTGAATCTAACATTTGCATTCCCCTGAGCGGTGTTCTCTCAGATTTTATTTATGTTCAGTGTTAATCAACCTGTTTAAAAACTAAAAAACTAAAACCAGAAGTTGTGTTAGACAAGCAAATTTGCTGGATATGCAGGTCTGGCAGGGTCCGATGTCTGTCTAAATGTGTTAATTCCTCTTATTTTGTCAATCAGTTGCCTATTTAGTAAGTAGTAACTTGTCTGTGTAAGCAAGAGGAGGTCGTTTTTATTGAAAGAACTGCCTCTGGAAGCTGCCATTTTCCATCTTAATGAAATGTATTTAGATGAGTGCTTCACATTATGCCACCATTGCCTGGTGTGAGTCACACTGGCTGCTGCTTTGTTTCTTACTGCAACCAGTCATTAATACTAACACAGGCTGAGGGAGAGTGGAATATTCCACAGCAGAGAGAAAGAAAGAATCCAAAAGGGAAGAAGGGATAGCAAAGGCAGACTTTCAGGCAGACTTTCAGCCCTACAAATCAGAATCAGGCAGAATCAGTTGTAAATGAATGCACCGAGGTTTTTAGAAAGGCCTATTTGTCTGTAGCCTATTTACTGTTTTGGTTCACTGCTCTCATCAGTGTCCAACTGATGCAGGCAGCTGTCAGTGAAAACGCTCGGATACATCCTCTGTATGCCACCTTTCCACCAGACAGACACAGTTAGCAACTAGCTGCTGCACATAGTGAGGCAGTAACCAGCTAAAAGAGCCTGATATTTCCCTCAGGAGTTGGTGGAAACCAACTTACATGGACTTACATTTGTTGGGAGGCCAGAAACACGATTCTAAATCAGTTCTAATGCTGTTCCATGTCTGCTGGATGTGTTTGTTCACAGTGACAGGTGATAGGCCCCTAGCCGGACAAAAAAAAAACTATTATTGCTCCTTTAATTTATACGTATGTTCAGGCTATATAAAAATGGCTGATTTCCACTACTAAAACCAACTTTAAACTTGGATAATGCTAACTAACTACTATAATTTATTGTTTATGCTCCAAGTATTAGCATAAACACGCACATAATTTAACACCAAGACGATCTGCCAAAAGCTTAGCATACCATATAGCATAGCTTCCTAATACCCAATAAATTAGAACTATCAGTAGTTGTGCTTCCTTCCTCCTATTAATCAGCATCTGTTAAATATTATTTCATTATTTATTTACAAGGACAGCACACATTAATCAACATGTGCCAGTGTTAGTCAGCTGAAAAATGTTCTACTGCGTTCCTTTAACTGCAGTGAGGCCTATGTGAAGAATATCTATTCACTGGCAGACAGGAGAGCTGTCCTCCGTGGCAAACCTCAGGGCATATTTTAAGAGCCAGTGAGAGGAATGAGATAAGTTGGTGTGTACGTAGAGTGATGGGCGGAGGGGGAGAGAAAGCATGACCGGTGTCATTTTAAAAGCCTTGATTCAGCAGAGCAGGGCAAACGCAGAGCAACTACTATTGAGTCCTGTGATTCATTAATAGTGTCATATCCATGTCTGCACATTGCCTGCTGACTGGGAGGCAGCTGAGAGGTGTCTATTGAATTTTCCTTCCTGGCTTAATATAGCCTAAACGCCAGTACACCTCACAACTACTACACCCCACACAGGGGGCAATCTACTCGTTATAATGATAAGTAATGAGCAATGGGGAGTTTAGGTACTAAAAGTTTTACTTTAAGATACTTAACAAACGGAATGCATAACAACTCTTACAAAAGACTGATATGGGAAATGTGTTAAATTGCAGTAATTGGCATGTCACATATCATTAGTTTAATACATTTTACAGAAATGTTATGTTATGTCTGAGACTAAGACTCAGATACCCACATACACTGTCTTCGCACTGTAAATGCTCACTGGAGCACAACATGTGTATCACTCCCCTGCTGAATATAGTTCCCAAGAAATACATATTTTACTCCTGTTTGAGTAAAGTTTGCTGAAATCTACAGTGCCCAGCTCTGTGCCTCTCAGCTTTGCATTGACATTCCGATAAGGCACAAGTGTTTTGGATAATGGTGTGACATTTTCTGTGACTAAATGATGAATCATCAACTGTAGTTTATAAATCATGTTTCTCTTTCCACGAATAAATCCAGTCCAGTAGTGTGGCTGGAAAGGCAAGCGGAAGAATAATCATGCAAAAATGCGTTCAAGGTGCTTTGACAGGCGTTCTTGCTTCCTCTATCGTGCTTTCATCACGCCGTAATGATCATTGTGCATGTCCTCTTCAGTAGTAAGGCAGCACATACACACACACACACATTAACACACATACATGCACACACACAGAGAAGGATAATCCCTACAGGGCTGATGAGTCAGCAGCCTGCATCATCCTACGCTTTTCATCTCTCGGTCTGTCTGTCTGTCTCTATCCCAGTCTGTCGGTCTGTCTGTCTCACTCTCTGCCTGTCTCTCTCTATATTTCCCACCGTGAGGGTCAGTGCTTTCGCCAGAGTGTTACAAACTGCACAGCCACTATCATTTCATATAGCTGCCTCAAATCTACAGTACATCATGTCCTAATAAGAGAACAAAAACTGTGAGAAAATTCATGTACAAGAGATTATAACCGTAATTCAAGAGAAAATTATTATTACAATTGTATTATTTGTTGCCGAGCAGCCATTGCTTCTGCACTGTGCTTCTCAATCAAATAGCGGTTCCATGCTAAGACGCCTCTATTCTTTAGCTATGGTGGCCATTACTGCTCACGATAAACACTGCACACGGAAGGATGTTATGAACCGTATTGATAAAACCTTTCACGAACCTACTAGTGAATCTAACAGTGAACTGACATCAGTTTATTTGATAGTCTGCTGGGTAAAATATTGGGAAATATTCAATCAAATAGAACAAAATCCTGCAGAAAGATTGATAGAGAAACGGGCAGAGAGCCTCTGTTCTGATTGGGATGCTGCACAACAATTCAGCAGGAACTCCTGACTCACCGTCTCCCCCCACCTTGCTTCTCAATTATTCATGTGTGAGTGTGAGTAAGAAAGAGAGACGCAGAGAAAGAGACAGAGTGCAAGGCAGCTCGATATGTGGCCAGTGTCAAGTGCTAGCACACACAGAGAGTCACGCTGACTAACAATTACTTGCATTCTGCATTGCACGTTGCAACATACAGCAAATCAAATCATAAATATCTGTATTACCAGACTAATACACACAGATTTTAAACTAAGCATTGTCAAAGACTGAGTGACCAATCATAAATGCATAAAAACTAAGACTCTCCCTGCCTGATTAATGCACACATCTCCATGCACCCAGCCTGACCTAATCCTGATGGCGTTTCTCCAGAGCCACAGAGGATATTATACAATTGTTGTACTCTCTGTGAATAGTAAGCTGATCTTGGTGTGTAAAACTGGTGTAGTTCCCAATCACAGGAAAAATACTGGCCCTAATTTTGTAATTTGTGCAATGTGAAAGGATTTGCTTGTACTAATGAACCCACAGAGGATTAACAGACAAATCTGCACTTCTCCCGAGCTGTATAATGGTTTGGCGTCCCTGGTTTTGGTTCTACGACCCACACCTCCACTGTTGTAGTTCTCTCTCACCGCTCTCATTAACTTTGTTTCCAGCAGCAGGCAGCCGCTTTCATCCAAAAAGTTCAGAAACCCATTTTGCACTACCTTCTCAGAACCAAACGTCAGATAAAGTTAACGACGGGCTGGTGAACACAGTGGGGCAGTTAGCAGTTAGCATGCTAGCCCCCAGCAGTTGAACAGAATGTCTGACTTTCATAGGCAGGCCAGAGACACAACTCTGAATGAATGCTAATGATTTTAACTTATGTTTATAGCGTTTGCACTGCCCTCAAGTGGCCATCAAATCTATTATTGTTGCTTTAAGGTGAGCAACCACTTAATTATCTGTCTATGATAAATGAATCTCCCAAACAAAGCTGCCAGTCACTTTGACATATATTTATTCATTTAT
The DNA here is from genome assembly GCF_004916995.1 of Morone saxatilis. NCBI lineage: Eukaryota > Metazoa > Chordata > Actinopteri > Moronidae > Morone > Morone saxatilis. Next base: position 5,643,866 of record NW_023339807.1, read on the forward strand.
AAATGACATTAGCATTTGACCTGCTACATGTTTTTAATTTCTTAGTTTTGGTATAATGCTAATGCCTTGTGACCCAGTAAAGTTAGCTTAAACACATGAAGCCAAAAGCCACCAATCCACCAAATAAACATAATGATTTTACCGTCCACAGTCTTGTTACTTCATACTATAACAATGTTATGGAGTCTCCAATGTTCACAGAGTGTGAAATTAAAGTTAATTAAAATACTGAGATCTAATGGGCAAGTGCAGTAAAAAAAGGCCTATGATAAAAGCCTGATGGGAGTGAGTCAGCAAGGGCTGCCATGGAGAGGTGGTGGTATTGAACCACTGAGAGTAATTGCATAGTGAGTCTTTCCAGCTGCAAGAGCAGTTAGCTATCAGCTGGTGATTACTGCAATAGCCACAGCTACACTCAAATCTACAGAATCACAGATGTTCACCAGCACTAGTGTAAAGCCCAGACTGCTGGCAGTAGCACACATGACTCACACAGATGCAGCCTAACCTAGCTGCACTTTACATTGTGTCTCACAAATAGACATAAAATATAGGACCTGTAACAGCATTTACAAGATCAATTCTGGTTCAAAAATGTTGAAGCAGCCAAACATGAAGCTTACAGTCTCTTGTTCTGTGGTCCCAGTATTTTGGTCCCTCTGTGACATCATACAGAACATGTCCTTCATTTAAGGCCTGGGGGATTTTTAGCTGTTACACAAGGTTATTAGTGACATGAGGATTAGAAGAGCCTCTACACTTTTTTATATTATTATACATGAAATACACGCTAATGTAGACACACACGTGTGCACACACATCCTCTCCTGCTCTAATTTTACAACCACAGCACCTGAGCCGTCATTGTGCAGCAAAGAGAGGAGAACCATCACAGGTCTGACATGTTCACATCCCCTACAGTGAGTGTGCGGTTGTAAAATAAGAGGGAGGAAAGATAACATGCCATGTAAGGTGTTCGTAAACAGATACACGCAAGCACGTAGCAAATGTCTACATGACACCAGATGCTTCAGAATGCTACCACATATGAATCAGCGTTCAGTCTGATGGAAGCAAAATGCTGGCCTATGCACAGCCTCATCTTTTATGCATGCAATGTCCAGTGCAATTTTCACAAACTGAAATTGCACCGTGATACAAGCGGACACTGGGGAGAATCACTGTCTCAAAAACAGTAATGAATTAATCTTTGAAAGTATTTTTAGTGTGTAGCCACATCTTGTTATAGCTTATAGTTCCACACTAGAACACTACAGTTGTCTAAACACTATTTAAAAAAAAGCATTAAAGATTTGCGTTAAAGTGACATTTTCATTCATAATAACAACCATGGCCAGTGGGGTTTATTATGAAACAACTCTGCTCCTGCAATTTCAGTCTCTAGAGAGCAGCTTTATGTCGGCAGATGTCACTGAGCATGCTCACAGGGGTATGACTCTTTGTTTACAGTGCTTTTGTTGTGCTAAATTGCGAGGAATAAAAAAAACGGGTTCTGTTTATTGTCATGAAGGTATATGTAATTCAATGCAACAATGGCTCTTTTATGTGTTTTTAATTGCTTTTAGATTAAGTCTAGTAGAGAGGTACAGCATGAGCAGTATCAGGCTGTAGCAACAAGAGACCGTACTTTTAGTGAGATACATTCATCCTTGGTTTTAGTCTTTTCGTGGGATTCACAGACAATATTATTAGGCACAGTGCTTTCAGATAAATGCTAACATCAGCATGCTAACATATTCACAGTGATTTACCATGTTCACCATTTACTAATCAGCGCTAACACAAAGTGTAGCTAAACTAAAAACATCACCCTTTTAGGTATTTTGTAAAAGCATAATATTAATAATAAAGTACGAGATGAAAAGTCAGGGGACCACTTCAGTTCCAACAATTCATCCAGAGGGGGACATGGATGTCTCTGATAATCTACCCCTAATAGCTACACTGCTAGCATGGCTAAAACCACATGAATATATTACTGCTTTTGAGTCAATCCTATATACACCATCCTCTGCAGCTATTTTCCACACCAGCTGAAAACTGTCCACAACAAATGCACTATTTACTCCTGTTGGACTTGACATTTGCTAAAAATGTTATTATATTCATATTTGTCACCTGTTTTTAAAGATTATATCTTCAGTATGAACCAATGAGGTTGTGTGCCACAGACAGGGCAGGGAGGGCGGAAAGTATTGATCTACTAATGCGTTTTGGCCTTTTTATGGGATCTTTTAACAATAAAGAAATGATAGAATAACCTGGAATTATCCTGGAAAGGTGTCCCTTCAGCAGGTGACCCAGTGGCTCTCTACTGATCAAGATCTTTGACTCTCACAATTTGGACTTGTGTGCTCTATTGACCTTTACAGTGTCACATAACTGTCACTTAATACCATACCAGGATGCCCTGCAGCGTCTGCCACACCCAACACTCAACTGACAGGGCTCCGATTTCAAATAGCATGCAGCATTTAACATATCAATAACTGTAAGCGATATCAAAGCTACTGTGTGTGAGTACAACTGAAGGCAAACTGCCAAGCATGCACGCACCGCTTAAGCATTTACGCAAGCCTGGAAGACACGTGCAACATCCGCCTCATATTTTTCATAGATATTTCTTTTTACAAATGTACCAAAAAGCACCAAAGGGGACATGGCAAGGTGGTTTCCTAGGCAACAGGCTCTCATATTTGCAGTGGCATCAAGAATGCAGTAAAATTCCTTTGAAATTATCTTCACAAGTGCAAACTCCCACAGCAGCAAAATGACAGGGGTCATAGCCAAAGCCAGTACGTATGTGAGTCATACCAGCCTTAACACTGCTGAAGGGCTCAACACTGAATTCATATAAACACTTTTTACACTGTAATACCTTCCACAAGTCTTTGTTGAGCATTTATTATTTTCTACACTCCAAATATTTCTATATAGATCGGTATAGTTGAATATGTGAGTCATAAACATGAGGATTGGTGTACTCAGTAAGCGCTTTATCTGCGTAAGAGTGCAGAGCCATGCTGCATGAGTGATGCCTTGTTGAGCTACACATGAACGCACCATGAAAGCACAGTGTTTATTTATAGCTCCTCTCACCCTCAAGCAACGTACAGGGGGAGGGAAAAATACCCAGAATGCACCCTGTCCCAGCGTAGCATAGCACCAATGTGGTGTGGCAGCCAAACAAAGAGGAAGCCATTGGAATCTAGACACTGTGGAGGCTGGAAGTGACATCTGAGGGAAAAGCTGGCATCCCACACAATGCTGCTGCTCCTGCTGGTGGACACAGATAGCAGCGCTGTCTTCGTGTAGACGCTTTGGCTTTCAGTGACACTCCGCTCAGCTATTGGTCGAGCTGTGGTTCGTTCGCTGTGATGCAGCTCATGGGTAGAAAATCCCCAAATTCATTCAGTTTGTATAAGTGGTGAAAACTGAAATGTGAAATAAAAACAATATCAGGGACACTCTTTTCTTTCAATATTACCAGGCTAACACATCTATGACTGTAACTGATATCAAAGCCACTGTAAGGCAAAACTGCTAATCATGCATTCACTGCAGAACATATGGAACTCATGCATAACACACGTGAAAAAAATAGACTTTAGTACCAAGAAGTACCAAGAAGCTTCAATGGGGACATTGAACAAGTTTTAGCCTTTTACTTACAAATAATATACTTTACTTTTTTTTTTATTTGTGCTGACCACTTTTGAATGTTGGCTATACAGTTGTCATTCGGTTTCGAAAGGTATAAAGATCTAGGAGCAGATTAACTAAAGTGGCTTGTTATAGTGTTACATACTGCATCTTACACAGAAAAGAATGGAAACTAATGGATATCTGCAACTGTATTCATAGCAAATCCAAATGTCTCAAACACAGTGGCACTGGTTAGCAGAATGATTAGCTATGAAAACATGATTTCTAATAAATGAGTTTGCGATTTCGCTTGGTGTGAGACAGAAAAACTTTTGGCAACACTTGGCAATATAAATGCCCTCATGAACCTTGTACAGGCTGATTTACTGTCATGTTCTATCATTCAGTGACTGAGTAGCAAACAGACTTGTGCTCATTGGCCTGCAGATGAACCTTGTGCATCTTCGCTCATCATTCAACAAAGCACCCAAACAGACATTTGATAAATCTTTTTTCTCCTGGACAACAGATCGGCTTTTGCCAGCTGTGTTGACCGATCAGTCTTTGTCTAATTACTCTAATGGTCCTTCTTGCCCACAGCTCCAATGTCTAACTATGATGCTCTCAGACAAAAAAAACAAAACAATAACCAAATTAAAACCAATATATCTTCTTCCTGTGAATCACCAGTCTAACATCTCTTTCTGTGCATTCATTTTGTCCTCCCTAGCTCCTCTTGTCCCTTATTATCATTTCCCATGAGGCTTCGTGTCTTCCCTGTCTGAATAGAAAATCCCTAGCTCGTGGCTTGTGTATTTCTGCTCCAGGGGAGGAATCAGAGACAGATATCCACCCTGTATCCTGAATCAAATAATGCAGCCTTTTTTTGACAGAAAAATTTGTATGTGTGTGCTATAGTAGCACAGGAAGTGGGGGTTGGAGGTTGATACAGAACTATTAAAATCAACCATTCCCTACTGAGGAATGTGATTTTTGTTGTTGTTTTTTTGCATATTTTTAGCACTGGCCATATGGTTTTGAGAATTGTAGTGGTACACAGAAAAGGTCACTCGCCCCTCTATTTAACTCAACCCATTAAAGGGCAAATTAGAGCTGTCACTTTGGTTAGCATCCAAGGCTGATCTGGCCCAGCTCTGCCCAATAGAAATCTGAGCAACTTTGACTCAAACTCTGAACCAAGCTGTCAGCACGTAGGACCTGACAGGGCTGCTCTCGAGCTGCACACTAGAGATTCACAGATGAAGAGATATTCCCAGGGCTGTCTAGTGTTTGCATGAGTGAGCAATCAAATAATCGGAAGTCAAAAATACACTTCACTGTGCTGCAGGTCAACATCTGGTGTCTGGCAATCTCTCTCCTTGACACTTGATTGTTCATGACTGCCACTATGACATTAACACTGTGGGGAATGGGTACCA
>NW_023339807.1:5649070-5672907 GCF_004916995.1 Morone saxatilis
AACAGCATTTTGTGCAAGAATGGAAAAGTGAGCAGGTGCAGTAGCAGTCACAGAGGGGGCTGGGACTTGTGGTGAATGTTCAGTTTCTAAATTCAACATCCTATCACCAAATGAAGAACAAAGCTTAGTTTGGAAATTCACAGATAGTCCACTAATCATTGTGTGTTGCTTTGGGAATAGTTCTGTGTTACTTTGGGATTTTAAAGGGTTGATTAGTCCTTCTGTCGCATAGCTTACATAGCAACTATTCCAAACTTTGTAAAACTATCTAAATGGTCCCTTATATCTGATGATTCAGTCAGTGGGGGGGGGGGGGGCACTTTTTTTATTGCAAAGTCGGGTCTTGAGGCAAAACTCAGCAGTCAGACAGAGTAATAAAACAGCAAGAAACCCAAGCCTCTCTGCATTATTGATATGCAGCCTGGGTATAGACATGACCCTTTAATGTTAGAGCTGCTGCTGCTGCTTACCTGCATACAAAGGACTGTTTACCTGTATTCTACTCTGGATGAAGCAAGCCTCTGCGTGTACATTCTGCCCACAGACGTGCAATAAATCCCCCCAAAGATACAACTGTACTGTAATATTTATGTCTTTATCCTCAGACTAGCAGGCACAAGGGCACTGTGACCTCCAGAGAACATCAGAAAAATGACTGAGAGGCATGGGAAGAGGTGGGAGGCATTAAGAAAGGAGAAGCAAATCAATCTGAAATAGCTGCTTAGATTTAGAGCAGATAATGGTCTGATAGCAGCTGTATCGGGGATCCTGGTCCCAGCTCATTAATCTGGACACACACTGTTGGTAGGACAGTCCACCTCCCACACAGTGTTTGACATCAGAGAGGCATTCTGGGGCTTGCAAGGATACCCGCTGTGAGATCAGCACTGCAGTACATGCTGGGTCCTCTCACCAACCTCATTTCACATTCCTCTGTTCACTGCAACTCGTCATTAAGCGAGCACTGTACAGAATCATTGTAGAGCAGTAAGGAAGGAAGAGAAAGAGAGGAGTGGGAGTAGTGGTGAGAAGACAAGAGTGGGTGAGGCAGATGAAGGGAAATATGTGAGGACCAATTGAAGGAGCAGAGGACTGGAAGATGCTTTTGAATGTTTTCTCACATACATACAAGCATCCTTTATACTCACACATACATTCATCTTTTCCTTTAGATAAATGTCTGCCAAATCAGGTAACACAGTGGTGGCAGAGTCTATGACCCACTGATGAAAACCCTTGCATTTTCAGTATCATGAATTGAGTGTTGGTGACGACATTCCGGGGAAAAATGCTGAGTTAGGTTACTGCAAATCAAACATTTTCCACAGCTTCACATTTAAAGCTTTTGACTTTTATTATGAAGTTTTCACGGTGAATTCAATATGTTTGTCAGTGAGATTAGCACTGGTCGCAACTGTTCATCAAAGATGTCTCTACAAAATAAGAAAACGATCATTTTCGGCATTTTTTGACAGCGGATCAGTCTGAAATATTGCAGGGAGTAATGGAACAAGGAGCAGCCACAGTGAGCTCTGGGATGAAGAGCTGCAGGTAACATGCTGCACACCTCCAACTTCTCAGCGAGGTAACAAAACTTTATTGAAAAACACTGGACAGACTGGATTTTATGCTACAAGATGTCCCACTGCTGTTAACACACTAAAGTCTAGTCCTAACACACAGGATTATAAGTGAAAAAGTAACTAGCAGCAGTTTCAGTGAAGGTATCCACACTGACAGTGTTGGGTCAGCAAGTGGAGGTGCTTAAAGTTTTTTTTGTGTGTCAGTTTTACTGGCATTTTCAGGCATGCCACCCCTCTGCTGCTATTGTTAAAACTGTATTGGAACTTCAATATGCTTTTGCTAGGAGTGAAGACACGACACACCTGTGGACACGACAACTTCAGCTACTGTTGCCAGGAGACTTTGTACACATCCAGCTGAATACCTGAAGCAAAAACTGAATTTCAGAGCAAATTAATGACATAGAGGCTAAGACCCTTAATATTTCTAGATTGCTGTTTGGCTGTTTTTTTTGATAGTTGATATATCCAATGGCAAGAGTTACTGCAGCTATTAGCCAGGTGATTACAAGGGTTAGACAGTTCAACTACATTATTGTTTCCAGATTAAAGGAACAGTTTGACCTTGTGGCGAAATATGCTTATTCAATTTCTTTCAGTAACCACTTAACGTAAATACTGGAAGCAGGGGAAACAGCTAGCCGGAATCTTGAAGTTTTTGTTTTACAGAGTTAGGCTAGCCGAATCCCTCTGCTTCAATATTTATGGTAAGCTAAGCTAATTGCCTCCTAGCTGTAGCTTCACACTTAAGATAATTCCATCAGAAAGAAAGTGAACAAGCATATTTCCCACAGCATCATTTTTTTTTTTAACTCTTGAAACAACAACACAGACAGGAAGCAGCTAGCCTGGCTCTGTGAAACCACAACGTACATGTTAATTACTGAGCTTTACAACGTGCTGGTAAACAGTTTTTTTTTTAACCTCTCAGTCGTTTTCTGATTTAGCAAGGCTTGCGGCCTCCCCCTGTTTCCAGTTTTTATGCTAAGCTAAGCTAACTGTTTGCTGGCTCCAAATTCTTATTTAGCACACAGACATGAGAGTGGTATCAATCTTCTCCTTTGACTTTCAGCAAGAAAACTAATAAGCCCAAAATGTTAAACTATTCCTTTAAATACTATAAAAACTATGGAAAATGTTAACAGAGAGAGGTGATGCAGAGCTATGTAATTGACAAGTACATCCTGCTTTAACTGGATTGGCTTCACACCAGTGCAGGAGTAGGCTATTAACAGTGTGCATGAAAATAAAAATATCCGATGACCTGAATACCTAACATGTACGGCAACAAACTTTACAGACCATAATAAGAGCCCCCAGCCATCACCCTCACCCTCTCCTCCCATTGAATCCCTTTTCAGGGAGACAGACTGCCTCTCAAATGTGGTAACACATTGACGGTGACTCATGTTGTGGTAACAGCACCTTAGCAGCCAAAGGGAACTCAGCACGCTGTTTATGTTTCCCTCATACCCTCCTGCCTCACCCCTCTCACCAACCCCACACACACACACACACACACAGAGAGCAGGTCATGTATCCTGCATTTGCTCTGAGCCGAGCCTAATCGCATCACTGTGTTAAAAAACCTGTTAATTGGAGTGACTAGATTTAGAGCGGCAGTAGAGCTGGTGAGAATTATTACAGCGAACACAGACAGAATCTGAGTCGTGACGCCTAATCAGAAACAAGGTCATTACGATAAAGATTGTCTGGGTTTAAACGCTGTGTGGATGTAAAGAAGAGAGAGAAGCAACAGGGAGAGAAAATGATGGCATACATTTTTCGGGAAGCATAACCTTCAAGCTATAAACCTGTCTTAACTCTCTCATCAGCGGGAGCATTAAGAGGTTAGGGCAACATGAGTAGCAGTAGATAAAGATGGAGGCTATTAGGAGCTGCAGGAGTGGTGGGGCCTGTCTTTGGAAACAGAGCCATCTTCATTTGGCAGACAGTCAAACCGTTACACTAGTTCTCTAGCTGTCTCCCTCTGGGCTGCAGATACCCTGCATGTCCTCTGATCCATGCTCTGGGCCTTTGCTTTCACACTGTGAAGCAGCTCAGTTCTTATCCTGACCAATCAGAAAAACGCTGCCTTCAAGTACTCTTTGTAAGCCCCTGCTTGTCACACATTCATGGTGGAAGTAATAACAAAATGGGCCCTTTGACGAAAGTAATCATTTGGCAGCTGCTGTTGTAGGATAGAAATCAAGCAGCACAGAACTTTGCTGTCCTGCAGCAGAATGAAGTGGAAAAAGGGTGTAGCAGGCATTTAATTGACAATTTAATTCATGCACTTGCCAGATGTTGTCATCAGCCCAGTCCAATCAATCCAAATAGACAGGACCACTGCAGTATCCTAAACAGAGCTCTGATGGAGTGTGTGGTCGGGAAGCAGGATTGGCTTGTATAAAATATGGTGGCATCACTAAATCATATCATTTGGAGTCAGCGAACTTGGCTTGCGTGTGCCGTTCCTCACTCCATCTTGAACCCCTGAGTCGTGTGCCTGCCAGCGTGCCAGATGGTCACACTACTGCACCAAGACAATTCAAAAGCTAACTCTCGAGTTAGAAAAAGGAACATATTTTTTCCTGAATAACCCAAATTTAAAGGTGGTCCATGTAATTCTTTTAAACATTAATAAATCTTTGTAAAATTACCTGTTATAGCATTCTGCGCAAGTGCAAGTACTGATGAAATTAAGATATATATTTTCACATAAAGGTCATGGCCCCATGGTGAAGTTATGGGTTTCAAGAATAGACTGTATAATTAAAAACACTGTAGCCAGCCTCTAGCGGTCATTCGAGGATCTGCAGTTCTTGTTACTTCCGTGTTGGCTTCATTTGTCTTAGCTTGGTTGCAAGTAGCGCTTTTTTCAGACTATTACTAAGAAGACTGGCAATCTGCACCAACTGGAACCTGCTATATTAAAGGTGCCCTGTGGATTTTAAACAAACAAATATTATGTGTTTACATACAGTGGTTCTTACCAAAACCTCCTTTTATTGGATGCATTTACTTCCTCATTCAAATATTTGCAGAGAAGATTTTTTTTTACATTTTAAATGCGGTATTGTTGCTATTGTTTTCTAGCTATCAGTCTTCTTCCTCACTGCATTTGTTCTGTCACTGTTGATCAGTGCAACAGTGCGAAATCAGCAGCACGAATGCCTAAAGCGCTGGCTGCACAAATGCAAACATGTTAAGATGCATGCACACAAACAAAACAGGGGACCCACTCGTGAAAACATTGCTCCATAGCACTCTTAGTGGCCAAAAACTCTGCAGGGTTCCTTTCATTTAATGCTTTTACTTTAAGGCACAAAACAGCAAAAGGGTTACTACGCTTGTTAAGCATTCAGACTGCCAATCTTCTTAGCAACGGTCTTCTTTGTTCCCAGTAATTATCCTAATGCCTTGAAAACTTCAGCCCATTCAGGCAGTTGACTCACAGCTGCAACTCTGCCACCCTGCTCCTCTCCAAAAAAACAAAGACACTCAATTGGATTCTCAATCAAGTCCCCCTTTTTTTTCTGGGATGTCGCCAACGGCATGTTGCATATATGCAACTCTGTGTGTGTGTGTGTGTGTGTGAAGGCAAACATACAGGCACACACACACAGCCAGTGCAACTATAAGTCATTGAGATCCTTCTGTAAGACACACTCAGGCCATGTGGGGTGTCAGGCAATCTGTGCTGCTGCCTGAGCTCTAATCTTCTGAGAGTTTAGAGGACTTCCGATCTGTATCGCAGTCATCTGTCAGGCTCTTAAAATAAATGGCAAATGTGTCGTGCCAAACTTCTACAGAGGCATCTACTATTTAGCTATTACTGGGATTACTTTTTTTTTAGCCTTTACTTGTCCATAGAGTCAGCGGTTTGTGGCTTTAGGACACAAACCACTTAGTCACAGTCTACTATATTCAACCTTAAGGAAATAGCCTCAAACTGCTTTGCAGTTATAGGTTACTTTTAGGGGACAAAAAGAGATATACGGCTCTAAAAATACACTTTAAAAAACATTATCTCTGTTTATACCTGCATCCCAGACTTTTCTAATATCTATTTATGGTGCCTTTGATCCTCCAAGAAGCTGAAGGACCTAACTCGGCCTAAAAGCTCTCTGATTTTGGATTTGTTCAGTTCTTCTCTGTGTGGGGCTTTGGGGTCACAGCGTGAGGAGCTTACTGCCCTGCTGCTCTCTGGATGTCCCTCGACCTGGATCAGCTGAGCAGCAGACCAATACACATTTGCCTGTCATTGGAACAATCCATAAGAGATTATTTTTAGACCATGGACATGTATCTGTCGCGACCTCGCTGGGTTTAGGACTAAGATAATACAACAAATGAAATCTTTTGTTTGTTGCAGTGTTTGGAAATGTTGTAATTAGTGGCAAACTAAGGTTAATGCATGTTGTATGGTCCGACTGACCAACTGTAATATTTAACGGGAGCTCTCAACCGATTGGTGGAGCTCACTTGGAGAGCGAGATAAGGCGTATCTTTACCATCTTAATTGATCTGTTACTGTCACATTTCAGCCTGAACGTAAGGAGCAGCTCTCTTCAGCTTACAGCCACAAATCCAGAAAACACGTAATAAAACGAGAATTTAATATGTAAGAGGGCAATCAATAATATCTTCCCGGCATCTTAATATAATTAAAATATGTAAATTTCTTTATAATAGTCAGAATGTCCAGCCAAAGATGTTAAATTCATGTGACTGTGTGGTTCATATATGAGCAAACAGTTGAAATTACCCATGTATGCGTGACAGACCACAACAACATAATGGGGATATCTTTGAAGTGGAACAGGAGGCTCATTATGAAGATGATTATGTCAGTGGATCCTTTAAGGAAAAATGGTGACTTATATAGCAGTTGTACCAATACAGATACTGTATAATACCAGTAATTTCACACATCAGTGGTTAGTATGATGGCTGTAATGAATGATGCAGTTAATAGTGTAGTGAGGGTGTTTTTCTTGGCGGGGACGGTGGATGTCAAAGCTCCTCTATGTGAAACAGGATAGTAATGCTGTGGAGAATCCTAACAATGTTCTATGGCAACAGGTTTCACTGACAGTGTAGATTCACATTTTTCTGAGTGGTCACAGAAAAATGAAAGAACTGGATGTTTTCTAGGTGCCCCCCAAGCAGCACATTGGGTAAATGTCAGCTGTGGATGAAACTGGATATAATGTCATGCAATATCCCTGAGGCAGCTCCTTCAATATGACATAATTCACCTTTCACATATTTCCCCTAGCCCTATACTTATAAAGCAGTTTATTTAAGTAGACTCTGCTAAAAGTGATTTTCTGGTTAAATGAATTCAAGAAGGTTTTGGTTTTTTGGCATAAAAAAATGTGACTGCAAAACAAAAATGCAATCCTTACAATTACTGCATGCATGGTACAGTAATTTAAATCAAAAGATAAATAACAGGTTAAATAAATAGTTTTACGTTGGAGTTTTCATCTCTGCATTTAGGTTTATAGCAAGTCTGCGATACTTTTCACAAATTAAAGGATAACAGGACACTGAGTTTGCCTTCATTTCCCAAGATTCTCTTCAGGCAGTTGCCAACATCATCAACATCCCCATGTTTATTCGGTTTGCCTGAATGTAATATGAAAATAACTGAACAAAAGAAGTCAACAATAAGTCAACAAACTGTCTATTCTAAAGTTTGTTAACTGTAGCTAGCATTAGCCACCATAAGCTACTGGTCATACCAGACCAAGGTGAGGATGTAAATGAAAAACTCCTGTAAGGTACCGAGCAAGAGTGTTTCTTTTTGTTTATGGATCCAACATTTCATTAATAAGAGGAATACAGTGTCATTTCTGCAGCACAAATTGTGAAAATTGTTCATTAAAGAAACAAGATAATATAGGATAACAGTAGGTATTGTTAACATTGACTCAGTTGTGCAGAGGATTCAGTATTTTCTGTAATAATAAATGTTATTTGAACTGCTACTTGTGAGAAGTTAAAATCTCTTTTCCTTTGTTTGTAGGTGAGTGGGAAAGCACAATATGTGGAGGGCAGAGCGTCTTCTGCACTCACCACAAAAACAAAGTGCTGACACGAACTCTGGCAAGTGGGCGAGCTTTCCACTTTACTGTGCTATGATTTAACGCAGTTCATCATTCAGTTTGATTTTTTAGTCTGGACACGAACTGACTGGCGGATTGGTTTCTCCCACTGGGTTTGAGTTTGCCAACTTGCACTTTCTTGTACTTCTGTGAGTTTCTTCATATTGTTACTATGGAAGAAGTGATAAAGTACACCTTCTTACTATGCTGGATTCATCTGTACAGTGACTGTTGTTTAATATAATCTAACTACCCAAAATCTGTCAAATATAGTTTTACCTCACTGAAGACTTCGAAAACTTAGTATGTGTTTCTTTGCCTTCATTTCTTCTTCTACGGTCCCCTTCCCCTTTTGAACTAGCGCCCTGAGTGAAAGGTGGGTGTCACTTTCCTGTTATCATCCAAATCCATCCTCTTGTTTCTCAAAGTTTATTATCTTATTTATTCCACTTGTGTAAGAGCTGGAGCAGGTAGTTGTTTTTCCATGGAGAGTCTGCTTTTAGATATGTGTCATTGTATATGAGTTTCTATTATTATGGTTTAGTACTATTCTATATTTTTTCACCATACATGGATGTTCTGCTTTATTATTTGTCCCCGCCAGAACAACCAGAGATCAACGGCAAAGAGATCCATATGACGGCACGTTGAAGGGTACTCACTACTTACTCATTACGTTGGCCTGATTTTCTGATTGATTTCCAAAGGTCCTTGAAAGGAAATATATCCTACAAGATATAAATCAATGTCAAATGAAGTGATAAGGTCAGTGCGGTCCGTGTAGAGGTTCAATATAAAACCCAGACTTTGACTAAACCATTCAGGGACATGCACGCACACACAAAAGTGCTATTAGAAAATCTAAACCCCACATACATTACCATTTGGTGGGATGCTGAATCCAGACACCATGGAGGCCCCTAAACATCACTTTCCTTGTGTCCACTGTCATATAATTTGTGTTTGTGCATCATTCTTTTCACATTTGAATCACCTTTATGTATCGGTGTTCATTCATCATACATACATACATTTTAGCGGCATTAGTGTCCATTCTGGGCTACTGTAGAAACATGGCGGTTCAAGATGGTGGACTCCATAGAAGAGGACCCGCTCTCTCTGATAAAAACGGTTTATTCTAAGGTAACAAAAACACAATGCTTCTTATGTTCAGGTGATTATACACTAATGACAACATACCTATAACCTCCTGTTACGTTCATTCTCTACGCATAGCTCCTCTAAATGTACACACTGCACCTTTAATATAACATTGCGTATATCAGTTTAAAAATGCTCTCAAGTGCGCTGCACAACTACAGTTTATGTTTGCATCAAGTCCTTTCCAAATACTTTATGGGCCTTCTGGACATTTCTTGTCAGCATCTGAAATTGAATTGGCACCCTACCTCCATCTTTTCTCCTCCTTGTTTGTACCAAGCAATATGCCAACAAATCAACAAACTGCACCAGTCAAGAGAAGTCAAGTGATATGCTGGCAGTGCTACACACCTTTTTGTACTACCATAGTGGACAAAAGCCCTGGCAAAGGCCTGTGTATTTAGTAGTTACACCACTTTGAACCTGTTCAATTATGAATTCAGCAGCACTGGAGCAACATGGGGGAGACAGGCCGCCTCCAGGCAGCAGGGTTTAAGTATCTGGTTTAAGGCTTTGTGGCTTCCCTCTGCTTCTACGCTGATGCTCCTCTGCCCGGCACAATGGGGGAAGAAGCCCCGCTGTAATTAGGTAATAGGTTTGGTTTGTTCACTGAAAGTCTAAATTAAAGCAGTAGATGCTTTAAGCATAATGTATGTGCGTGTGCATATGCATGTGAGCATGTAGTGTGGCTGAGGAGTTAACACACACTGGAGGGTGGATGGGGGGGAGGCAACCATCATGGTGCCTGGCCTAGTTGTGCATGAGGAGGATGGATGGATGGTCGAAAGGACACATTCAGTATGATCTATTGATATAGATAGATAGATAGATAGATAGATAGATAGATAGATAGATAGATACTCACATTCCATGTGCTTTTTCTTTGGAGGGGTCTGTTCGTGTGTGGTGGCTTTACACACAGCTCGGGACACCTCAGATCCCGTCAGGCTGTACTGAGCCGCGGCGATGCGGTCCGTCAGCGTCTGACCCGACATCTTCTCTCTGTGGAGCTCTACCTCGACTATCAAGCGTCCAATATGGTCCTACCCCCCCCGCCCCCCACACCGAAATGACCGACCGGCCTCAGTAATCCCAGCTGCCCTCGAAAGCAGCACAGAAAGAGAAAGAGAAACAGTAGTGTGACTTTCTATTGGATTGCAGTAGAGTTGGATAGTGCGCTGGAACTGGCTGGTTCCTACTCAGCAGTGTTGGCTCTGCATGCGTTTCTGGAACAATCATGGACTGACTTTGTCCCCTGAAGACCAGTATCCGCTGAGAATGATAGTCTATGAGCTAAGCAGGGCTGCAGAATCCTATCCCGGGGTTTAATTTTGGCTTTTTCCTTTTCTTTTCGATCAATTTCTCTCTGCTCCGCGTTATTTCTCGGCCAGCCTCTCCGGATGATGCTGGTTGCTGCCTCCCCCTCCTCCCTGTCTCCCTTCCTCCAGCCTCCTGGATAATCCTCCCCACCAGCAGCAGTCCGACAGTCCCTGTGTATCAGCGGGGCGTGCAGGGGAACATCAGGCCCTGGCTGGCAACATCATCATCCCCCACCATCCAGTGCGGCGGTTTTTTTCCTCCTCCTCCTCCCCTGCTGGACGTCTTCCTCTCTCTGCGGCCCACCGTCAGCCTGCAAGCCCCGGCGATGCGCGCTTCAACCCGGCTCGTTGGATGGCGGTGCTCTCAGCGGATTTACATCCTCCTGTTTATTTAATTATTAATTTATTGATATTTGTCACCACGCCCCGCCCCCTCCTCCGAGTCAGGTGACGCAGCATCACCAACCAAGCCTGCTCCGGCCTCTTTCATCGCGAGAGCTGGGATGGAGGAGGTTGTGGATGCGTGAAGGACGTGAAGGGGTTAATGGAGCTCCTCTACTGCCAAGCCTGACTCTCGTCACGCTGCTTCCATACTATGAAGGTCATATGAAGCGTGCTGCCTCAGTTAACATGGTCTCTTTTACATCTGCAGCCAGGAGGTTGTCTTTGTCCCTGTCCATGGTGCTGATGTGCTCTCCTTTGGTGTCACTCATACACCGGGTACTCACTGGTGTGCTGGTAGTAGAAGTAATCAGACCATTTGCTTGAGTAAAAGTATGGATGCCACCGTGTAGAAGTATTCATTCACAGGTCAAAATCCACATTCTAGAGACATTAAGTAGCATCATCTGTTAAACTAAACGTACAGTTGTGCAGAAACACGGCCGTGTCAGTGAGGTATTAGTGTATTAGTTTATTAGGTATACCTACCTACAGTCCTGCAATACATTCTACCATTTTGGAGTTAGTCATTTGTGGTGCTGTTGAGCTGTAGTGAGTTATATAGAGGGGGACTGTCTGCAATACAGTTAAAACAAATCCACAAACTGCAGGTCATTTGAATTAGGACAACAAAACACCCTCAAACTTTTGTTTAAATGACACCATCTGACATTGCTTTTTTGTAAGGTGTCACAGGCAAAAAGGTTGGAAACCCCTGATTTAATGTTTAACAATTGTATTAACAAGCTCAAATACAATCACTTTCTTTCTATGTGAAATCTGAAAGTAAAAAGGACTGTGTAGTTAAACATGGAGTAGTACTGAAAGTACATCAGTGGTTGTACTTGTATATGTAGGTCAATAAAACGGATAGCAACAAAACCTGCTACTCAACAGGACTTAACAGAGGACATTCTGACACATTGTAGGAAAAACACACGTAATGATCATATTAATGATGGCTGAATTCCATTTAGCTGCTACCTGGTATTGTGCATGCTGGCTCACTGTCATGACTGACTGGGACACTATAACAGAGCCAGTGTTAATGTTATTAGTAACCTGTGCTTTTCTCACTATGAAGAGCCTGTCTGACTTAAACTTGCCTGCCTAGTTACAGTTATATTTATTTATTTATTTATTTATCTATCACCTTTAATTCCCCACAAACACAACAGGAACTGGTCATTTCCATCAATTATCCCCTGAACCATCCCAGCTCAGGATATACTGTGCCAGAATATAGTTTAAAGGTCATGATGACAGTGACAGAGTGCAGGTAACTCTCCCATTAGAAATCTTTATTAAGTCACATCGATATGGAATGGCACAGCATCTTCACTTTCTCCAAACGTACTCACATGAAATGTTAAAAGTCAGTCAAAGCTGCTCCGTATATACAAATAATTAAAATTAAATACAGTCGCTTTTGAAAATTAAAATAATCAGTATAAATACAAAAAAATGTACAAACTATTTTCCCCCGTTTTTGTTCCCTTGTTCTCGTTGAGGTTTTTCACTAGTGTTGATCAGTTATGTGTTAACTCCCCGCCCTCCCCTTTCTGTGTTCTCACGTCTTGATAAGACCCTCTAGAAAGTCTTTTTCCACCATCTCCTCGATGTTCTGTCGAGCTCGACTCCAGAAGACCTTCTGGCTCTCTAGTTTGTGGCCCTCCTTGTGGCCGGGGAAGGAGGCGTCTGTGGGGTTGTGGCTGTAGGCGGGGCCTGAGCGGCTGCTGGCCTTGCTGTTGAACACCTGGCTGAGCAGGTTGAAGAAGGGCAGCAGCTGCTCCATGCTGCGGATCACGTAGAGGGTCAGCATCAGGTGACCTGGCTCCCAGGACAGGGTTCGGGTGGAGCAGTCCTCCTCTGGGTTTTTCTGCGGGAGGGGGAAATGGGTAACAAATCACATTTACTCTCCTGGTGGGGAGGGGGAGCAGAATGAATGAAATGGGCTACAAATTAGGTCCTTTATTGAGCATTTCCCTGAAGAGACTCTTTGTAAGAGGCAGTCATTTGTCTCCATCATTTAATAACCTTGTGTGGACAGAGGGAGGATGAGATACCTTGGCTCGTTTCCTCAGCAGCTTGGCCAGTCGCACCACGTAGGGTTTAAATTCTCTCTGGTGTGTCCCTTGACGTCTCACTTCCAGTCCTGAATCGTCTGAAGCCTCTGGGATGAAGGCCCAGCGGTACCTGTAATGAGGCAGGACTCATTCAGAAATAACACAACTTTGATCTATTTAACAAGTTACCAGAGCTTTAAAAAGGAGTGATATCCAAAGTTATTATTATTCAATTCGATATGCACTTCCACGTACTGAGAATTGGGAAAGTCTATATTTTAAATAAATCTTGTTGCAAATGATCCCTGCTGTGTTCATGCATTTCAAATACTGACAGGCGTATATATACAGAATTTCCACTTTTTAACAAATGTCTGTTTCCTAACCCAACCCTATTACGTGCAAAGCATATTATGACTCAGGCTTGTCTGTACTGACATCTGGAACTGAGGCAGGCTCTCAGGAGGCAGGGCCAAGGCCAGGTCCAGGAGCTTGCAGGCAGACAGATAGAGGTTGAGCCAGCGCTGGCTGTTGTAGGAGGTGGAGAAGCCGTTCCCACCAGAATAAGTGGTCTCCAACCCAGCCACAGACGGCCCTGACGTCCTACAGGTGGACAGGAGAGGATTCATCATCACAGGAAAAGGTCATTTATGGTGTTCACTTACTGCTGCAATATCAACAGATGATGTACCTTGATATGTCCTCATCTGCTGTTAGCTCCTGCTCCATCAGGAGAAACACCTGAACCTGATGTAGGGAAACAGATGTAGAGTGTAAGAATTAACATGGGGGTTTTTTCTGCCAATATATGTGTGTAGACAACTGAAGGAAAAAAGGTACAGTCAGTGTGGTCTGGTTCTCACCAGCTCAGTGATCATGGTGGGCCACAGTGAGGTGAGGTGTTGAGGTGACATGCGCAGCAGCAGCACTCTGAAGAACAGGAAGACCTGAGCATGGAGGATGGGCACCTGAGGCAGACGCAGGCTCTCCACCAGACGCTCTGAACACACAAACAAACTTAGTATCATGCCTCCTAAGGTCAGGTCAGGAAATACAGCAGGTTGAAATGTACCAAAATGTTCCTTTAGCACAGTTCATTAAGCCTTATTTGTATGCTGGTTGTTGTAGGAGGGTGGAAACTGTTGCAGCATACAGTATCTCTATACAACACAGGTACATGTACAGTATATAT
The DNA here is from genome assembly GCF_004916995.1 of Morone saxatilis. Lineage (NCBI taxonomy): Eukaryota > Metazoa > Chordata > Actinopteri > Moronidae > Morone > Morone saxatilis. The sequence goes on from NW_023339807.1 coordinate 5,662,949, forward strand.
GTGTATTGTTTACCTTGTATGTCTGGCAAGTATTTCTGGTACTGGTCCACTTCACTGCTGTAGATGGTGAAAGCCAGGCGTTTGAGCAGCATGGCTCTCTGCTCCAGCTCAGCGTCTCTGTTGGTGAACAGACTCAGAGAGCTGCTCTGGGCTACTGCCACCCGGGCTGAAGGGAAACACACGCAGTCATTATTAGTCTCTCTGCCAGTCTTTCATTTTTATTATTTTTTTTATTTGATGGTGGAGTTTTTCTTTGTCCGAATCCAGGGTCTAAGGATAGAGGGTGCCAAATTTGTGATACTGGGCTAAATAAAATTAACTTTAACTATGTCAAATCAGCATATTTCTGCAGCTGCATGGGCTAAAGACTTAGTTGGAGTAGAAATGTACAGCTTGTTTGCTCAAGATACTCTTCAGGATGCAGGTTTAATTCTGCCTGAAACGAGACATGACAAGGGAAAAACACTGTGCAGTGCAAATGTCACAAAGAAAAAGAGGATCTGGTAAATGGTGTGTAACCACACCCAGTGGCAATATCTACCCTTATTTACAAATAATAAGAAAAGCTTACTCATGAGGTCTCTAAATGTGGTCTTGTCATGAGTCATCAAGTGGTCAATGATGGCTCTCCAGCTGAAAGATGAGGAAAATGATGTTGATGTTAGACTAATAGTCCAGAAACATTGGGGCAAATTAACAACATCTGACAATAACATGTGCCTTTCCAAAGTTTAGGATTAGGTAAAATGTATTTACACTTTGACTTTCAAATGTATCTCTGTCTTTGAGTTCTTATTGTTACTCTTTCAACAAAGGGCAGACTGCTACAACAGTGCATCCTGAGTTAATGTGTTTTTTCTCCCTCATTGGGGCTACATGTTTAAACCAGCTGCAGAAGTGGTCACCCACACGCGGTCGGGTTTCCTCTCCTACTCACTGACTGACGCAGGACGAATCCATCTGGAAGAAGGTGTGGTCCATGAAGAGGTCGAAGGCCTCCTTCTTCCAGGCACGGCGGGTGTACTGGTACCCACTGAGGCTGCTCAACAGTTGGATGCAGGCCCGGTAGCTGGGGGCGTTGTGAGCACTGCCAGGAGAAATTGGAAACATAAAATAGGCATTTGGTCACCTACGACTTATTTTCGCACTCCACCTTTCTTCCTAACATTCAAAGATCTGTTTTATTTATACGCTTGACATTTCATGTGTTCCACCTTCATACTTCATTATTTTGTGATGTAAAACAATTCATAGTATACACATTTTAATTCAGAGGGAATCTCAAAGTAGTAAGAAGCTTATCCCCACCTGTGGTTGCGGAGGTAGGGCACTACGTAGTGCATGATATTAACCAGCAGTGGGATCACCCTCTCCTTCTCGTCACTGTAGAACACCATGTCCAACAGATGAGCCAGCACCTGACAAATACATTTATCATCCATTCATGTCAGTCTTACACCAAATGCTTTCAGTAGGCATGGCAACATTGAGTTATGAAAGCTGAAAGCAGGCAGTCCTTTCTATATATTGAGCTACTGATTCCCTGGCTGGGAGATTATATACAGGCTGATATAACTGCACCAAGCAACAGTATGACTAACTGCACTGCAGCATTATGTTGATATATTTCCATGAATAAACCCATGAATCTATAAGTTGCAAACAGCAGGGAAGCACTGGCAAAACCTGCTAAATTAGCTCTACATTGAGCTAAAGTAGATGGAAGCCAGTGATTTCAATTGTCCAGCTCAGCTCATTCACAGCACCACACTAAGTCCAACCGATTGATTTACTGGTTCACTAATAATAATTGAAGTAGAGGTGGGGAGGGGGTCGTAAATCAGCTCTAAGGAGCTCGGTTGGAGTGTTAGTGTACTGTAGGGCTGTGCCTAGGGAGAGCAACAGGCCTAAACAATGCTGGTAAATGTGAGTGAGAGCAGCTTGAGACATAATCACGATGAACAATGGGAAGAACTGGCAGAGCCACTGACTGATGGCCTGAAAAACAACAGTTGAGTCGAATCACAGAGACAGAGAGTGTTTTACCTCGGCCAAGAGTGTGAGGGCGTGCACGCTGTACACTGATGGAGTGAAGCTGGAGGCCTCCATCACTGTGAGCATTAAATCTACAAAACACACATTGCAAACATTAGCAGCAGCTACATAGCGGAAAAACATTAATACTGCCATGCTGAAGCAAAATATGTTCACATTTCACATGCTTTTCATCGTGCATGTGAACTGGAGTGCTCTGTTTTGACACACTCACTTTCAGTGTCTCACATTCAGATTATTTTTACACTTGATATAGCTGGATTACATTAATCCCTGACATAATACATCCTTGTATAAACACAAAAATCACCTTTCACTTGCCAAAAAACAGACTGCCCTGAGTATCCACAGTGCAGCTTAACAGTGAAACAATCTCATTCTCTTTAGACGTAGTGCTAGAACCTTTTGTTTGTCAGTAACTTGAGTGTGAAACTGGCTGTTACATACTGCAGCAAAATGCAATGATACAGGTACAGTTTCATTGACACTTTTTGTTTGTAAGCAGCACACCTTCTACGTCAGATTCCAGGTTGGTTCCATCCACAACTATCTGAGGAGAGGCCTTCACCTCCAGGTTTCTCCTCAGCCACGTGGTTTGCTCCAGAGAGGAGCCCGCGATTGTCCCGATGGCCTCCACCACCTTATGGGTCACATCCTGAATACACAAGTAATATTCAGTTACTCAGTAAGAAGTCACATTCAATCAGATCATTTTACTGTGGGTCACTCTGTAATCTTGCATGACTGTAGAACAAGAAACTAAAGTAAAACTTGTCATCAAGATGATGAAAATAGCTTTGATATTATTGGAATAAAAGGGAAGAAGTATCATCTAATTATAAAACATAATGGAAGCAACTGAGAGTTGAATAGGAGTCAGGATGGATCCAGTAATTACCTGCAGCTCCCTTTGATCCTTCTTGTTATCTAGATTGGGATTCTTCAAAATGAACTCATTCAGAACTCTGCAGAATAGAAAGAAAGAGCCAAGTTAAATAAGTTGAATTATGTGATGTAGGAGTAGTCTCTACAGATGTTGTGATGATATAGGGACACATGTGTGACAATTAAAAGGAGAAAAGGATGAGAAACCAACCCGAGTATAAGAAACTGTCCAGGGGCAGGCAGGCCTAACGGTACTGAGTCCTTCAGCAGTGCCAGCAGAGATGGCCAGCTATCAACTAAACTGCATACAGGGATCCTAGGACAGGAAGAAGACACAATCAGGAATGCAAACTAACAACTTTTAGAGGTTTGAAGGCTCTGTACTAATAGCATCGTTTACATTAAATAGTAATAGATACATAGCATACATATTTGCTGTTGGGAAGCAGTGGACTCACCTCTGGACATAGGCATAGAAGAACTGCAGCATGCAGACCTCCAAAGAGAGGTGCTTCTGTGGGGAACAGTAAAGAAACTATATTAACAGAATTAATGACTATGGACAAGGTGAAACTAAAAGACATACGAGTCAAAGTCCTTGTGGAAAAACAAATATTGATATGACAAATATGGCATGAGAAAACAGAGGCTTATTGCCTGATGTTCATATTTGCCGTCTGTTTTTTCCTCCAGCTCCTGTTGTATCAACACTTTAATTTGTGACATCATTACACGCAGGCAGAAACTCTTTCCACTCAGTGTCTAATAGCCTTATGCTGAGGGAAAGATGGGGATGAAACTATTTAAACTAATGGAGTTCAACAACAAACACTAACCTTGTCCTTTGCAATGGCAGGCGGCTGCTTCAGGACCTCTTTGACTGTCTGCATGACCGTCTCAGTGCGCATGGCGCTTACCGACCGAACCAGCTCAACCAGCAACAGCTGCTCTTCACTGGCCAAGGGAATCACCTAAAAGACGGGGTATAAATATAGTCCACTCAAACAGAGACATACTAGAGTGTGGGCATCTCTTTCTCTTCAGAACAATGCTAGAGAGAGAGTCAGTAACATGTTTTACTTTAAAAAGTAACTTAACACCCCCTGAACACCTGACCTCCACTGGTTGAACTTCTAACCTGGCTGCAGTGAAGTACAGTTGTACGCCAAGACCCAGTGACATCACTGTTGGGTGTGGTCAAAGGTGTAACAATATACACTTCAGACCACACCCAGCAGTCAGAGGTGAAACAGGCTTGAAACTTTTAACCAGAGAGGGCAGCAAAGCCTGCTTTTCAGCCTGGTGTTCATTTACTACATTAATATACATTTTACTTTAACATGTAAAAAGCAAAGAATACACCTAGCTGCTTACTACACTGACCAGAAAGTATATTAAGCCTGAGATCAGTGGATTTCAATGTAGGCATCAAGACAATACAACATAAAAACATCAAAAGGCTGGGCAATAGACAGATTTTTAGAACACCCACCTTATTTCTGACTGGAGTCTTGACCTGTTTCCTCTCATTCCAAACGTAGGCAATCGCAGCCATGAAGTGTGCACCGTGGTTCATGGAGATTGGACCCAGCAGCTCTAGGATTTGCTGCCGGAGGTTCTGTAGAACAAATGCGAGCAAGGAAGTTAGACTAGACCAGCTGATTACTTACTAAATCATTTCAGTTACACTTCAATATTACAGGAACACAAGCCCTGAAATGATTACAAATGATGTCCTGTAGAGGTTAAAAATCACTGTATTATTTCAGTGAAAATTACATTAACAACCCACCTCCGGAAAAAACTAATATCATCCAGACAAGGCTAATAAACAACTTGAAGAAAAATACAGAGCTATAATTGCTGAAAAAAGGCTTTCAGGGGCCAGTAATGAGATTGTATTCTCACTGTTGAGACCAGTAATCAGTAAGTGTGTGGATACAGCATTTTAGGACAGACTGCCCACATGTTTAGATTTGCTCTGGGACTGATTTTCACTTTGCTGTGTGCACTGCAGACTACTGTTTCCTGTTTTATACCTGACCTCTGTTAAGTGCTGCATTTCAGGTTATCTGAATAAACGTGAGCTATCTTTGCATTTATTCTATTTGGGTAAGACATAAGACAACACGAGTGAAAGAGCAAAAAATATTAGTGTGGTAACACTTGAAGTGAATACATGTTGCCTGGTGTACCTTAGTGGAGCCCAGGTTGATGTTGGAAGTAGAAGCAGCAGAGGCAGCGGCTGGCTTGTCGGAGTTGTCCGCTTGGTGGAGGACGCTCCACAGCAGGGTGACAGAAGACATGATGGTGTGCAAGATGGACAGGATGCCTGAACGAGCCTCAGCCAGGTGCTTCTGGTCAACGCTCACTTGTAACTGAGAGGCAGAATATTAGACAAGACAGTCAGCACGGTTATATTATTATGCAAAGAAATAGAAAATATCAAGCATATTTTAATATAAATCATAGTTAATGAGCACAGGATTCGGAATTGTTATATATAAATAAGTCTGTTCAGAGGTTGTAAACATTCACTGAGACATCCTCAATTTGCAACAACCCGTTGGGGCCTGGCGCCCTCACCTGGTGGTACTGGGAAGTGGGATCCAGAAGGCAGTAATGGATGATGGCTGTCACCCCCTCCAGCACTGTCAGAATTAGGTCAGGAGGGATGCAGAGAGCCATCCACTGGGGTCTAGAAGACAGAGGGGGAATATGTTGTTCAATAAATACATATTTTTAATGAAAGCATTTCTATTAAAAACAATTCAGAATGTCAAGCATTTATATCACAAATGGTACATCAGAAAAATGGATGATGTATAAGAGAGCCATTGCATCTTATGGTCAAGAGTGCCACCTGGTGACCAAACTGCTGCTAAGCCATTTTACTGCACTGCTCTGGCTGTACACTAGCCCTACATGTAGAATGGGTTATTATGTTAATATAGCTCAGCAGTATGCAGATGTTAATACCTGATGTCAGTTATCCCGGTCTCGTAGCGGTACTGCTGAAGAAGATTGTCCAGGTTCCTGCACAGCTGCAGGGTGACTGAGGCCACCACCCTCCTCAGCACCCTCCCCATGTACGGCAGGGTGGCTGTGATGAGTCCTATCCACTGGGGATGCATCTTACACGTATGGTGCTGATGCAGCGCTCTGATCACCGCACACAGGAACATACCCTGCGCTGTGATAGGCTGTCCGTGGAGGTACTGCAGTGATGTCATTGGCTGCTGGGGGTTGACATGCTCCACTTCCCCGCCCAGGATCTCAAACCCAGCCCCAGCGCCGCCTCCCGTCCCTACACCACCTGCCCCTCCTCCCACAGGTCCTCCTTCTCCTGCTTCATCAGCTGGCACCAGCACTCTGTGTTCGAGTACAACTAGGCTCTGCAGCAGTCTGAGCAGCTGAGACTGGACGGCGCTACAGCTGTCTATCTGGTCCTCGGACAGGTTGATAACACTGTCCTCTGACAGACCTTCTTCCACTGTGGCCACGTTGACCCCCGCCACCCGCTGCTCATGCCACTTCTGGGCGCTAAAGATGGAGGAGAGCAGGCAGTGGAGAACCACCTTCTGAACTTTGCACTTGGACAGAACATCGCTGATGAAACTAGCAAAGCCCTTAGCTGAGCCACCCGTGACTTTGGCTAGCTCGCTGAAAAGGAGAGTTAAGACCTCCACACTGGTCAGCTGCATGGCCCGGTTCCCCGCCAAGTCCTGAGGGCCCGTTGCCACGTGGGAAGAGTAATAGCTTCTTAGGAAGTAGAGACAGAGCGAGATGATGATCTCCAGGTACATGGCGCTGCGGAATGAGTGTGAGTGCGAGTCCTGGGGGATGGGGCAGTAGAAGTCTTTGCCCATGACGGAGACCCTGTGACGGGCTAGGAGGTTTTGGAGCAAAGAGAGCTGCGGAGTGTAGGTGTTGTTGATACTGGTGGTGGAGATGGCACTTACAAACCCTGAAGGAGCAGCTCTCAGCATGGCGGCGATGGCTGACAGGGCGTGGAGGGCTCGTGAGGAGTCGTACAGCTGGAGGTAGAGCAGGACATGCTGGTAGAGAGGATGGATGTTAAAACGAGGTGGGGCAGAGGACGATCTGCGTCCTGTGACACTGACACCCTCGACAGTCCCACCGGAGCCCCCGCTGGGTGAGCCAGTGTCGCTCTCAATCTCTGACACCTCACCTTCCCCACAGCTGTACCAGTTCTCCAGGTCCAGGCTGTCCCCGAAAAAAATACTGGGAGGTCGCAGTTTTTCAGCTTGATTCGCCATCTTTCTCAGCCTCTCCTCCTCTTTCCTCTTGGACTTCTTGGTCTTGGGCTTAGCACCTGGAGATTTGTCTGCCAGCCTTTCCATGATTTTCCCTTTAAGGCTGAGCTGGGTGCTGCTATGGCTTCGTTTACGGGCCTGAGGGTCGTCCACCTGCAGGTTGTGGTCCGGGGTGGCTGGGTCGGGGCAGTCTGGCAGTGTGACAATGGAAGGTGAAGAACTATGACGGGTGATGCCCTCTCTGTGCTGCTCCTCTGCAGATATATCAGCCGGTGTGACAGAGAGGAACTCCAGCGTCCCTCCAGCCAGCATCTCGGGCAGAGTCTGGTGGTTGGAGACGAGAGGAGGGCCAGAGTCAAGACGCAGACCGGTGGAGGTGTCTGAGGAGGTGCTATCTGTATCTGTCTGGGGCCAGTTTTCAGGTGGAGGTGGGACTTCAAAAGATCCCTCTTCTACTAAATTCAAAACCCTGTCTATCAGCTCTTTAATAACAGAGGACACAGCTTCCTCTATACAGTCCTCCGACATTTCATCTAAAAAACCAGGTTGTTGCTCGGAGCCATTGACAGTGCTGCCAACACCCTCTGGTTCCTCAAAGCTGTTATTTTCCACTGTAGATGAATGAGAACCACTGGACTCGGAGCTCTGGGGCTCTCCCTGTTGGTCTGCGGGCTGATATTCACAAGCTAATTGCAAGTTCTCACTGCTCAGGCTCAGTAAGGACAGACTGTCACTCAAGGGGTTGACAGTCAGACAGAACGGTTCCATGTCACCCATTGCTAGGCCTCGGAGCTCCTCGTGTGACACCCTCCCCCCGTGGATCTGACTGAAGTCTAATGAAAAGAAAAGAGAGAACATAGAGGAAAAAAAGAAACTTCCACATAAACATGCAAATGCTTGATGATGTGGAAACAATATGGATCCAAAATGACACACTGACTATCATTTAAAAAAGCTGAATTAAAGACCATTACTTACTGTCTGAGAAGCCAGAGTCTCTGGTGTAAATGGGTTCTGATGGCTCATGTTCAGGCGGTTCAGGGAAGACCTGCGCCCAGTGGCGCTGGGCTTGTACCCTCTGAATAGATACTCGGTGGGTCTTGGGGTGGAGCAAAAGGAGGAGGAGAGGCTCTAAAACCCGAGCAATGTCATGTCTCTGAAGGACCTGATTTAGCCAAGCCCGACCAACGGCACTAGTGCACGGATCCCAATAACTCAGACTGTCGAGCATGATGAAGAGAGATCTGAAGGTCAAAGTAAAAAGATGTGAAGAGACAAAGAAAAAAATGTAACTGACAGTGAATCACAGGAAAAGCACTTGATACAGAATATAACCATATTAATGGAAAATCCTTTTGAATAAATTAGGCACCATTTCTATGAGGCTAACCCACCTGTCGAAAGTGCGATTAAAAGGAGAGGACTTGGTCATGTTCAAATCTCGCGTCAAATGCCAAAGCACTGAGAACTTCACGTGCGCCTCCAGACGAATTCTCTGAAAGAAAAAAGGTGCTTTAGCATGGATTTCATCGACATTTGTGTGTCTGCAGACTGAATGATGAGGTGTCTGCTGTTATATTGTGTGTTTGTGGGTGTTGCCGTGGATGTTAAGTGTCTACTGTACTAACCTTGTCTCTGTGCATGAGTTGCTGGCTGATGACGTCCTCACAGATGCTGGAAGAAGGCACCAGGTTGTGAAGTTGGTAGAAAAGCTCTACACTGCGCTGATGGTGCTGAGGTGTTCCCTCACTCAACTGGTCCCATAGGATCAGAGCCACACTCTAGTAAAAAGATTAAGGATTAAACAGGGTTGAGAAGAACAAAAACTTGAAGCCCACTGTAACCTAAAACGAGACCTCTACCTTGAAGAAGTCTGTCTTGTCGGCGATGTACTTTAGGATTCCCTGAGTGAGTGGTGGCCTGATGACGACAGCTACTCGACCCTGGCTGGGGCTCATGGGCTGGGAGGACTCAGAGCTGCCGCCAGATGCCACGCTCTCCGCGGTGACCATGGCAACCGACTGGGTGAGTCCCACGAGGTCCATGAGCAGGGAGATGGCCACACCCTGCAGGCTGAAGTCACTGGCTAAGCAGCAGGCATCCATCAGGGTCTGCAGCCACACTGGCAGACGGACCTGCTCACTGTCTGTGTTGAAGCAGGGGGATATCAGGTGTTTAAAATGGAACAAATCGAACATATAAAAGCTGTAGATCTTAACACTCTGTTTCTCTCCCTAGCCCTGGGTGTCCTTGATTTACAGCTGCTGTATCTACTGATTGATTCCATGAACAACTACAATTACCGCCTCGCAGCTGTATGCTTCCACCTACCAGTAAAGTTGCAGTTTACATTTGTGTCTGTCCAGACTCATATAATATGTAATGAATTTAATATAAGGTATTAAGTGCGTTTTTAGCATCAGCAAAAGCAATGACCTTGTGATGGACTACTGCTGTGTGTCTGTTACTGTGTAAGTTCACTGAGAGAAACAAAGTCATATTCTTGAGACTTGTATGCACTCAAATGCTTGGCCAAAAAAAAATTCTGACAGAAAACAAGTTTGTAGTACTGACAGTAGACAATGCTTCAAATATGGATGTTGCTGTAAAGAAGGCACCAATTCTAAAACGTGGAAACTCCACACACACACACACACACACACACACACTCTCTCTCTCACACACACACACACACACACACACACACACTTTCAACCTGGCCGCACAGAATATCTACAATCA
>NW_023339807.1:5673007-5673278 GCF_004916995.1 Morone saxatilis
CAATATTAGTGTCACCAATTCAGTGTCCAAATACTGACGAAATGTGAAATATTGTCACAATTTCCCCGTGGCCAGAAAAGTCTTTTGGCAGAACATTATGTCGCAGTGAAGTTGAGCTTTTGAATATAAAATTACATTTGAGTGGAATTTTGTCATTATTAGCGTATGAATTGAGTTAAGGCCTAAAATGTGGCGTCACAGTGACCTTGACTTTGACCACTTAATCAGTTCTTTCTTGAGTGGATGCTTGTGCCAAATTTGAAGGAATTCC
>NW_023339807.1:5673347-5679045 GCF_004916995.1 Morone saxatilis
AACATAATGCCTCCGGGCCATGGCTATGTACAGCTCCAGAGCATAAAAACAGAGGGTAGATATTCCAATGAAAACCATTATTACACTTTAACTTATCTGTCCCTTCCCACTGAGCATGACAATACAGTAAACGCAACATCTTCGTTTTCAGATGTTTTTTAAATCACACAGAGTGTTTGTGGCACTTACCTAACTGCTCTTCCTGTGTGGGTGAGGACTTGAGGTTGCCCTCTGCGATGTAAACAGGGAAACTGGAGCATTCCAGGAAGAGCTGGCAGGCAGCAGTGAAGGCAGCAACACACTCTCTCTGGATGAACACTGATTCTAAGCATGACTCTACATGATCACTGTGCCGGGAGCCCTCTGAAACCAGGAGCCCCGACTGCAAGACCTCGTCCCTCTCACCCTCAGCTTTGTCCACCTGCCCAGGGGTAATATACAAGGTGATGAGTCGGGAGAGAAACTGCTGGAAGTGCTCCAGGCAGCACTGCATGACTGGTTTGTCCAGAGGTTTGGTCTGAGATGGGCCGGAGGAGCGACGGCCTGTTTTGAGCGCCGGATGGGGATGAGGAGTTCGCTCTGTCTCCTCGGGGCCATCTCCCTGATACTGGACGAAGTCTGTGAAGCCACTTTCAGAGGAGCGACTGCTCGGAGGGTTTTCTCCGTCCTCAAACACCTCTCCATTGCCAGGTAACTCCAGAGTAGTGTGCAAAGCCTTGCAGGAGGACAGAGGAGAATAGGTGATGAAGGAAGTTCAGCAAAGAGTGATGGGAAACATAGGAAAAGAAAAGGTGTCTGTTGACCAGTGCTCTGAAAATACAGCCAGCCAGGAAAGAAGTGCAGATTCTGTGGATTTACATGGAGCTCTTGTAACCACGATATGTACTATGTGGCCATAGTAGGCAAAATGACAGTATCTAATGTAAGACCATATAAATGTATCTGCCACCAGAGATTTTACCATACCATTCATAATGACAAATCCATCCCTTTAATGTTGCAGAACTGCTTTATTACAAATATTGGATTTACAGGATTTTTCCAACCAGCTTCTTGTGCAATGTGATTAGGTAGCCTAATTTGTCAAGTATTTAATTCTGTCAAAACCTTCCCACATATTACTTAATCTAGAAACACTTTCTTTATTACACAACAAATATTGAAATACAAAATTACAGAGAGTGTGACTAAATCAATATCACATGCACCCAGAGCATAACTTTAAAGGTGTAATCTATTCAGTAAATGTATGCCTAACTATTAGTTTTAATAGTGGAGGTCTCTCAACAGACACATTATCCTCATCACTGCTCTGTTCTGTGTCCCATACATATAGTGAGGCTGTACACACAGCTGTTGGGTTTGACCTGAGGGACTTGTGTAGACTGAGCTGTACACCAGGCTAGCATCCTGCTGCAGACAGACTGACAGACTGAAGTTATTTCAGTTCTTTGTCACAGTGAGCCTGTGAGAGCCCGAGGGCTTCCTGGGGTGCATGTTGATCGAGGCAGCATGCACATTCTGGAGTCCGGACTCAGATGGCACGTTAGATAGCACGTTCCCTATATGCCCCTCAGGGCGGGGGGTGGGGATGTTATAGTATTCAGTGGATGTATGTGGAATGTTTTCCACTCAGATGGACATGGCTCACCCAGGAGGCAGGGTAGCCTACTCCTCTCTTCCTCAGAGAGAAAAGGCGAGCTGGGCTCAGCTGTTGGTTAACCATCTTCTGTCTTTCTACTTGTCCTCTCTTTTGCCCCTCGTGGGCATGCCTCTATCTATCTATCCCCTATCCATCTCGGGGCATAGGACTGATTGAGTGAACTTTTAATCATGCCTCAATGAGCCCTCAAACACTTAAACAACCAGGTTGCTGGACAGGGACCAGGAGGACCAAGGCAGCCAGACGAAGCATTTGTTCTGAACAAGTCTTCAAATGCCTTGTGTCGAGGGAGTGTGGGACAGCAGGGCCGGTTGTGGGACCACCCAGACAACTGCAGCAAAGGGCAGGAGGCTGGCAGTAGCCAAAAAGAGCCTGAAGGGGCCCTGTTCTGGGACCAGGGCACACCATCAGAGCCTGAACTGATGGATTTTTGGGCAGTAACTTGTAGGGGAAGTGGGTCAAGCAGGTCAAACTGGAATTTGCTCTGACTGGGGTAGCAACAGGGCCTATGCTTTAATCAAAAGATCTTGATCAGAGACAGGACAGAATTATCGGCTGGCGATGTTTGTTCAAAGTCTGACATTTGGCATAGCGGTGGCATCATTTGTGTTTTGGTGCTTGTTAACAATTTTCATTTTGAACTGACCACTAAAGCGAACAGATACTCTGATTTTATCCTAATAAAGGGGCAGGAAAAAAAGATATTCTAATTAATATCTGTTTTACTCACCTGTTTGTCCTCCTTGTCTCTGCTCTTATCCCTTGCTGAGTTTGAGGGGTTGCCGGTGGAGTTGGTAAGGCCCTGAGCCCGGGGGCCCGAGGGCAAGGCCAGGGGGGACACCAGCGGTGGCTGCACTTTGCTGAGGATCTTGGAGCAGAGACGAAGGCAATGGGTAAGCTCCCCGAGGCCGAGGGACTGCAGGTGACTGGTGAGAGCCGCCACCATGCGCAGCAGCAGCTGAGGAAGATGCTCTGTCTGGATCTCAATGTAGGTCTCCTGGACACAAAAAAACAGAAGTCAAGTGAGGGCATAAAGTTACAGTCACTGGGTATCTGGAAGGAGGCAAACCTGATATAATGCAATTCAGGCTTGCTAGATTAAATATAGTTATCTTCTTATACATACAAAACATACCTGACTTGCTGGCTTTGCTGCTATTAATCACAGTTTTTTTTTACTTTCTCGCTACTCATTCCTGTCCTTGTATTGCTGCAACAACTAATTTCCCTTCTGGAGATCAATCAATACTGTGTGAAGACATCTCTCCCATCGTCTATTTTGTGTTTCTGTGTTGGCTGTTTCTTATTTTATTTAAGTAAAAACATTATTTTATCTAATTTTCCTTGAAAAAAGACATCTCTGAACACTCAGATCTACATCAAGTATTTAATGATGACCTTATCATTAAATATATTAGACCAAAATGTACAGAGGTTTCTTTTCTCCATATTTGGTTGTATGGCCTTTTTGCACTTAGTGTCTTCATGAGTATTTTTATTTTTATTTTGAAATAAGTATTTTGACTCAACAAGCAAAACACATTTTTATGAAACAAAAATAAAATATAAAAATAACAAAAATGTAAAATGAGCATTAAACCATAAAGTAAATTAAAATGGTCATATTTCTTACAAATATGTGAGCACTTCAATAGCATATAACTGCATGCATGCTTAACAGGAAGCACATACACACTGGGCAGAGATTTCATTTTCACAAGATCCACACCAAACAGCCGGGGTAAGTTTACACCACATGGAATGACTGTTATAATCCCACTTCTTCTGCTGGATCATTTCTGGTATTAAAGTATGACAGTCAGTCAGCCATTGTAAAATGATCACTCAAAGCAGGTCAGGATGGCCTGAGGGATGTTGGCAGGACATTGCAGAAATGTTATCATAGCCTCAGTGAAGCAGGGTGAGGTGAAAAAGCAGGAAAGAGCAGTACTTTACCTGGCAGATTACCCTCATGCTTCTAGTAGGCTTCAAGGAGAAAGAGCAGATAGTTTGAACAGACAGGAGCAAGCAGAGCACAGGCCACACAACACTTGGTTTGCAGAAACACACACGCTTCCCATACGTGCCCGCCTTTCTCGCTCACAGGACACAAGGTTCTCTTTCTCTCACTCTTTCACACACACATACACAAGCATTTAAACAGGATCATTAAGGAGTGGGGGATTTCCAAACTATACAGATTGGAAATTCTATATATAGACAAGCACAATCCTAAGAAGATGCAAACAATATTTTTGGCAGGGAAACTAAACACAGGTGTTTTTGAACCTGTGTAGAGATTGCACACATACACACACAGGAACAGAAGAGAGACGAGGTGCACACACACCTCCTAATGGTGGCCATGACATCCCAGGACTAGATTCAAAAATGGGAGTTTGACAACAAATCTGACAACATGGAGGCCAAATTGCAAATGTTCATGACGGGTGCTTGTAAGGAACATACTGCATTTAAAAAGGAGGTGTGTGAGTCAATAGGGAGTGAGAAACAGAATGAGATGAAAGCCCAAGCAGGGGCGAAGACAAGGGGGTGGAAAAAAGGGAAGAGAAAGAAAGTGGCAGACAGATACAAAAGAAAAAAACAGAAACCTATAAAGGAAGGGAAATGAAAACATGAAAGGAGAGAGAGAAAAGCCGTATAACGACAAAGAAGGAAAGGTCAGAAATGAAAAACTGAGCAAAGAAGAAATACAAAAAGTATACAGATAGTGAAAAAGAATGAAGAAAGTGATAATGGAGTAAAAGCAAAAACAGGAAGTGGGAGAAAAAGAAAATGGGAGATAGAAAAGAAAGGCAAAGGCAGAAAAAGACAGAAAGACAGAAAGACAGAAAGAAAGAAAGAAAGAGTCTCACCAAGGAAACAATATCCAGCAGGAAATCAACCAGCTGACAGAACTCCACCAACGAGAGCTCTGGAGTGTCTAAGCTCCCAGCATGCCGTGGTGCACGCATGCTGCTGTTCACTGTCCTCCTGCAACAGAAGCATTTGTGAGATTATTTTGAGGTATGAAGGTTAGCAGTTCACTTCAATCTGTGGCCCCACTGTGTTCAGGTGTGTGTGTGATGGGGGTGGGTAAAGTATTCGGCTCCTGGTTAACTCGTAGTGCTTCTGATACTGACTAGTTGGTGACTTGAGTGTAGTGAGTGAATTTTAACACACAAACCTGCAGCACTCCTCAAACCAGCGAGCGATGTAGTCCCACATGTAGTACGGCTCAAACGAGTTGAACAGGAGATTGGCTGTTTTAATCAGTTCTGCTGTCTTCTTGTTCTCTCGAAGTTTACTAAGGAAAAAGCTCAATTTCAATTATTTATCAAATGTTTCACAGTTACCTATTAACACTGAAAATACTGAACACAAAATCTAACTCTTGGCCATATGTCATCATTTTTTCTTCACTTCACTTTTATTCTTTCAAATTGGAGATATCTTCCTATGTCTATGTTGCAAATTTACTTATTTTCTATTACCTTTTTTTAGAAAGATGTAACACTGTTATTTTCAGTTTCAGTTTAACCTATTTTACTTTTATTTTTCTTTCATGATGCAACCACTAAACTTTCATCAAGGGGTTCATTTAAAATGTGCACATATGTGCATGTCTAGAGTAGAGAGACTGGACTGACCTGCTGAGGTGTGTGTGGTCTTTACTGAATGGACTCTGGTTTTGGAGGTCCAACTCTGTTCGACACTGTGTGTGTAGAGTCCGAAACACCTCGATCAGAACATCCTCTAGGATTGCTGGGCCTGGAGAGAGAGATGCGTACGAGAGACGATACACACATTGATATATAACATTTAGTTTATGTGCCAGCACTACAACACTAGCTAAACTATTGATTATTGATAGACTGGTTACCGAGCTCCGGTTTGTCCAACAGACTGATGAGGATGCGAAATGGCTTGAGGTCATGCATGAGGATGCTTTCCTCTTCTCCACCTCGGGCCTTGCCCTGCAAGATCCCCACCATTGCCTGAAAAAACAGACAGACACAGACAGACAGACACACA
>NW_023339807.1:5679069-5680961 GCF_004916995.1 Morone saxatilis
CACACAGACACACACACACATCTCTATTACAGTAGAGATCAAAAAATATCTGTAAAGTCCAGCAGCATCACAGCAGAGAGCACATTCATTTGTTTTTTAATCATTTTAAATTTAACTTCCTATAATATTTGGCAGAACCAATTTCATATTTTCCCTTTTTTGTGTGTGTTTCACGCTTCGTCTGCCACATAATGGGCTGAAGCCAGAAACAGACGGTCTCTGTAGTACCAACCTTCTCCCAATGGAAGGAGCTCCAATTGCTATCTTAGAGCAGATGGCAGAAGAGCAAACAAAAAACAGAACAAAAAAATGTAAAAACCCTTTCAAATACAAAACTTCCCCTCCAGGTCGCTCTGTGTGCCCCCTGTTCCAACCCCTGGAGTACCAGAGCTCATCACATGCCAGGGGGGCAAAGGCTGTTTTGAGTGTGACAGGACAGATAACACGTAAGTGTGTCTCTGTGTGTGTAAAAGTCTTTGGGAGAACTGGGAGCTGTCTTCAAAGGACAGGCTACTGGGAATAGGAGAAGAGAGCAGGACATATATGCAAACCCCACAGAGGACGTGGGAGATGTGGGAAGAGAAGGATTAAAGGCAATGGATAAATTGTGTGACAGACAAAAGAGGGCCAGATCTGCCAAATTAAGAACGAACCCCAACCAACACACACTTCCCCACCCCAAACATATGCACGATTGATCTCAGGAGACACGTGATTTGGGGATTTTTTGAAAGCTAATTTTACACATAATTGATGACCTATTTATTTTAGCTTGAAAGCTCACCTGGACTAGCATGTCTTTAGAGAAGGTGTTGAAGTAGTGGCTAGCGTGCTCCTCTGGGTTGCTCTGCCGAGTGCTGCGGGGACCTATTTTTACACCGTTGTTGTCAAAGCCTTCAAAAAACAAAGACATACAGTTATAATCAAACAAACACTCAGATGTACATCCAGCATATTCAAGCATGAGGCACAAAGCAAGTATTCAGAGTGCAGCCAATGGAAATTTAATGTTTATTGAGAAAACTATCTGCATCTTCAAGTTAATCCTGTTCTTTGTCCCCTTTCTTCATAAAGTCCTTACGGCTGTTGCCCACATCACGCAGATTTCAAGCCTAGCCAGATTTAGAGTGGCAGGGCCTGTAAATCTTCAATAAACAACAACAAAAGCCAACCAAATAGCTGGAGCTCTACTTACACCATAAGATAATATAACCCATTCATTGGGGAAAACTCTTTCACAGAATCCACTTCATATTTGTTCCTTATCATTTCTGATGATCCAGAAATAAGACAATCTAATGCTGTGTGCTATCATTGCTTTGGAGAAGAGTGTAAGCTTGATACATTCAGTGTCCATCCTTAGCCATGCAGACACTTACCGGTATGTTCATCCACAGTGAGTTGTAAACAAGAGAAAATAAAGTAAGACAATGATCACAGTAGATACACTTCTACTGTGTATTCCACAGAACAGAAGTGTTTACTACAGGTTAATAAATATGCAAATCTCGACGACAACACTTTTGGGTATTCCGGTAAAGGGTTACCAGACATTCTTGGACTTAGTATCTCTCTAAATCCTACCATACAGCAGAAATGACATGAGGAATGGGAACCGTGGTACATCTGAATGTGTCTGTGTGTGTATTCCGCACCCAGCAGCCAGGCGTAGAGTCTGCGGTTGAGGGACATGTCTCTTCTCAAAACCACATGCAAAGCTGCTGACAGGATCCGGATCATGTCGGGTCGAGTCGCCTGAGCACAACAGAACAGACCAGAACGTTTGTGAGTGTTTTTCTCTCCCCTTCACACACATATGTACTGTATATATACATACAAGCACACACACACACACACACACACACACACACACACACCATATTGTAACATGC
>NW_023339807.1:5681009-5684066 GCF_004916995.1 Morone saxatilis
TTATGGACATGGTACTCGGGGACCCTAGTGATCAAGACTAGGGGCTAAAAATCTGCCAAAGTTCCCCTTTAAGTTAAGTTTAAGTTTTTTCTAAGAGAGACAAGTCTTGGGCTGTGTCTTGAGTTTGAAACATTAGTCATCTTCCAATGACTCATATATCTCATGTATAATTCATACAATCTGAAATCAATTCCCTTCCATGTTATTATGCTATAAAATGCTTTCTCCTAATGGTCTGTGTCAATGCCCTCATGTACACATTAAAAGTGTTTCTCTTTCCATTCCTGCTCGTCTCACCTGTCGTAATACTCAGAGCCCTCCTCCAGGCCAGGCAGTACCCCAGTCAGTAGCCCCTGTAGGCCTGGCTTCAGAGTCTTTCCCAGGGGCAAATAGTAGGTCTCATAGAGCCCGAGGAGCACAGGCTTCACAGACATGGCGGCATTGGAGAGTAAGGGGAAGAGCCCAGAGCTGCGGGGATGAAAAAGATTTGAGTGGTGTCACGATCTGATACTAGCTGAAAACATTATTTTAGTGGCAACTGCAATTGGCGCTACAGTATTACCTATAAAGAAAGAGGTCTTTGGCCAGCCTCTTGGGACCAATGATCTTGAAGATGATCTCATAGGTCTCCAAAGCCTTGCGGTGGACCCCGCTGGGCAGGGCGGGGTGGAGGCATTGGGCCAGCCTTTTGCCTATCGTCAGCTTCTTGGGAACCACTTGGTATTTTGCATTGTTCTGCAACACCTGAGAAATGATGTTAGAGTGGTGGGTATGGGGCAGACAACAGTGTTTTTATGTGTAATTCAACCCTTTTGGCAACTGTAGTCATGAAATCTTTTACAACTCATGCAATTACATTAGGCTGAACACCAGCTGGATGGACTCAGTCTGTATATGTATTTGTATGTTGTATGCATACGTCTACAACTTGTAATCTAGAGCAGTGTATGTGAAGCTGCGGCCTGTCTGTGATCCTTACCTTGTTGAGTTTGCCCAGCGCAGAGATGAGGTCTGCCCACTCACTGGAGTACTCAAAGTTCTTGAGGGCTTTGTCCACCGCTGCCACATAGTTCCTGTACTTGGAGTCACTGAGCAGCTCCACTTCCTCTGCATTCATTCTCCTGGGTGGGTATTACACGCTAATGTAAAACACCAGGCACACATATGTACATCACACCTGCAGTGAAAAACAAAAGCGAAAAGAAGAGAAGAAGATGACAAAGTTTGGTTAAGTCATCATTTCCATACTTGAAGTCCATCAGTTGGTATGTGGTCCAGTATTAGTCAGGCTGGAGCCAAATCAGTGGACAGAGTCATATAAGTCAGGAGGAGCATAGTCACATGACAGAGATAATGACATCAACAGTCATTATCTTTGTCACTATCTTTGTTTTACGTGTTTTGGAAATGAAGCAAGATGTGCTGTATCATAGAATGAACAAAAAAACCCTGCAAAGTTTAGTGAGGAAGAGGAGTCATCAACTTTCATAAAATGCTGCTGCTGTCTCTCCCACAATGCCAATTAAGAAAAAAAATATATTTAAGAAACGGCGCCCGAGGCAACAGCTTTCTGCAGCTGGCAGAGACGGGCGAGTCCTCACCGTAAAGCGGGCTGTCGTCAGCATACTTTGATGTTGTTAATTCCATGCTACGCAGTATCATCCAGGCTGACAAGCTCCCATTAAAAACCTAAGTGCTGTTAGCCTAGCTACATTTACTTCTCTTTTATATGGAGTTTTAAACGTAAGCTAGCCTAATAGCACATTAACACACCCAACCAGACATGCCTTTATTATGACCTTCAGATACTCAGTCCTAGACACAGATCCATATGAAAATGTCCTGTCACGATTATCTTGGCCAGATAATTGTGATACATGATCCCGATAATGATGAAAATATACTTGTATATATTAACAGACAATTAAAACATACTAAAATTCCCCAACAGTTTGTTAGGAAACACATATTTATTGCATCTCAGATAAGCACCTCATCTCCCTCTTCTGTATTTTGGAATCTATACTATTCCCACACATCCTGTTTTACTGTTTTTTATGGATACAGCGGGCAAGCCGAGCCTTCAGTCTGAGGATTTTGGAATGACTGAACAGATGGGTTCGTCCCCTCGTTCAAAATAAATCAGCAAGTCAATATAGGACTGCATGCTGGTGAGCTAGAGAGCTTTTTCAAGTCGAGCCATGTGAGGATATCCACCATTATTCCATTGAGTGTTTGTAATATTATTGCTCCATTCCTACTCAGCCCTAAGATTAGTTAGGAATATCACAATATTATGAGTTCTTTGAATAATGGGTTTTGAATTAACGAGGGGCTATTTTGAAAAGGAAAGCAACATTTGGTGGCAGGCTTTTCTTTGGTAGACATTTTGGTTTGTCACAGCGGGAAAAGGTGGAACCACTAACATTAAAGATGACTCAGTGTCCCAGGAAACCGTATCAGCGAGCCTTCAGGCACACTGCCGCCATTACTAATTCATGTAATTAATCACACCTGTGCTCTTCCTGCTGTGACATGTCAACATGTCTGCAGACAGACAGACAGGGACGTGAACAGGGCCGCAATACGCTATACACGCGTTTCACTACCCCACAGATATTAAGTCTCTTCCATAGCGAATATTCTCCCCCCAGCCTAAAGTTGGCGCTTTGTAGTCAATGTCGTCTACGCTGTACTTTTCAACCAGCGAGGCGCACATGTGAGACGCAAGCAGTAGCGGTGTAACGGCGTGGGCAATAGTTTGGGGCAGCAGTGTGGGCGTCAACTGCTGCGCACAGCTTGACTCTGGTGTTTGACCCCACTTGCACAGCCCGGGCTGCATGTGTTGACTTCAGTGTGTTGACTCAGTGTCAGGTTGAGTTCAGGGAGACCAATCAACTGGGGCCGCGTCCACGAAGGCCTGGCTCCTCTCCACATACATGCGTTCGACGGTTGCCCCTCCATATATTCGAGCCACCCCACGACTGCGCTCCCAGTGTGTCTGCTTGTGTACCAGGGCTTTCTTCCTGCAAACACTGGAGCCGACGATGTCAGACG
>NW_023339807.1:5684166-5697168 GCF_004916995.1 Morone saxatilis
GGCCTGGACAAAAATAACCAATCAGAGCAGGATAGAGTGAAAAGTTTCAACAAATATGACAAAAGTATATTTTTTTATAAAGATGACCTACTGCAGCTTTAAGTTGTTTAATTTCCTCCACTTTGACAAACTACAATATTACAAAAATACAAAGTACACCTACATATGAATAATAATCCAGTAATATAATGATATAACACTGACAGGCAATTCTGCATGCTTCTTTTTTATACATTAGGTACATTTTGTTGCTGATGCTATACTTTGCTAAACTTTAAATGCAGGAGTTGTGCTTGTAATTGAGTATTTTTATAGTGTGATATGGCTTCTTCCACCAGCGGTGTTTATGCATTTTGTTTGCCTTTAGCCATGTGGCTCGGAGAGTCCTGATACACTTTTAATCCAGCAAAAAGAAAAACTCTGCTTAGGTTCTATAATAACCTGAAGCACATGAAGTATCTAGAGTCTCCTGGCTTCACACAGTATAGTCTGGATATTATACTGTAACAGCATTGTAATTAGATATAATTACAATAATATTTTATAATATGAGAGAATTATGTAAAACATTTGAAAAGTGCCATATGAATAAAGAATTATTAATATTATTATTTCCAATAATTTATTGTAGGTGTATAATTTATACTAATATTTCTTCTAAGTCTTTGATATCAGGCGCCTTTGCTCGCTGAAGATGTAGTTCACCTACAACATCACTAGATGGGGTTAATGAGATTTGACAGGCAGTAAAATGAGCCCTGGTCCTCTCTCTGAACTTACAGTGGAGAGGTAACTCTGTAAGTGACTGCACAGTGGGAGAAATGTGGGAATTCTTGCTACACATTTTGTGCAGCCAATATATTGCTGAAAGTTATGTAACCCAGTAGATCTAGGAGAGCTAAAGTTTTCTTTCTTTCTTGTAGAAGGGGATGAAATAAAAGCCACCAACCACTCAGAGTAGGCCTGTACACTATCAGGGCTGTAAAAGATTGTCAAAGCTGTAAGAAAAAAGGTAGAAACGTGTAATAAACCCCTTTAAATGCATCCCTACAACCAGAGGAGCAGCTCAGCCTGCATCCAGTTTGTTTTCAGTAAAAACAGTGTTTCTCTCAGCTAGTGGTCTTCATGAACTCGGCCATTATTCAGTACTTCCTTCAGGTGAGACAGCAGCACTCAGCAGGAGGTAGACCTGTTATTGATGATTGTAGTAGTATTATTTCTAATAGTTCTTCACTTTAGATCTCTCCACTTGATTATATTTATATACAGTCTATGTCTGCACTGAAGGCTGACTCATTAGTCACTGTATTGAGACCTTGAGTAATTGGAGTATGATTTGATGTTTTTGATATATTAGCTTGTTGTTCACTTATTATCCATCAAGAACAGAGACTACGAAATGATTCAGCCTCCTCAGTTCAGAAATCATTACTAGTACATATTGTCGTAGAAAACAAATATATATATATATAAAAATCTGTTTATTTCTGAGGCTTAACTCAACATATAGACTGGAAACGGGGAGAAATAGCAGGTCTGGCACCGTTTGAAGACAACAAAAGCCACATACCAGCACCTCTAAAGCTCACTAATTAACACCTTTTGTTTAATGTGTACAACAAACAAAGTGTAAAACTGACAAGTTGTGGTTTTACGAGATTATGTGCGGGACCTACAGTCTGTGTTTGTTACATGGCAACCACATAGTGACAGAAAGGCTAGTATTTTCCTCCTGTTCCCAGTCTTTGTGCTAAGCTAAACTAATTATCTCCTGGCTCTAGTTTCACATTTACCTTACAGACAAGAGAGGTACTGATCAACTCATCTAACCCTCGGCAGGGAAACAAATTCCATTGTTATTTCCGATGTGCGTGTAAAGCCTGTATCTGCTCTCCAGGAAAGATGTGGCCAGAAATCCTGCAGATGTGGCCGTGACAGGAGGAGATTCTTCTCTCCACGTCCGGACTCCCAGAGGAGATCTGAGCCTGACTTTGCCGGCAGGAGTCACCTTCGAGCAGGGATCCTGCATTCCCACACCTGCGGGAGAATCCTGTGGAGAGGAGCTGCATTTCAGACTGCGCATTAATGTCTCAAGGAGCACAGAGGAAGGTAATGTCATCTGAAGGTGAAGGTAATGGACAATGGAAACACATCCAGACATGTGCAGCCTCCTTCTTCTTTCTGCTTCTAGACTCCTCTATGCCAAAGCTAGAACAAAGTCTTTTGGTAGCTATTTAGAGCCTGCTGTCTATTCTGAATTAATTGGATTGAGTCACTTGGTCATCTGGGACAGCGAGGGTGTAAATTCTTTCTCTTGGGACCCTTAACAGCCCACAAGTAACTGATCATCAGAATCATGAGAATATTCCCTTTTGGTTTGATCTCATATTATCAAAAGTGCACCCTAGAGTCGTTGCATAATATCCACAAACGCCATCTTTTGGCATTTCCTGAGATTTTGTATGTGACTCCCAGTGCAGGAGGAATTTACAGCAAAGGACAGTCATTGACAAATCCAGTCAAAATCCGATCGATCTGTCCGCTCCCTAGCCGAGCCACCATTACCACCCAGTATTTTATCGATTTTCTGCTCTGTAGTACAAGGTTACAACCCTTTCACCAAATCTGGTTCATTTATTTGTTTGCCTTTGGCCCTCCACAGAGGCTTCTGACAGCGTGATGGAGACACTCCGGGCAAAAGAGACTTATTGCTTCTACTGCCAGGGCTGCATGACCAGGCTGCTGGAGGACAGGTGAGGAGCAGACGGACGAGGAAGAGCATCAGTGGAAATGTTTTTTTATTTACACCCTCCTCCGCAGGAAGAGGAGCAGGTGTTTATTGATGGTGTGACCCAGCAGTGAAAGTGATAGTCTGGGAAAGAAAAATTGATGGATGGAGTGCACAGTTGTCAACCTGACGTAAAGGTCCACGCTGCCCATTAAAAAACAATTGTGTTTCTTACCTCGAGGTGGTTCAGCTGGACAGCGCTATTGTTCTTATTGCCCTAAGCTTGTAGCTTTCTCTGGTCAGCAATGTGATATGCTGAAAATTGCAATAGCTGCATTACCCAGACCCTTGGCCTCTGGCTATGTTTCTCAGCAATAACCCACTAAAAGTTGCCAAAAACTTATTTTTCGCTTTCAACAAGGGCTGGGGAATGTAAAACTGTCAGCGCTTGGAGCGTTGTAAAAGTTATAATTTTAACAACATTATGCCTCATTATGCTTTGTAGCAATATGTTCCATTTTATGGCTGCTTAGAGGTATTAAGGTTGCCATTGACTGCGGCCATCAAAAAGAACCCTTTGAAAGTTTCTCATAAGTGTTTTACTGGAATTAATAAAACTGGTATTGTATTAAAGCTGCACTGATCGGTATTCTTATATTGACACTTGGTCAAATGACTACATCAAGACTAGAAGTGACAATTCAACAGAAAATGATTACCTAACTCTGCAGTTCTCCCTTTGTTTATTTGAGCTTTTTTCAGCTTATTGTTTTGGTTTCACGGGATCAAATAAACACTGTTTTGGTTCAGTCTCACAACTCTCACGGTTTCAGAAGCAGGAACCTGTTTCCAGTTAAAGGATTAGTGTGTAGGATTTAGTGGCATCTAGCAGTGAAGTTGCACATTGCAACTATCTGAACATTGCTCGCGCCTGTGTTTGCCGACCTGGGAATGAGAACGGCTGTGAAATGTGTTTGAGAAACTACAGCGTTCACGAAACTCGCAAAAAAACACAAAAGGCCCTATCGACAGCCAGTGTTTGGTTCAATATGGCGGACTGCCTTGGCGTCTGTAGCCAAACAATGGAATGTAGTATTGTGTTATTATGTATTTTTAACTGGTTATGAGTAATAGTAATAATGATGACACCGACTCAGATTTTGTCGTATTCCCTCGAAATCAGCCAAAATGAGGCGGTGGAAACACTATCGCTTTTGACTTTAAGGAACAAGTGAAAAACATGACCTATCCCCCTCAGTCTCTGGTGCCATTTGGTTTTTCTTTGGTCTGATTTTCCCCTTTGTATTCTGATCTTCTTTGGTCCTAGGGAAACTGTGTGCTTATTGAGAGATAACAGCTAATACAATTTCCAAATATCACTAGACAGTGATGGAAACAAAACCTGTAATTGCTTTTTGTTTTGTTTTCCCTCTTCTTCAGAGTGTTTAAGCGAGTCCTTCCTCTCCCCAACGGCAACTGGAACTCTATCGTGGACGACTGGTGTTGCCACCCAGATCCGTTCGCTAAGAAGCTGCTACCCCGAGCCGAGGATTGTTTACTCGGTGACACCTTCCTCCTTGTAGCCAGAGACGACAGCTGTGAACAGACTCTCACAGAGGAAGTGAGCCCTGTTGGCTCAGAAGACAGTCAAGATCCAAAGGTGAGAGACTTGCAAAGGAAAACAACCCGTTTGCTCCTTTTATTCTTAGAAGAAAGACAAAGGCTTTGAGCCAGCATTTCAAAGAGAAAACTACAGGTTTTAAGAAGTGTTTCATTTTTTATTTTTTTTTAGAAAAGTAAATCTATATGAAAAACTGATTTCTATGTATCTATAAATATATATCTGGGCATCAGATTAAAATAATGATATCAATAAATATGGTGAAAGCACTGAATGGTCAACACCGTATTTTTTAAATAAAAGGCAAAACTGAATTCATAGTGTTATCATACAGTACACTGTCCCCCACACAGACACGCACTCCTCAGACGGCTGCATCTGTGAAGTCCAACTTTAGCGCTTTGTAGACGAGGATTGATCTCCCTACTCTTCTTATTAGTCATTCTCTGCACGAGTGGCACTCTTTGCATGACTGAAACTGAGAAATAGAAAGAGAGGCAGATAGAAAGAGAAGGAGAACAAATGACAATCTGCCTGCCATATATCTCTCACTGTCTCTCCTCCTCTGTCTTCCATCCTGGTTATAGTGGCTATCGATTGCGGCTTGATAACAGCCAAGGTAAAGATGGGTGTGTATTGTGGTGAATGATTTTCTTTTTTCTCTTTTTCTCTTTTTCTCTTTTGTTACGTGCAGAAACCCTGCCGCCGACTGGCACTTGTCTCCTGCAAGAGCTGCTCATCAGTGCTGGGAGAGGCTGTCGCCCCAGGTATACATCACTCCTAAAGATTTTCATAAATAATCATAATTTTCAACTGTGTGTCTGAGCCTTTCTCTGTTGCATCTTACAGGGACCCTGAAACTGTACATCACACAGGTGGTGGTGGAGGCCGCTGTGGGAGACAGAAAGCCAGAAGCTTCACTTAACAGGCAGGTTTTTCTCCAAGCCAAGTGGTGACAATTAAGTAACTGTTGAAGCACATTCTTTCACAGGGAAATAAAAAAAAAAGCAGCTGTTATATGCAGAGACTGTAGGAGAAACTATAAAGTCACACACCATCCTTCTAGGTAACCAGTCTGATTGTTGTATGTTTTTGTATAGATGAGTTCATTGGTATGTTATTCTGACCCAAAATCTGTCCCACCACTGATTGGATTTTGGTAAAACTTTGGGGAATGACGCATATCAGCACTATCTTCAGGCTTTTTCAAATCTAATTACAATGTTGCTATTGTAGGTCTGAATTAAACATTTTAATAACCACATCTCCCACGGTGCAAGTTTGAATAATTTGATGATTACGCACAAGCATCACAGTCTCGCTTTGTTTTTGTTTTTTTCCCACCAGCTTTTGAAAACCACTTTTCCTTTTAAAGCTACTTTACATGAATGAGTAGCTGCATTTTTTGACTTATGGTCAAACCATTTTTTTAAATTAGCATAGGGCTTATGCATGACCATAAAAAGCAACATATTTTCACACAACTTTATCTCTGAGACATTAAGTAATAGATAGAAAAACACACCCTGTCATCTTGCCAAAACCCATAGACACCTCCATTCTGTTTTACTGTGAGTGCATGAGGTTAAATGACTGCAAGTTAATATGCTCTATAAACACTATGGACATTGTCTCTCTCTGGCAGGGCCCTCTTCCTGGAGAGGGCTATTGCAGCCAGGCTGTTGGGACTGTCCAACTCACTGAGCACCTTCCACTTCTCTGTCCAGACGCCTGATGGAAAGGCGTTCTTATTGGTAAGAACAAGCTAACATAATCAGAGAAACCATGACATATTAGTAAAAATAGACTACTCGATTAATGGTTAATGGGAGAAAGCGTCCTTCAAGTGATGTGAAAAGCTGATTGGCTGTGATTATGAATTGTTTGAGCACACTGCCAGGCTTTGCCGCTTCTTTAAAATCAGCTACAAGTGGATTTTTACAAGTGGCTAACACACCACTGCAGTAAAAAGAGTTTGCTGATAAATCTATTCATTTGGGCATTATCCATTTCATTGTCCATTTAGTATTGGATAGTAGTTGTATTTTAAGTAGTTTTAGTGTAAGTGTTTATATTCCAATATTAATATTATTTTAACTGAAGCTGGCTGGTGTTATTTCCCTCCCCCCCACACACACATTCTGGCAGACTTGACACTCTAGGACATTAAAGCTTGTCACTGAAACTTACTTAAAAGGGTTAGCAATAACCATTTAATTAATCCTGTGTGCAATTGGACCAAAATGGATCAAATTCTTTCAGGAATAGAAAATCAAATCATCTGGATCATATCATAGGGTACAGTAACAGCAATAATTGTAAATTAAACCACTTTCTTTCTTATCAAATTTGTTTTCTTTACTTGTGATTTTATTAAAGCCCCTGATAGATCTTTTTTGAACAAACTGCTATACAACTTTGGGATTTAGGAGAGGTAATGCTGTAAATAAAGTGAGTGAGAACCATATTTTTTATCACAAATATAGAGCATATGAAGAAACATGTTTTTACAGTTGGAAAGCAATGCTTTATTTCCTGTAGCGGACTTCAATTTTCATAAAATCAGGAAAAGCCATGAAGTATAAACGTAATAAAACAATTTTTATCTGTTAAATGTTTATTGAGTGACCCCAAGCAGAATATGAGGGTCATTAAAAGCACATAACCATCCCCAAAGTATCACTCTAGCCCCGGTGTGCATGAGTGGATGCACAGAATTTATGTATTGGAGTCTGACTCCTTTGCCCATGTGGCATCTGAGTGTTAAGTGACCTGTATGCTTCTCCCGCAGCTTTGGCTGCTGAACGGCGACTCCATCATAGCGTCAGTCCCAGAGACGTGTGTCGGGGGTGAGAGGTCTATCAGCTCCCCGGCTCTTCACAGTCCATCACCCAGAGCTGCCAGGGCCCTGAAACTCCTCTACACCTCCTGCTCTCACACAGGCATCGAGCAGAGAGAGTAAGCGAGGACTCTTACTGCATCTTCCGCCCTCCAAACCCCCTCCCTTCAATCTTTGTTTTCCTCTTCTTAATCTCATCCTTTCATCTTTCCGACGCACCCTCTCAATCAGCACCTGTCTCGGCTCACCGAGAGACATGAAAGACCACTTTGTTGGGGCACAGATTTCAGGTCTTAATAGACCACTTTGCGCTAAGGGTTCCTGCGCAGACATAATTGTCTGTTATTTTTGAGATTGCCATCAAAGGTGTTTATCATCTCAGTGTTGTCAGTTGCATAAGCCACGCTCATGTTTGTTGCACATACAGGGGATGTTGTTTTGACTGGAGCGAGGCTCTGTGTACCTTGCTGTGATGCATTAGAGAGGTGTAGGTGGATGTGCTGCATGTGGTCCTCTATGTTCAGTACAGCAGCACCCCACTGTAGAAGCCTTCCACCCTCATTATTTTCAACTGAATCAGCACTCAGCGTTTTTACCCCTCCTCCTCTTCCTCCTCCTTTCCCTGCAGCCGCCGTAGAGTGAAGGCAGAGCAGAGAAGTTTTGATGTTTCTACCAATTTGACAAGCCTACCGGCTGACTGACGGAGAAAGGGTAATTACAGGAAAAACTCCCATGAAAGGAGGAAGGCTTGTCTACTCAGTCAAAGCAGCGAGAGTGCATTTAAATGACATGATAAACTGTATGAGCTGAGTGATGCTCGGGAAAGTGTTTCACCATAGGTGCACGCTGGGTAGCAAGAGAGATGTCGTCCTGGTAAAACAAGCCATGACAGCAACTTCTGACTGGAGCACTGCTGTGTTTGGCAAGTCTGGAATTTCAGCTTTTCACTTTTTGTAAGAATTATTTCATAGAGGTCATTCTCAGCCCTGCCAGAAATGAAATATAAACTTTTATGCTTTTAGGTTTTTTTTTTTTTTTTACAGTAGACTTGTTAGACCCATCCAGAATATTATATAAAATATATTTGAGTTTGAAAAAACTCTGATAATGTATGTGCCAGATTCATATTTCTACATGAACACACAACATACATGAACATTTTTGAAAAATCATTAGCAAGATGTTTGAGTAAAAATATATTAATTTCAGTCATTGCTCCCTGGTGGACAAATTATGTAATGGTGTTTCTAAATGATCTCAAACACATCTTTGACTTTTCTGTATTGCAGCACTTATCAGGCGACACAAATGCTGATATCAGTTTATATGCAATAAGCTAAAATCAGCCCATGTAACTGACTGTCTCTATTTATTTAAATTATTATAATATAATATAATTAATTATTACCAACTCCTCATCAGTCACAGAACAGAATAAAAGTCTTTGCTTTAAGGCTTCACATTTGAGCAAGTGCTTTCTGAATTTTCACCTATTTTCTGACATTTTTCTGAAGTCTTGCAAAGCTAAATGCCGGTGTTACTCACACTTCCATTTCCCCCTACATAATTTACCATCCATCCTTCATCACTCATCTCTGACATTTTTAAATTAAATGTTGGGCCTGGGGAGCTGAATTCCCTGGATGATGGCCCTCTTATTCAGGATACAGTCGGGTACAGTCGACTGCAGCCAGAGGTTGCAGTATGTGTTGTTAAAACTGCCAATAATTGGCTGGAGAATCAGTGAGCCAATGCCTAAGTGGATTACGCTTGTCACTAATGGCGGTGACTTGATTATGAGTTGAGTGAAAGTCGCAGGCACCATCACAGTCCGGTACAATGGGATTGAGGTCTCATAGATATGGAAATTGAGTCTAATGGAAATTGTACGGGCCATAGAATTTGTTCTGATATGTGAGTAATCAAACCGTACTTTAGATGATATTAACTACATTTCTAGGCACAAAGAATTATGATTTCGACTCGTTTGGGTCTGTGTGTGTATGTGATAACTTTATTAGATTTGCTGTGTATACAGTTCAACCAAATTAACCCTCATTCTACCGACTGGGGTACCCACAGTTATACTTTTATATACATGTCAATGGTCATTCCAATTTGTCATGACTCTGTCAGTCAGTGTGCCCTACTAACCATTATTTTATTTTCTGTTTCTGTTTGAAATACCTGCAAATTTTGGTCCTGGAGGACACCAGTCAGTAGCACCCCACTATTTCACAGATACAGCAGACACAGATTTCAGTCTGTTTTAGTTTTTACACAATATGGGTTAGGGTTGGATAATAGTGATAACTGTAACTTTCCTAAAATAATAATTATAGACTGTTTGGGTTTTTTTTCAGATGAAATTAATTACATAACTATTAATGTTTTAAGAAGAAATACATTTTCAATAAGCTAACATTTTTATATGTGTTTGCTTCTTACAGTAGTTTATTCTTGGTGTTTCCAGGGCCCCAGTCCTTGTCTGGTAAATATGTCAGTAAGATGAGGGTGAAGACACAGCAAATATCCCATGCATGTAAACATGCAGTGCGATGGAAGTAGAACTGCAAAAACTTTGGGAAGACTTTTCCCTCTCAGGAACTGCACAGATGGCTAAATGTCACCCAAACGAACTGGATCAGCACCACACACTGACAGAGCATCAATCTTTTCTCTCTCAATCACTCCTCCTCTTCTCCTTTCAGTCCCCTCTTCTTTTCGTCTCACACACAGACACTTATTGATGCCACACACACACACACACACGCCATATATCCATTTTTATGTATCCCTAGTTATCTAGTTTACAGTTTAAAACTATGTAATTAAAACGTCTGGACAAATATAGGATTTACAGCAGCTATTCTGGGCATCATCTTGATAGTATAATGCCGTGGCAGTCACTTTAAATCATTCCTCCTCTGCTCTGTGTGTGTTTTCAGCATTGTAGCTAGTTGGGAGGTCAATGCCATAGGACATCCTGTGGTGCTGCCACTGACTGTGTGCGAGGAGCTGCTGCAAGTGATAGATGACAGCAACTCGACACTCCCTGTGTCTATGCGTTGCATGAGGTCCTATGAGGTGAGACATTTACCGTGTAACTAACTAACGCATGTCGATCCTTGGCATAGCAACGTGTTTGTAGGTATTTGTAATGTGCTTATGTGTTACTGTGCAGTATGAGCAGAGAGATGCTGAAAGTTTATTTTCATCTTTGTAAAAAGCTGCGTTAGCAGCACAGCATGGACTCATAGCTGACAGCAATCACTTATTTCACTTAGTTCTTACTTACAGCACCTTGTTTATCCATTATTCAGTAGTGCTTGACAGTGTATCCCGACTTAATTAATTTCATGATTCAGAGCTTTCAGTTAACAGCTTCGCTGTAGGGATTATGTGGGTCAAATGTAAGGTTTTTCTTTTGTCAGCCTTATTCCAGCTTTTATACACCTGTAATTGTGCAAAATGTGTATATTTAGCCAGAGTTGCCAAGGAAAAACCGTTTGACTAGAAAATAGGAGGTGTTAACTTTGCTGACATCTCTATTCTCCTGCAATTTTAAACATAGTTACAGGGGTAATTAGCACCATTATCCTCCACTTCCTGCTCAGAAAGTTTAGGAAGTGACTCCTACCACTTAAACAAGTTTAAACAATATGAGAGCTGGAATAATATAGCGTCAGCAGATATTTGAGGCAAGTCTGCTGTACATCAGGTGAAGCCTCTTTTGTTGTAAGCCTCGGCGGAGTTGTTCACTTGAGTCTTTCTTAATCTAAAGGCAGTGGAGTTATTTAAAGAAGGAATTCTTTATTTGCAATGAAAAGGTAACCTATCCAAATATATTCTATGTTTTTAATTTTCACATTTGTGTAAAGATTTCAAATGAAACGGACATCCATGGCCACACTAGAGTTAAAGATGCAACTCCAGCCAAACTGGTTTTTGAGATAGCATTATATTCACCAAAAATGTTGGTTGGTCCTCATCCAAAAAGCCTGTTCTCTGGTAATGTTTAAGATGAAAACATACTTTTTTAAAATACGCACCAGAATGAAAGCTAACCAGCCGAACAGGGTTATATCATAGCCACTGCACTCTAAGATCAATGCTCGTCTTCTACATGGATCATTAACTATTTAGGGTGCTATCTTTTTTGCCTTGGACAGCCTTAGTCTCAGTCTTAAGCATGATTATGTATGCAGCCATCAAGTACACATTTACGACCCCTTTTACAGGGTTCTTGGTTTAATACAAGTCAGCTGGAAAAGTTTTTAAAGCATGCTACACCAGGCCTGTGAAACGGGGCAGTGTGTTTGTAAAAGACAACTCCAATGCTCGTCACAACAAGAACAAAAGATTTAGTTCTGTTCAAACAACAATGAATTAGAAGTATGAAGAACTATGAGCTCAGAAGGCAGTAATAGTATTTTACTATCATACTGGGATTTGTGTTGTTGGAGTAACGCAATTTCAAAGCTGAAATTCAGCAATATGTCACCTTAGAAGAAGTGGAATTTGGAATAGAGGGCTCACTTACACTGGATTGCTGTTCTTTTTATTTCACCTACACCTCCTCTCTTGCCAAAAGGTGTTGTGCCTCACACCTTAAAATGCTCACACCACAAGCCCTGAGGATGACAAACTAATAAAAATTCAGAACTGTTGCTCTTCTTTCTTCTACACATTGTAGTATAATTATATTTATTTTTTTTGTTTCCTGAGGTAACAACATGACAGTGGTGGGCGGGGGAAAAAAATTAGGCTCTGTTGAAATGGAGAAGGCTACAGAGCGACCCAGACACAGGACATAGTATCTGTCTGGTGGTGGAAGCGGTTACAGCAGTAAAGAGAGTGTGATAAATTAACACACTTGAACACTTCCTGATAGTAGAAGCTTGTGCTATAGGCGGCAGAGGACAGGAAGGTAATGTGATCATAGGGGCATCTAGAGTTACCGAAGGTGGTCTAAGAGCCTCAGAGAGTCCCTGTTCAAATACACTGCTGCCCAGAGGGTCAAAGGAGGAGGACCAACATGCAGTGGGACGGCAGTCTGGAAGCTTATAATGTTTCGAAGAGTGGCATCTGCTAGAGAAAGTGAGATGAAGATGTGAGAGCGAAAGAGGAAGAGAGAGGAAGGGTATTGTGAGCAATGGTTTTCCTACTGCTTTAAAAGACCTTCTTGAGAAGAGCGATTGGCATTAGCATTCGCAATCACTTCAACCTCTTTTAAAGGAAAATCTTGTATCGTGTTGAGCATCAGACAGAATTGAACAAATTTAACCCAACAATTCTGAATCACTTATTTGGAAGAGAAAACGGAGAGCGATGTTAAAGGCCCAGCACACCCACACAGGTGCTTTCACTTATCCAGCCTGATTAGATCTCTGCTCAGGTTCAAGTACTGAGAGTTATGTGAGGGCACCGAACTCCATGTACTATTAGACCTATGGCACAGCAGCACAGGTCTAATTAATAACAACTGTATTCCATTTAGGTGTGCCAGTTCCAGGGCCCTTGTATTGACTTACTGGAAGACTTTAAAGGTACTGAGCCATCATTAAAAAAGCAGTAACGCCTGTGCTTTTCATGCTACGAGAAGCCAAAATGTCTGCTGTGAAAAAAAGACCTATTAGAATAGGGAAGGCAGGAAGATACCGATCAAGTGCAATCTGTATACAGTCCTAAGAGGTCTAATCAGGAAAAAGTGAAAACATGTGTGTGAATGGACCAAGGGTTCAAAATGTTCACAGTACATTAAGGCTGCTCAATTAATCGAAATTTGATCATGATTATGATTTTGGGGCCAAA
>NW_023339807.1:5697268-5701058 GCF_004916995.1 Morone saxatilis
TGTTTAATCACCTGAATACAGGAATTGTGTTTTCGTTACCTTAGAATGTGCTGTTTTTATCTACAGAGGCCGAGGGGTCTCCTTCATCCTGTGGACGGTTGCTTCCAAATAATTTGGCTGTATAAACTCTGAATCCGCGTGTATCATCTTACCTCTCTGATGTGTAGAAAAGTGTAGAAAACCAAGCATCAAAGAGCAAGTACTCAAAAGACCTCCTCATACCTTCTCATTGTCTGAAAACCTTTTAATGCCCAGACGTTAACCCCTGTTCTGTAAAGTCCCTTCTTCTGTTGTATAGAGATGGAAAATAAACCCAAAGGTTATCTGTTGCTACAGGTAGATGTATTACTTTCAGGGCTTTGCAGTGATGTTTTATATTTCACCGTACTAAAGCTCAAACGAATTTCAATGAGATCAAAGAACTGTAACACCCTTAAGCATATTATCATCAAGGGTTCTGGGCAGACCTGCTGTCAACATCACTACCAGTTTAAAGACTGTCTTCATGTAATCTTAATACTGTTAAATACAAACTATCTGAGAACCTTTTTTGTGTGGCTTCTCATAATATAGTTGATTCCAGAAACATTAAATGTACTCACCAGGATCAAGTAGAAAGTAGTGAGCCTTGTGATACCTTGAGTCTGTGATTTGTCTTTTCAGTCAGGCTCTTAACCAGCTCGTACGCCTCTTGAACTTCACATTTCATGCTATAGATAGGTATAGCATTGTGGAGGAACCACAACTTGCAGTCCAAAATTGGCTTTGCTGGTCTCTTACCTTTGCAGTCACACATGAGCATTTACTGAGAAAATCTAAAGGACGCAATTCTGACTGAACTTGATATATGTGCTGGATTTGCTTCTTTGGATTTAACATCCTGTAGGGTCCTGGCAGTGCTGGGAAAGATGTTTATCAGTTCATTATCGAGAATCACAGTAATATCTTTTCTTGGTGTAAGTGTATTGTCTTGGTTGGTCATCAGGTAATGATTTTTACCTGCAAGTACTTTGGCTTTGGTATACCCTTGCAGATATGAAATATTTAATATCTATTATTGATTGACTGGTCCCTAGATTGTAGCTTTATTATCTCTGTTTATCCAGGCAGGATAACAGGAACCTTTTAAAGAGTAATTCTGTTTTTTTGTTTTGTCCACTTGGTAGGCAGCCAAAACAAGCTGTATGTATATCCCAATGAACAATGAGCTGAAAGAGGCTAAAGTGCTCTGTAGAGCAAAGGGATGACTTCACACTAGAGCTTTATTGGTTTTTTGATTTCTTTAATTCTTCACCACTAACACACTCCAGATAGAAGAGATTAGCTGAGGTTTTGAGTGATTAACTCTTAATAAATATCATTTATATTTATTTTTTATTTTTTTGCTTGTTTCTTATTATTTGTTATATGTAATTTTTTATTTATGAAACTAAAGTTTTCAGAGGCTTTGGGCAAGAACTCAGTATTCAGTATTCCAGCATCTATCGACTACATTCACACTCAGTGCCCAGTGCAGCCACTGCTCTAGTGTTAGTCACTGTACAGCTTCACAGAAGGGAGTTGTGGGTTTTGTGCCTTGCTCAACTGCAACTCGTCAAAGGAGCAGAGCGGAGCACTAGCACTTTTCCTAGCTTCATTTTTCCAGCTTCAACCTAGCAACCCTTCAACCACAAGCCAACTTCTCTCCTCTGTCTCTACTCAAATGACTCTGGTTCCTTATCACACTTTGTCTTCTTTTTTCTGGGTCTCACAGTTGTGTTAGGAGCGTCTCACCTCTATTTACCGTTTGTTATCATTTGTGTGAATTACCATTGATGCGCTTGAGTGGAGAGCAGACATTGGAAAAGGGACGGAGAAGACAGGGCCTTGAGTGAGGCAAATGCCCTCATCCATCATCCCAATATAGAGCCCTCAGTGGAGCGCAACTATTGTCTGCAGCAGGCAAACACCCAGGAATAGCAGATGGAGGAAGAGAGAGAGAGAGGATAGGATAGGACTGAGCCCATTTGTTTTCTGTGCTTTGTTTATCTGTATGTGTTTTTAAAGTTGATTAAATCTCCACCACCTGTGGTTTTTTGTTGTTTGATGACAGTAATTGCAGATAATATGTTGCTGTGCTGATCAGCAGACCGTAGAGATCCCATACATCTGTTCTTTGGGGAACAAAACTTCTCATCGTACATTACCAACTGGAGTTTTGTGAAATATTAAAGTTAATCTGTTTTTATTTGATTCTCACCCCATAGATTTTAACATTTCTTAAACTCTTTCCTGTCGTTCTTAGGTGGCTTACCTGAGACTGTGAGGTCAAAGGTCAGATGTCAGGAGGTCAAGACTCCACGTCTCACTCTTGGTAGTGAATTCAAAAGGACCTGGGACCACTGAGAGAGGATCGTTGAACATGTACTGTATGTCTGTATACATTAAGATGGCCTCCTGCACAGATCTCCAGTACGTATGAGAATGAAGATTACTGCAGGAGGAAATGCAGCAAGCATGGCATAGCTTGTTCAGTCAAGTCAAGTTGTGGTTTCTGGTTGCTTCCATCAACAGTCATGTTTAAACAGGTTGCTGCCAACGCTTATCCAGTAAATGCAAAACTGGAAGAGAATGACAAAAGCAACAAAGTTGTTTTTCATAGAATAGATAATAGTTAGGTCTTGTTGTAGTTCTTTATCATTTTTAACCCTAATGTAATTGTATCAAGAAGTATCACAGCGGTTGAAAAGCCTGTATGTGTACATTGTGTTTGTCCTTTCCTAAACTTTGTTTTGTATTTTTCCTACCATTCTTGACAAAAACAGATTAAACTCTATTTTTGAAGAATCACCTCTTCCTTTATTTTTTCTGTCTGCTGGAGAGCACTGGTGGTTGATATGTGGGACATTGTTCTTGAGTTGGCTCTTGATGAAAGCTTATTATAGAGGCACTTCAGCCCCAGGGTACAGCAGTGCATCCTCCACTTGAGTGTACTGTAATTACAGCTTGTGGAGCTAGGTGATTTTTGTCTAGTCGTGGGTTTATGTGCCAGTGTGTATGTGTCAATGATTGCTGGTATTTATGTAATGTGCTTGGTTTCGAGAATCATTGTTAAAATATGTGCTTAAGCTCTGAAAAATTGGCCTTTTTTAATTTGAATTATTACACACTCTAAATCCCTCTAAAGTTCATCATGATATGGGCTGGTCAAGTAGTCCTTACAGTATGTCAAAGTACTTTTTAGCCACATTAGCAGTGTGGATCTAGGGATGGCAACGTTCTGCAATGGTCTGTCATTTGGTCAGTTCACCACTTTAAATTCAGACTAAAATATCTCAACTACTGGATGTACTGCCATAAAATCTTTACACAGACATGGTTCCCAGACGATAAATCCTATGGACTTGGATTTGTGATTCCCTGACTTTTCCTTTACATTTTTAGTTCCGAGTAAACTTGCTCCATCACTATCAGAGGACATGATCTACAGACATTCATCATCCTCAGAGGTTTTGGTTTATTTAGGTGTTTCCTGGACTTTCATCTAGTGACACCATTAGGTCAAAGTTTTCACTTACCCAGGGACATTTCTTAATGTCTACCACAAGATTTTGTAGAAAAACATTCATGGTTCCCAGATAATGTATCCTACTAACTTTGGTAAACATCATTAGCATTCACTCAAAGCACAGCTGTACAGTACTACCTCAGTCGCTAACATGGCTGTACACTCTGTCTTGTTTCTTTGTGAAACGATTTTTTGATGTCATATTGTTATATACATGCCTTTTATATTTTTTATATTTTTTAT
>NW_023339807.1:5701158-5720430 GCF_004916995.1 Morone saxatilis
ATTTTTTATATTTTTTATATATATATTTTATGATGTGGGCATCTTATATAATTTAAAAGCTTTTACTGTAAATCAAGGTTCGACCAGTTAAACGGTGTTAAGCTCAGTCAGCTGAGTAAAGCAAAATGATCTGTTACCGATTACCACTGGAGCCTATGATGCCCACACCTCTACTTCATGGCTGGTGAACACGGCATCCAGTCTCCATAGGTTATCTCTGACCAGCAATGCAGTATAATATGTGCCTGTGTGTCTATTTTTACGAGCTTTTAGTAGGGACGGCGGGGACTATTTTTTTTCTGCTCCTGACTGCATGTCTGGATCTGCTGAATGCTGATGCGGCAAGTGACAATTACTTTTAAAAATACAAAGAAGTATTGTGCCCACTGAGGCGGCAAAGCAGAGAGTGAATTGGCTAATTAAATACATCCAATGCTGAACCGTCAAGGGGTTCTCATTTCCTTTCTGCCCTTTCTCCACAAGTGCAAATGAAGTAGGCTCTAAATAACCCATTTGTTTCAAGCCCGCTGAGCAGAAGGAGCTACTCCGCATTACTGGCTGCTGCTGCTGTTTTGAACACACCAATAGACAGTCACCCAGAAGCCTTAAGGAGTTGCAGGCACTCTTTGTCTTTCTCCCCCTTGATGATAGACAATGGAAGTGTCAAATTAAAAGTTTTTTGGGCCGTTACACCGCCGTGTGTTGACACAGTGCAGCTCATTAGCCTTTTCAGACAGTTATCTCGTGAAAAATATCAGTCTGAACAAAGGTCTACTCCATATTCAGACACAGTCATTACTTGTCCATGGTTGCAGGACACTTTTTGCTTGCTCTTCTTTTACACGTGTACAGTAGATACAAGGAACAAAGGGAAATGATATCCAACTGCAGCCAAATGGATGCCATAGTTGTGCATTGCTTCAGATTTCCTACGAGGGTATCGTCGCTCTGTGGGGTAGTGCTGCGTGGTTGAAGAGACGTCTCTGTCATCATGACTAAACTTATCACCTAAATCTTGGTGTTTGTCCACATAATAATCCACACTACATTTGTTGGCCGCTCCTTTCTTGGTGAGTAAAATCCTGCAGCAGTGATTCAAACCTAAAGATCTTGAACTGAAAAATGGTTCAAGAAAATTCAAATACACTCGAACTTATTAAACAGACTTTGAAATGTTTTCATAACTCTGAGAAGAGGTTGTACTTTAGGCATGCTAAAAAAAGGAATCAGAAGTTGAGACAATTCATCCTGGAGGGTTATAAGTTTTATGGCAATCCATATAGTAGTTGTCAAGACATTTCATATAGAACCACAAATGTCACCCTCATGGTGGTGCAGGGGATCACCAGTACTATTAGGATTTATCATCTGGGAACCATGAATGTCTATACAAAATGTAATGGCAACTCATCCAATAGTTAAGATATTTGATTGTTGAACGAAGTGGTGGACCAACCAACATTTCCATCCCTGGAGCCACGCAGTTAGCGTGGCTAAAAGAATCACAATAAAAAATTTAACATGTTTAACGGTCAAGAAGTTTCTCAAGGTTGTCATTTTGGAGAGTGTTATATTTTACTTGACATTGCTAATCCGGTTCTCTAATACTGGTACTAAACTACAACTCGAAGCATCTCTACACCTGGAACTCCCTGATTCCTCTATAACTTTTCTTGCATTGGAGATAAATGTCCATTAAAACCACAGGTGACATCACACATATGGAGTGATCAGGTTTACGAGCGCCACAGTATGAATTTCAAATTGGATTTTCTAGGCCTTTGCATTTGCTAATGTGTTTGATATTATTTTCGGATTAAGCGAGACAGCGATGTGTGAGATTACAACATGGCCACTGTAGAAAGAAAGAGAGCATTTTGGGAGAGGTCAAGCCATAAAGCTTGTCTCATCTCTGAGAGGAAATGAGGCATTAGATTGAGTTCCCGTTTTAGTCACCCAAGCCTAATGGGTCATCTATCCTGAGAATCTTGGAGTCATTCTGAGAATCCCAGAATCTTTGCTCTCTTTTCTTCTTTTCCGGAGTTGCTGTAAAGGTGATAAGTAAAGACAAAAACACAATATTAAAGTCAACTTTGTTATATCAG
This sequence comes from Morone saxatilis, assembly GCF_004916995.1. NCBI lineage: Eukaryota > Metazoa > Chordata > Actinopteri > Moronidae > Morone > Morone saxatilis. Next base: position 5,703,264 of record NW_023339807.1, read on the forward strand.
TAGTGTTCACGCTATTGTTTTGGTGTTCTGGTCTGATTTGAGAATACTGCACTATGACCCTACCCTCACCTCACCTTGCATCATCAAATTGATTCTCTTTCTGTATTTTACTTTATGGCTTTTGCACTTGAGAAGCCAAACACCTACAATAAAGGGCTGAATTGAGTTTTTCAGAATGAAAATATATTACCTTCCAAGATTTCCTTGTATGACTTTCCATTGTAAAGCTTTATTGATGTTCGATGCAAAGAAACTCAGTTTGTCTTTTGAAAGCCTTTCTGTTGGACCCTTTGACACAGACTGAGATAATTCACCATTGGATGGACTGCCATGGAATCTTGATGACATTCATGATCTCCAGAGGATGAATTCTAATGACTTAAATTTTATCTCTAGCACCATCAGACTGCCATGTTAAACCGCCATGTTTCTACAGAACCAAACCAAACACTAGCTGTAGAAGTTTCACAGCCACCATAGTTTCTCCTACACACTTTCACAGCCCGCTCTCATTCCCAGGTTGTCAAATACAGACGCCAACAGTGTTCAGTTAGTTGCAATCTGAAACCTAACCACTAGATGCCACTAAATCTTACTCTGGTCCTTTAAGTGCTAACACAGTACACATTGTTATTGTGAGCATGCTGATGTTATTAGCTCAAAACACTAAAGTGTCCAAGTAATACAGCCTTGAAGAGCTGATAACATGGCTCAGTCTGGTTTCACTGTTATCTCCCCTCTAGCTTCACTTAATTACCCCATAACTCGAACAACCACCATACCCCCTACACCCATACCTCGGCCTTTCTCTCCCCATGCAACTCCCCATCTTGGATTTCTTACAAGGCAACCAGGCAAATCAGTGGCACCTTCAAGGGCTTATTAGTTTGTGTATTGGTTTCAGTGGCAGCATGGACAAAATCACGCCAAACCTTCAAGCAGTCACAAGCTACAGAGTCTTCCTGCTCCTCGGGAAGAATGACACAGCTGCCTCAGCAAGCATGAGGCAAAAAAACCCCAACTCAAAACAGACATTTAGAAAGCACTTTTTGGAACTTTTAATGATTGTGACAATGGCAATGATTGACAGATAGAAAACTGCTTACTGTCACGAGTGTGTGAATGCAGTATGTAAGAAGGAAACTTGTCAAATGCATCAGCAATATTTCTGTTGTTTAGGTTGCAGAATACACATTAGCTTTTGATTTTCAAATGTGATGTAAAACCTTCCTTCTAACTTTGGAAGGAAAGTGTGGTGGTAGTTGGGCAGACAGGGACGGACTGAGTTGAAAGCTCTGGTGTGACAGGCAGGAGACATTTTGAGCTGACAGCTGACAGAGGAGATGGAAGCTCCGCTGGAAGTGGGGTGATAGGATGCCGTTTCTGCTGCTACTGCAGCTTGATATCTCCTCCAGCCCGAGGGAAGATGAATCGAGTGCTGCTTCCGAATCTAGAGACAGAGCAGCTTCTGCCTCACTGTCGGGGGGCAAAATGCTTATCAGCGGTTATGTTCGGCATGTATTATGGGGAAATAAGCAGTTAAGTTTCCTGTAGTAGCTAATCCGCGCTCCTGGGGGAGATACGGAGTGTGTGGGCTTGCATTCTAGAAAACCTTGATTCAAAATGAACAAAATGCTTTTTACAGTTAAAAGCTGGGCATACAATTAAAAAAGAAATAGAATAAACCAAAATTAAATATGAGTTTTTAAGAGTAGCCAGTGGCTCCAATTAACCACATCTGGCAGATTACACACTTTTGTTCCAAAATTGAGATTTAACTATTTAACAAAGATAGATCATTCAGCTTTGTCCCATGAATGAGGTGACAGCTATATGGACTGCTGCCTTGGGGAGGATCAAAATGAGGGATGGATAGAATTGGGAACAGGAAGAGATAACGACAGGGCAATCTGTCAGCACTCACCGCAAAGATAAATGGTCCAATCTACACAGACTCATGTCTCCTCTGCATGCCTCGTGGGTGTATCCACTGCGGATGTGGTTGTGGCTATTGCCATTTTGGAACCTTCGAATGAAGAGCAAAGTACACAAGTAACAGGAATTGATTCCTTGTGGTAACATCAGGCAACAGATGAGCTGTATATTTCTATTGTAGCACTAGAGGTAATGCACGTTGTCAGAATTACAGCAACTATGATCTGAGCCTTTTCCATAGACTTTACATAGACCCACTGTGCTGAAATAAATGAGTAAATCACCATTGTCACTGTGCTGTCCTACATTTATTTGCACATTTGACATGTTTTCATGTTCAGCATCCTAGTTCAGTAAGTAAGCATGCTAATTGGCAGTAAACACGTGTGTAGCTTTTGTAGGTAGCACATTTGGTTAGAAATCAAATTCCAGTTTTGACCTGATGATGCCACTGGATTAAAAGTCAGGAACAAAAGTTACTACGATTCATCCTGAGGAGAACGTGAATGTATGTTAGACCTTTGATTCTCTGGCTGAACTCGATTGGACCCGACACGACCCGACGATTTATTAGTTTTGATAATAATTTGCACTACATTTTATGCACAATGCCTGTAATGTGTACAATGTGTTGAACTTTAGCTTGTAAAAAACTATTTTAATTTTTACTTATTTATTTATTTTAAGCGGAAATTCAGGTTCAGGTTGGGCGCAGCCCCAAAACTGCTTCCATGGTTCGGGTTGTTTCAGGCTTGCACAGAATGTTTTCAGGCTCGGGTCGGCCGGGCATTAACTTTGTCCAGATCAAAGCTCTAATGTCTGTACAAAGTTCAGTGGCATTCTAATCTACTTCACTTCCATCCACAGCCATGTTTCTATGTTGACCCACACCTGTGAGAGCGTGCATGCCCTCCAGCGCTCGCAAAGCAGAGAGTCACTCGTGCTTGCCAGCTGCTTTGTGCACTTTTATATACACGCAGGTGCAATTCTTTGCCTCTTTCTATGTTTTCTTTTTCACTTGCAGCTGCCTGTACAACTCCTGGTTGATAAATTTGTGTATAAGTACTATTGTACGAGTAGCAGTTAATATCTGCATGTTTCTTTGCATGTTTTTTATTATGCATCTGACATGATACATTTCCCCAAAATGTAAAAAACAGTGGATAAAATTGGAGCATTCATCTTTCTCCCATTTCTAGAATGCAGTAAAGCGACTAGGGCACAAAATTGGTCAGCACATTTCTTTTCTGTCCTGCCCTTCTCTTTCTTCAGAAGTTTTAGCAGATTGTAGCCCCAGGATAAAAAGGCCTTCTGTTTGTGTAGCAGACCTGACCCCAAGATCACATCCTTCACATGACGAACCCAAGAAAAGTGTAAACCTGGAACGAAAGTGAATAATAGGCAGAGACATATTCCCACTGGCCAAACAGGATGGTTTCCACGGTTTCTGTGTGCACGCATGCCAGTTTGTGTGTTACCCATTGCCTCTTGCCAAAGAGAGGCCTTTTGTCTGTTCCAGTATATTTCCATGAATCTATCTTTAGACGGGATTCATCGTAAAAGAGACCGAGTCCAGTTTTCTGAATGGTTCCAGGACTGTGCACATTCTTAGTCTCTGAGGCATTAATGTTTTGAGGTGCTTGAGTCCCATTTCCTGAAGCTGCTTCCAAATTATAGTTCCCACCGCACGCAGGTTTCCTAGGCAGCTTGTTTTATTAGACAGAAGCTTTTATTCAGTAGAGGGTTTGTCGCTAAGTCAGAACAAAGACCCTCGCTATCCCACAGAGGCGACAGGTGGAGGGGAGGACGTTCTGACAAGTTGGGAAGATCATCTCATCTACTTTCTTGTCAAAGTGAACCTTTCGTTTTTTTCTTTCTTCTTCCTAAAGCTCAGAGAGAAAAAAAAGACTTGTTTTTTCTCTTAACATGGATTTGTTTGTCTTCGTCAGTATTACTCACCATTGTGAGTAATTGCTCTGGGGTGGTGGGAGAAGTCTAACGATGTATATTTCAAAACTTTAGCAAATCAAGCTGAAACTAATGAAACAGCTAGAAACCACTAGTTAAGTGTAAAAGTGTTTTTGTGTGATTTTGATAAGCTAACCCTTTTGGAAAGGCTTTATTAACGGTTGAAACCTTTAGCCATCACAGAAGAGAATTTCTTGTTTAATTTCACTGAGCTATCTCCAGATCAGCTCTCCTTCGAGTAACACCACATTTTTAGCACGGGGTATGTCTTTGCATTGTTTTGGTTTGATTTCATGAAAGGTCCGCAAACAGAGCTATGATATTCAGGTGTTAAAACCTAAATGTTGGACCCTGCGTGTCCCCGCTGCCTCTCATCTATGACAGAGTTAATCGTCACAACCCCTCCGGCTGCGGATCTGGCACGGCATTGTGTCGGCTTTAATAGCTTCTGTAACAAAGTTAAGAAATGATTCACTTCAATTTGCTGAAGGGTACATGTATTGCACTGTGCGGCACGGTGCTGTACTGTATGTGGAGAATGAATCATGGTCACGATATCCAGCTTTTAATGTAATTTTTGCAGGGGAAAGAGGGAGGCAGAGACAGGCAGGTTTTTTTTTCCTGCTCTAATTGCCGTGCGTGTTATTATCTGCAGGAGTTAGCAGGGACGTTTTCACCACTGATGTCTTTGTAATTACCATACACTAATTTTAACTGTCAGTCTTCTGTACCATACTGTGGCTCTTGCACATTTTTGTACAATGATCATTTTAACACATTAACAAAAAGTAGCATTTAGTGTTCCCCCACTCACAAAGACTTATCTGAAGTAGAAGATTTGTATGTAAATAGTGTCGTGAAGATTAAACAAGATTTATAAGCAAGCAATATTGTTTCTTACCTTAGCTTGACTAAAATCTTACTCAGCAAGATTTACTACTCCATCGATGTAGTAGTTATGGGAAGTGTTATTTGAACAATTGTATAATGTCCTCTGTGGCTCCACTGATATATTAAGGTAGAACTAGGTACAGAATTGTGCGGGGCTCCACTCAATCTTATGGGAGCTGCTCAGTGGAGCTTGGAGCTGTGTTGTGGGTGCCATAGAGAAAGCGCACTAGAGATTTCTGCTGGCCTTGTGCGGCTGAGCTTCCAACTGCTGCCGTTGCTGTCATTATACAGTGTGGCCACTATGTCAAATTGGCTTCAAGGCCGGTGCTCTGCTTGGGGGCTTGTGTGGCTCTATAACCCAGATGGTGTCATCAGGGCTGTTATGGTACTGCTGAAATATTCTAAAATGTTTTATGTCCCTTTATCACTTCTTGAGGTATTGCCTGCTTGTTGCTGGTTTGAAACTACTGTCCCTCCTGCGTATCGGCATAAACACATAAATGCTAGGAGCAAAGTGTGGTGATAAGAATAAAGTATAGATAAAGTACTATATGTTTGAACAGTGTGTTTTTCTGGATAATGCAAGCTGGAAAATATTACATTACACGCTTTGAGCTTGGAAACAAATTCATACTAGTTTATAAAAGAAAGCCTGCTATATAAACTTGCAGTGTGTAATTTGAATGACGATGACATTAAACTTTACCACAAGGACTTGCCTTATGGTAAAATACAGGATCCCAGGTTTTGGGAGCTTGACACATTTTAGGGAGGTCAAGGTTTGTTTTTTTACCATTATTTTGTTCACCTGTTTCTCGTACGTCCCTGAAAGTGCAAACAATAAAGAGAACTTAACAATAACCAAACTAGGTTTACTTGCCTCAACTGAACTGTTGAAGCAGCACTATATAACTTTTGAATTCAGGAGTTTTGCTGCTGCAGCCTTACTTGGTCTGGTATGACCACAAGCGTGTGGTGGCGAATGTTAGCAAACTTTGAATAGATTTTGTTGTGTAACTGAGTCAGTTAGCCGACTTTACGATTATTCTGTACTTCTTTTACAGTACATTCCCCATAATTGTCACTTGAGGCCACAGTGGCTGCTGTTCAGCAAACCTCACAAGGGATCTGCACGCATTCCAAATTTGTGAAGAAAAGAATGTTTTACAACATTTTTTTCTTCAGCGTCTAAACAGCTATTTTTTGTTTTAATTCCACAAAACATTTAAGAAGAGCGAGCTGAAATCAGGTGTAATGTGTAGTTTTTGTCTGCGAGCCATATAGCTCTCTGTTGTTCTCATACCACTAAATGATGCCTCTCAGGCCTGTCAGCATCTCAAGCAGAGGATGTTATTACAGCAGCCGCTTTCCTATGATCTGCCTCTGTCTCTGCTTGTTACCCAATAGCTCTCTATCACTCGAACAGCTCCATCATCACAGTACAGAGTCACTGCAGAAGAGAGCAGCAGGCCGTGCACACTGGGCTTATGTCACTAATGTTATTGTGTGTCACGAGTGCTTATAGGGTGCAGTATGTACACCACATCAACGCTGGTGATGAAAACTATCCTGCTAAGGGAGGGAGGGCGACTAACTGGCCAGCAGGGACGATGATGTGATTACAGTGTGTGTGCATGCACAGCCGATCTGTTGTCATTAACATTTTACACTCCTCTTTGTAACTTCAGTGTACCACAGCATTATTGCCTGTGGCCTTGGCCTGCCTGCAACCCTGCCAGCCTTGTTCAGGATCACTGCTGATGAGGGGAGGATGTTTGAAAACTCTGTTAATGGGCACGGCGAGGAGGAAGCGTTTCATTTTTCCACAACAGCTGTCTGCTTGACTTTGTTCAAATGCACACACACATGCACCCCCCCCCCTCGCTAATTAAAGTTGGAGTTTACCTGATGTCTGTGAAGCTAAATTAGCTCTCAATCTGCAGCGCTTGAGTTAAAAAAATCATCAATCATATTTCAAATAACCCAAGCACATGGTTATGCAAGTATTAAAACACCATCATTATATTATTATACACACACATAATACAAATAGTACATTTTATATATTCAGTCAGGATGTGTATGCAAACATCAAGAGCTGGTATACTGTAACTTAAGAGTCTTTAAACAAAAACTTAAAGGATCAGTGTTTATAATGAAGTTGCAGATTGCAACTAACTAAATACCACATGCCTTCTTCCTTTTTCACGAAAAAAAGGCCCTATCTAGACCCAGGTTTATCTGTGCTTGGCTACTGTACTAACATGGTGGTTCAACATGGCGGACTCCATAGGACCCGCTCCATCTGTAGACATAAACAGCTCTTTCTCTACTGTCATTATTAAATATAGAAAAAATGCCTATCAAAAGTATTATTTATGCAGCAAGATGGATCCTTTCAGAGTGTTAAATCAATTATTATTTTTGTATCTATTGTTGGATTATTATTACTGATCCATTAACATTAAAGCAGCAGTGATGTTGTAGTTGGTCAAGGAGTAGCACTGGGCATTCTCATCTATAGCAGTGGAATATATCTTATAAACTGATCGAATGCAAAGTCATGTAGTGGAGTAAAACTATAAATTTGCACAAAATGGAGTGAGCTACGTACAAGTACCTGAGGACTGTACTTAAGTAGCATATAGTTCTTAAAGATCTCCTCCAGACACATATACTTGGAACTGCTTAGAACCATAATGTGTGTCTGATGTGGGGTTTTTTTTCGCAAATCATTTCCACATCAAAATCCCTAAAAGGGCATCGACTTCTACTGCTGCATCTATGAATATGCAAATGTTATTCATTTCTGAAGTTTTCCTGCTGGACACAAGATGTCTCCTACTTCAATGTAAAGTCCATTCTCAGTGGATGTATTGTGCACTGGTGGCTTCAAGTTTCTATATCACACTTAAGTTTTATACTGGACCAAGATTGACAAACTATTTGTAATGTCACAAATAATGATCCTTCAAGTCAGGTTTGTACTGTTACTTTCCTCTGTTGCTACTAAAACAACTGACATATGCATTCAGCCAGCAACTCTCACTCTGTTATTTCAAGTTTTACTATCTTGTTATATTAAAACAACAAATTAATGCTTTTGCCAAACTCACATCTTTCAAAGATTGCCTTTATGAGAGGCAATTTTAGTATAGTATTAGTAAAGCTAATAGTGAAACTAATGTAGACAGACTGTGGGATAGATCGTTGATCAATACATTTAAACAGTACTTTACTCAAATACAACATACAGCACAGGCAGAAATCTTAGCAATAATCAGATACTTTATTATATCATGATCTCTAAAACACACCATTTTATAATTATGTGACAATGAAAAGTGGAATAATTGATGAGTATTGGAGGACAAAGTGTTGTATCTCTGGGAGAAAAGTACATTGTGAACTCAAAGAAACTGGGGTTAAACACACATTAGTAACCAAGTGTGCTCTTACAGTAGCTTCACTGCATGCAAATACAAAGGCTGAAGAACAAAATGGGTTTTGAGACAGCTGAGAGATCTTTATCAGATCACTGTGGGTCTAGCAGGTCACATCGTAGCCAAAAACTGAAAGAGACCTGAGTTGAATAGAGTATAAATTAACATTAAAGCTCAAATTGTTTCTTGAATCTACATATTCTCTATTAAATCAAAGAGGTATTTGTAGAGCAAAAATGCCCCACAGACATCATTTAATAACTTTCTCTACATTGGCTGTAATCCATATATTTTTTTCATTTACAAGGACTATAATTGAAATAAATGAATCTTTGACAAACTGCATCTCTGAGGTAGACAGCAAAGAAAAGTTGAGAAAAAGATAAGAAGAGGGAGAAAGTATCAGGAGTAATGACTCATTTTGTCTTAATTCATCCTTTCTGAAAACTAAGAATGCAGCGACTTCACCACATACCTTTGTGCTTACTGAACAGATCACCTGTTTTTAGCTGGCCACTAATGGACCCCTAAACCACAGGGCCAGTTGTCAGATCAAATTTTCTGTTCATGTTTATCCCCACATTGTTAAAGGGATTTGGGAAAGAGCATGATAGATTAATCCCTCTTGAGCTGCACTTTTTTTATACTTCAGTGAATTGCAAGAATTTGGTTTTAACCCAAAATGTAAAGTAGTGACACTGAACCAATAAGGAAGGCCTTAATCTGGTGTTTGATCTTACAGAAAGAAAATATGGAATATGTGAGCCTGTACATAGAGTGGGCAGCACCTCACACAAGCTAATTGAGTTTTTATCCTTCTTATCTGGGATTGGCTCATGTACAGAGGGGTAACCGGAGAGATCCTAATTGCCCAAAGCGTTGGCTTGTGGACGGTAATAGAGGTATCCTCAAGTACTATCTGATATCTACATATGAAGCTCATGTTACACAGCACTTTAAGAATATTGCATTTCATCTGTCGGGAGGCTGTCTGAGCCTGTACTGTATCTGAAGCCTATTTCATTATTCTCCAGCGCTGCTGCCAGACTGCTTTGCTGGCATGGAGACTCGTCTCATTTCATACAGAGAATAGAAAATGACAAGATGGAGCGCAAAGGGGCGGAACGAAGCACTTGACAACTGGGGGCCGAGATTGTAACTGGAGAAATGTGAATGTAAGTATTTTCACATTCACTGAGGCTCCCATGAGAAAGGGCTGCATTTGAGGTATTGGATATTAAACATATGGAACGCTAACAAGGTATAGAGCCCTGAAAGTGTCAGACTGTGAAATCAGCCTGTTAGTTAAAAAGGCTAATTAAAATAGAGTGTAAAATCATAATTATAAAGCTATATATTTTTTCTTATACATCTAGTGAGTTGGTAAAAAAAACAAAAAAACATGATTTATTTTTTTCTCTACCACCAATTATAGCTCATTTAATTTAAACTCCACAGTTATCTCATTTGGGGCGTCCTGGAACAAATTAAATTAAATTATCTATTATTTATTTCCTATTTTATATACATAGGGAACATTTCTTTGTTTTTTTCATATGATAAGGAGATGGGTGTGCCCAGGCATGCCATTTCAGTCAGTCTTTTCAGCTAACTAGCTACTGAGGCTAACTCTCTACTAGCTAACTCTAACTAACCAATGGTAATCATCTATATACTGCACAGCATGCTGCTGTTGCAATACTATGAGCTCTTGTTAAAGTAGTTAGCGCATATTTTAGCTGGCAAGTGAACAAGAACAGCTGCTTCATTTACAATACTGGGACAAGACTATTCTCTCTCTGGTTGTAACTTGTTACTGGTTAAATCAAGCTCAATATTAGCTCTAATATCTTATTGAGACAAAGTTAGATATATTTTCTTAGAACAAAACTATTTTTTTGATTGAAAAGACTTTTTGGACAAAAAATAAGATTCATTTCCAAGAAACAAAGCTTTTTGTCTTTATTAAGATTCCTTTTTTCTGCAGTGCAATGGAATCGACTTTGTTTTGTTATCTTAAACATTCTGTAGATGTGTGTGTGTGATTTAATGTCTCCTTTTAATGTCAAATTAACTAAATTAGAAAGTTCAAAGTGTCATTTACAAGCTAAGTTTGCTATTGTTAGATTCCTGACTACAATGCTTCAGCTACTGTTTAATAGTTTATATTATGCTACAGCAGTATGCAGTGTGAAGTGTAAGAAAACTGTAAATGTTGCTTGGGGAAAAAAGAAAATAGATAAATGATTAAATGTTTTCCAAGTCCAAAGAACATGTGTAGGGGGAAAAATAAAAAGAGCTAGTAAATTAGTAAAATATTATTAATAATTAATAATAATTTTACTAATCAAAGGTAAAGAAAGCTTTTTGCTTTTCTTTTTAACTGAGTGGAGATTTGGACATTTTGTACTCCATACATTTTGTCAGGCACCCCATAACAAGGTGCTTTATGTTGTTTCAATATCCAACGTTTGCCTTAGTTATTATTATTATTATTATTATTATTATTATTATTATTATTATTATATTATTATTATTATTATATTTTTTAGAATAAGAATATAAAACCTGGAAGGTGTAGGTTTTCCGATCTGGCTACCTTGTATGAGCTGTGAAAAATTAGATCATTTTAGCCAACAATACAAATTCCTATTTCCTCAGTAAGTGCTGTAGCCGGAGGAGTTGAACCAGTGTCCACTTTAACACCTCTTCTACCAACAGATTAATGGCAGGACCACAGCTTTCATATTCTGTGTGGACCTCGTTACACCATTTCCTCAAGGCCTGCCGAGCATTCTAATTTGGAGGCTAAAAACTACATGTTTTTAAATAGGGGTTTTGCACCAAAAGACCTTGTAAAAGCATTGCAGGATGGCATGATGGAGCTCCTGCTGGCTGGTTCCTGCTCCCGGTGCCTTGCTGCTGTGTTGCTGAGGTCATTACTCACTGTGACACCCTCCGCTGATCTACATCATATTACCGAGCGTTTAATGTTGTTCCCCGCTGACCGTATGGCCTCGCAAGGCAAGCAGCAAGAGGACTACCTGGTCGTACTAAATGCATCATCACAATTGTTAAAGCGCTTCCCTCAGCAAATCTCTCACACTGCTGTACTTCTTTAAACTTTTTTTATTTTGACATTCTGGTTGATTAGTTATTGATCATGTCCTCTGAAGTGTTTGAGAAAATGCACACTATGCAAACCTTTTAGATCTTACGTCCTGAGGTGCAAAGAGCTCAGAACTCAGTGTGACAAACAGTACTGGGTAACAATATATCAAACATTTTCCCACTGCTGTTGTCTTCAATTTTTCTTTACACTTCACACTACAAAATTGGAAAGAAAGTGCACACAAAGAACAGAAAGCAACCGAGCTGATTTTCCGTACAGACCTGAGGCTACTGTATTTTCCTACAGTTATTCTCTTCTCTAAATCTGTTTCATTGCTCTCCCTGAGGTACAGAAGCCTACTACACACCTCAGATTATATAAGAACCACTCTAGCTTTTACCAGACGGCAAAAATCTGTCACTAAGCTGTAACGGTTTATTTGGAGATGCTCCTTAGAAAGAGGAGAAGAAATGTACAGACACACACTTAAAGTGGTGTTTTGGTTGGAGCGTGTCCACATAAGCTTAACGTTCTATGGGAAGGGAATTTACCAAAAGAAAGACTACTGCTGTGTCCCATTCATCACATGCTTTTCTTTAGTACTTACGCTAACCTTTATTTTTAGCATGTTAGCCCCTGGAGTCTTCCTTAAAGGGAGACCCGATGAAGAGAGCAGCATAAACATTAACATGAAAGGAACGGTTTGGGGAATATGCTTCTTTGCTATCTAGACAGTTAATGAGAAGATAGATACCACTCGCATATCTGTCTCTAAACATAAAACTACAGCTCAGAGAGCTTAGCTTGCCTTAGCATAAAGGGAAACAAGGGGAAACCGCTAGCCTGGCAGTAAAAAAACAAACTAATCTAATAGCGACTAAAGCTCAATTAATTAGATTAAATTTAATCTGCATAAAAACATAAGAGTAAAATGACGAAGTTGTGGTTTTATGGGGAGTTGTGCATCTGACTATTGTTGAGTGTTATCATTCTTCTCATTTTGCTATCAAACCGCTCTTACTCAATACAACCAACAAGATGCAACTGAGTTTAAGTCATTTTAAAGAAAGAACCCGATTTCCACACTTTATCAAATTATTTTCTAGGAGTTTTTCTTGGATACAGGACAGCACAAGCTTGCAAATTATCATATAAGTAGTGGTTTCAGGCAAAGTGACTGCTTTAATTTGGCCACAGCCCATAGGAAACAGTCTAATCAAGTAGAATTTATTTTATTTTACGGAAAATTCGTTTTTTATGCTGTATGCATGTAGATATGAGAATTTTGCTCAATGTCGGAAAGATCGCTGCAAGTCACTTCCAGTTTGCATTGGGTAAACTCATTTTAAAAGCGGTTTATCCTACCAAAGGTCCAGTTTCAAACAAAATACGCACCTATGTTTCCAAATGCTATATGAGGGGCTAAAATACAACGTTGACAATGACAACATTGTTGAAGTCTCCAGCTTTTCCAGGATGCAGGGGAACTTTGAAGAAAGTAAAACAACTGAGAAAAAAAGTCTGTCCAGATCCATTTAGTTGGCATTCTGAAGGTTTTGATCATATCACATGATCTTCATCAGCAAATGGAGTTTGCCAAGTTGTCATGGAATTCAGATGTTAGACTTTCTGAGCACTGTGGAAGGACTTCTCATCCAAAGCTACAAAACAATGCCTAAATGGATTTTGTGGTGACACTGTTTTCTCGACTGCTGTTTCCAAGGCCAAGATTGACCTTTGAACCTCAAGTCAAATGATGAATACAATTACAATACATTAGAAATCGCTTTCAAAGACCAAAAATAAGTGATAGTAAAAACACAAGTAAATAATCCAATATCAAACCTGGACATTCAATGTTTTATTCTTCACACTAGTGCATAAGACAACTTTATTTTACATTTCTTAAGTTAAGACAGTATAGGAAATAATGATTTAAATAGTTATAGCAACTATATTTAATTGCATTTGTAAATACACTATGTACATCCAAAAATAAGCTCAAAACACCGCAAATAAACTTAATACAGCAATGGTAGCAAATTATTAAACATATTCCCCAAAGTCTTATATATTTACATTCCTTTATATAACTACTGTATTAATAATAGACCCATTACTTTCTAAGATGGAGCTTATGCAGCTGATTTAAGGGCTGTAGGCATCATAAAAGTGATGAAACAAAAGTCAATTTGTGTTCAGACTGTAACTAGCTGTTTACTCAGAGCTGTGTGGATTTGATTATGACCCAGTATTGACACAGAGATGGTGTAACTGGGCAGTAGAGTAACATGTTGCCATGCGCTCAGGGCTGAAGGTATTGTCTGGTCCAGGTCAGGTTTCCACACCACCGAATAGGTAGGAGCAGTATATCTAATAATTTAAAGTTTGCTTCCTTTTCCCTCTTCTGTTTCATTCTTATTAATTAGTCCAATTATTATACTACCAAGAGTTAGTTTGATCATTAACACTCTTAATTGGCTTGGGGCCACTCCTAGCATTGTCGTCTCATGGGACGGTCACTTCAATGTTTAAGTACAAGAAAGCAAAATATTCTGAAACAATTTAGATTATTAACACCATACAGACTGCAGTTTCAACAGATTTTTATATCATCAGTTTACATCTGTTTAATTGTACACAGCCAAACAACAAATAAAGGCCGGAAACCTGCTCTCTTCTTATCAATTTTGCACAGATTTGAAAGCATCTTTGATCCATTATTGTGCACCAAATAAAACACACTTTTAAAAATAATAATAATAATAATCTTGCAGACCTGATCATATAATATATTTTTGACATCATGTCGCAGGTTGGAGGGCTGGAAATGACCCTTCATCCGGCAGTTTGAGCCCCCTGGTCTGTTATGATGATAAACACCAGATACCCATCGCGAGAGTCTGCTGATCTTTTATTTTATTGTTACTGAATATTTTGACATAAACCGCTGAGGCCATAGACAAAGCTGGGAGCATTTTCAGGCTTGTTTTGGGCGCTGCTATTTGTAACCAAAGATGACTAGCTATAAACGCTCAAGGCCAGCAATCTCCTCAGAACGTCTGTCAGGACATCCACTCATTTAATAAACAAATTATTGTAAAAACACTTAAGCATCACTTTCTGTTTAAGAGCAAAACACAAAGAGAGCACTTGATGCTTGATCCCAGCATCAGATGTACACGTCCGCACATTAATCAGTCTGGTTTTACAAGGCAGTTGAAAGACTACTCTTCTGTCCGTCTATGTTACAGACATTACAGAAGCAGGCTGGGTTTCAAGTTTGTGTTCGCACAAAATGTATTGAAGGAAAACACCAACTCCTTCTGAGACTGGCCCATTGATCAGCTATGCTATTGAGTGCTGGGAAATCAACACAAAAATCATCCATGTGTGCCTGATAGATTGTTAGCTGCAGCGCTCCGACGCAACACTTCAATATTTACTATACTGAGTGAGGGCTGACTTTTAAGACATGAAAGATTGTAGGAGAGTCTGAGCTCGATTCATAAAGCTGAAAACTAAAACATCATTATCTGAACAGCTCTGAGGACTACTGTTGGTGTGAAAACACAAGATCATGTGTTATACTATTTTACATTTTCTGCATTTCTTTCCCAATCTTTACCACAGGAGGCCTGACTTTGTGATTTAACTTAAATATTTTCTCATAAAGATGCCAGCTGCCTACTCACATGCACCGGAGCATGTGATCTACATAAAAATCTATAAAAAAAAATTAGTCTATAATTAAGATATGCTGATAATGAGGACATGTATTTTCCTTCAGAGGTAAGTCTTATGCAAATTTCGTAACATAAAAAAGTATTTTTTAAATTATTAAATCTTTTCTCTAAAGTTTTCCAAGACTAAAGGTCACACAGGAAAGGTCAGTATATTATTAACATTTTACATCCTCAACTATCATGCAGTTACTCAACATTCAGTAAAAACAAACTAGCAACCTTACCTGGCCTTCAGTGCCGGCAATTCTACACATAAAGGTCATTCTCAGTATGCATTTTGACATTTTACATGTATCACGTCGAGTTCAGTACAACTTCAGCAAGCAAAGCCACCAAATATCTTAGCCCGAGC
The DNA here is from genome assembly GCF_004916995.1 of Morone saxatilis. Classification (NCBI taxonomy): domain Eukaryota; kingdom Metazoa; phylum Chordata; class Actinopteri; family Moronidae; genus Morone; species Morone saxatilis. The sequence continues at coordinate 5,718,711 of NW_023339807.1, forward strand.
CGCGGTGCTGCATTCGTCTTCTCACCTCTACCCATCTTCCCTGCATCTGTCCCTCAAGCACATGTGGCCACATGTGGCAGATGCTGCATGGCCGAGCTCTGTCGGAGGGGCCGCGGCGCTGTCAGCTCAGATCCGTCTTCATTTATGAGGCCGCTTGTTCATTAAGCCCAACATGGCTCAACAGGAGGCAGGCTTCCACAAACACGCTCACGTACGCTGTCATAAATCCACATTAGTGAGGCCGGGGCATCTCATGCAGAGGGAGGATGGTTGAGGGGGTTGATGACAAGTAGCCCCAGACACAACTAGCTAACTAATAGATCCAGGGGCGATTGAGGGAATTTCTGTTGCTTTTAAAAAAAATCTTTATCATGATTTCAGTTTACAAAGCGTGCCTCATCGTGTGACTGCCATTTACATAGCTGGATTGTTTTTTTCCAAAGGAAAGGTCAGTGGCTGGGGCAACTTGCCAGGTGTTTGTGGAGCAGCAGACCAGTGCGGTGCGGTGAATGTAATTACGGCACTCTGGCAATCTGATAACCTGCCAGTCTGTCTCTCAACACTAGGAAAGTGCACTGGCATATTAAATGTGGCTCAACAAACACGGTTGTGAGCGGGGAACAGTGTCTGTGTGTGCAGTATTATGGGGTAGGGGTAGTGGGTGGAACAGGGTTTGGCTGATAATCAAGACCACTGTGTTTTTCAACTGATGAATTTCATTGGAAATAATCCGCTTGGAAGGGTTGGACCACTAAATCTCTTAATTAAAGGATAGCCTCAGTTTATTTCAAGTCTATCTAAATATAAAACTCACAAAATCTACACTGAAAGAATTACCAATGAATTGATCCCTCTGGCTGACTCCAAAGTAAAAGACCACAGCTTCTCTCTCTAGTTTGTGGCTGTTGTTGGTGGCACTGTTGTCAGTTTTTTTTATTTTGTGCTGTGCTAGTGTGTTAAATATACTCATCTATTTCACACCCCTCAACAAGGCTTGTGGGTAATGGAACGGCAGCGAGGGACAAGACTTTTGTTCTTTGACTTTATCTTGAAGACAGCGCTTATCCCCAGGGTGGTACACCCATTGTCTGGAAGGCTAAAGAAAGGGAACAAAAGTCTCCCAGGTGCAGTTAAAGCCATAGATTACATGAAAGATAGCAACATAATTGGTGGCAGCAGCCTTGCTCTGCAAGCTGGACAGTGATTCGTATCTGGCTGGAGCTAAAATGAGGCTCAGAAATGTGAGTTACCAAAGTCAGGTGTAGATCTCCCAGAGTTAGAGGAGAAGGGGAGTGTGCCTTTTAGTGTTTCCATGGACAGTGCTTCCTTGCTGAGATAGTAGGGATAGTAACACAAGGATGACATTTCAGCACTGAAAGAAGATTTTGTTCCCCCCATCTCTCTCATTAGAGTTGCAGAAGGAAGGCTTCACTTCACAGTCATTCAATGTGAAGATACTCACTAGACTTGAAAAAAACAGAAGCCTTGATAGCTGACCTGGTAGAGCTGGTGACCAATGTACCACGGCTACAGCAGCCCAGGGTTCGAATGTGACCTGTGGACCTTTGCTGCATGTCATCCCCTCTCTCTCTTCCCCCTTTCATGTCACTCTTCAGCTTTCACTATCAATAAAGCCAATAAAAGCCCCCACCTCAAAAAAAAGATAAAAAGAACTGAACCTATCCTTTAAGGGCTTGTCCGTTCTGAGCTACTCTAGAAA
>NW_023339807.1:5720505-5733549 GCF_004916995.1 Morone saxatilis
TAAATGTTACACACCGGACCTTCAACAACATATTCTTTAAATAAAAAAAATTTCGTCACGTAAACAAAGGTAATGCTTTACACATAGGTGGACTGTTCAGGAAAAAGGTTGGTCATGGAATCAAAACAATGTTTCTGTGTGTAATCATATAAAAGTTGTCCCTCAGGAGGTAGCCCTGCTCCTGTCTGGAAATGAGCTGTAGACGACAGCCTTAAACAGACAGCTGAGAGTCCAGAGAGCTGGCCGTGACACGCTGCTGCCGCTCTGGATCTCAGTTGACACCATAAGTCAATGAAGGGCTATTTAGATGTCGAAGCTGTTTGGGGACTAGTGTTAACAAGCACAAAGGGTCCACTGAGTGAGCCAGAGAAGGTGTCGCCGAGCTAATAGAACAAAGAGCGCTCTCCACACCCAGCACTCCTATAGCTCTTCCTTTTTAACCATTCACACTCTCACTTTGCTTTTTTTTTTTCACTGTAATTACACCTGCTCTGCCACGCGTAGCTCGAGGCGTGGCTGCGCAAAATCACTCGTTAATATAAATCTGCCGACTGTGCGAGGAGAAGGACTACTCACTGACAGTCTCTGTGGAAACACTGGGTTGTAAGCAGCCTGCACCTGTGTGTCCCTCCTGGGACCAAGAGGTAAGGAAGCCACACTTTGGGGAATAGTGTGTGAAGTGAGACCATCCATTTTCAAAATGAACCTGCAACAATTACAAATCGGAGCGAGGAAACAAGCGCTTGTTACTAGCAGCCTTCGGGCTGTTTAACCAGTTGAAATCAACCTGCAAAATCCCAATCGTACAAGGATGTCAGAGAGCCAGAAATGGAGGTGTGATCATCAGAATAGAAGCCTGAGAAAGACACCTTGAATAGTGAGAATAATAGAATTAAAACTAGCAGCCTATTACAAACTACACACTCCTTATCTCCAAGATTGGCAATGCTGTTTTTGTCTCCTAGACAAAGAGATTTCCAGGCGGGAAGTGCGAAACTGAAGGTGTGACGACACGTCTTCAGCTCTCTGAGACAGTGGAGCGGCTGCTGTGTTTGTCAGGAGACATACAGAGCATTAACACCAGCCAGAGCACCAGACCAGACAGATAGTGTTACACAGCGCTTCCCTTCCTCATGTCAAACGAGCGTAATCACACACATCCAGAGACAGAATCAGAATTATGGCAGCTGAACCCCCCCACTCCCACTGAAATACAAAGATATGCCATGACGACGGACCGTGTTGCCATGTGATACAGTGAGGGGTAATCTGTGCACAAGCCATGCTGTTCTACTACAAATGACATGTAGCTGCAGGCTACGCAAGGCCGGTTGTTAGAGATGTGTTTGTGCAAAGGAGTGAGGAGCTGGAGGTAGAAGGAAATTATTATCTATCTAGATGCTCTTCAAAAAAAGGACCAAGGAAGTTCAGACACAACAAACATCATTAATTTAGACTGCCAGACAACAACATGCATAGTATACTCCTATAAGGAATAGTAATCTATTACTAATCCACACTGTACTGGACGACATGAAAAATTATAATTGACAGTTGGGTAGAAACACTAATGGAAAACACTTCTTCCAAGCTCCCATAAAACAGGGTTACCTGAGAAGCAAAGCCGCCTGAGCTCATTTCCATAATACCTCTGTGTGCCCCATGAGAATCTCGGGTTCAGTTTGCCTTCATTAGCATGTGCCACGAAACAGCATATACCATTTTATTCCCTTTTTTTTTGCAGCTGGAGTATATTGAAAGGTTTGCAGTGTATGCTGGAGTCTGTGGGTGCGAAACCTGCCCACTGGCTGCAGCTCACAGACATTATTTTGGGGGAATTTACTGCAGAGCCAAGGATTTTTTTTTATTAGATTCACAGCAGGAAGCAAATTGGGTGGGAGACAGTTGGCTACTCTCATCACCTACAGACCTACAGATAGGAGAAGCTCATTTAAATTCAGACAGCATGTCATCTATTCAACTTCTCAATTTGAGTTCATTTCCTACCGCAGCAACTCACTTGTTAGCTAAAATAGCGCTTAAAACTGTTAACACAGGGTTTCACACAACTCGCTGACAACCGGGGTAGGAGTTGTGTTTGTCATATGGTTCATGCTAGCTGCCTCAGGAATGAGTCTATCTGCTGTTTCAAAAGCCTTCAGATCCCATTCCTCAGTTTTAAGATTGAATGTCTTTAGTCAAGACACATACCAGCAATCCATTTTATTTAGCTGAATATCGTCACAGAAAAAAAGAGCAATTACATCCACCTACTAAATCCAAAAACTATGCAATGCGCACTATAATCATTCAAAAAAGGCATATTGTATATCACAAATCCACATATTAAAAAGAACAAACTCATAAACAAGCAGTATAGCATTTCTCTGCAGCAGAGGCATAATGAGAGGGATGCAATGACCGGCAGTATGTGTTTTTGACAGGTATTTCACTTAAAAGTCAATGTATTCCATACGTTTATCCTTTAGGAAAAGTAAAAATAGAACATATGACTCTTCGCAACTCTCCAAAAAAAAACCAAAAACAACAACCCTTCACCATGATTCACTGTCCATGCAGTTGACATCACAGCTGCCAGGTACTTGTATAGGACATGCGGCAGTGGGGCAGAATGGAAGTTGTGAGAGGGGTTAATTAGGAGCCATGACAGATGTCAAATCTCAATAGCATCGTGGGGGGAAAGGGGGAAGGGGAGGAAGACTTTCATGCAAATCTTAACAGTATAAGTCATTTGATATCTCACTGTGGGGTCCAAGACAGTGTCCCGTCCTCTCTCACACATCCGAATTGATGCTCAGGTTGGCCAAACGCGGGTCAGAGTTTATCTCGTACCTGTAATGGTACCCTTCCATGTGGTCCCTACAAGCATCTCGGATGTTGTACATCCACCGCTTGATGCCTTTCCTGTTCAGGTAGAGCACCAGCAGGAATATGACGCCAATCAGAGCCAGAACCAGCCCCAGGAAAACATAAGAAGTCTCCAGCACGCCCTCCATGTCGCCCGAACACTTCAGCTGCGACTGCTCTACCTGCAGGAGCGGCTGGCGTCTCAGGGCCTCGGGCTCTGCACAGGTCAGGTTCTGCACGTCGACGACCTGGGTGGAGTTTTTCAGCCACGACAGCGTGTCCTCGATGAAGCAGTCGCAGCGCCAGGGGTTCCCCGCCAGCCGGATGCGGAGGCCGGGCTTGAGGCTGAACTCTGCCTGGGTGGTGGTGGACAGATCCCTCAGGCTGTTGTCCCTCAGGTCAAGGTCACGCAGCAGCGGCCCCTTCAGCGTCCCGTTCTGCATGGAGATGATGGAGCTGTTCTGCAGACTGAGGTTGACCAGGTTGGAGAGGCTGGTGAATATGGTGTCTGGAAGAATCACAAGGTCATTGTTGGACAGGTCCAGGACCGTCAGCTGGAGGAGGTTTCCACTCTGCAGGACACCCAGGACCTCATCCATGAAGGAATGGTTGTTTAAAGACCTACTCAGATTGAGGAACTGCAGTGTATTATTGTGAGGGAAAGCTCTTTCACTGAAACTCTGGAATTTGTTGTTGCTCAGGTCCAGCCGCACAAGGTTTGGCAAGTTGTCAAATACCTCTGCATCCACAGACTCCATCTCATTCCCACTGAGATAGAGATCTGTTAATAGTTCCAGGCGGTTTGGGAAAGAGTCCACACTAATATGGGAAATATTGTTTCCTGTGACGAACAGGAATTTGGTGTTGTCCGGCAAATCCTGCGGAATCGTGTCCAAGTCCTTGTTTTGGCATTTCACAGTTTGTGAGAAGCACAAGCATTTGTCCGGACAGCCGTCACAGGACAGTGCGACCGCAAGGAGGAAGAGCAAGTACATCATCCCAGACTTTTGTGCTTTCCCTCGGATTTCTCCGCGGTTGCATCCGCACGAGGTGCTCAACAGGCGCATCTTGCACTGTAGAAATCTGTCGGCGCAGACCGTGCGTAAAGATTACTTTACAACAATCCAAGCCCGTCACCGCCTTGTTCTTCCACGGGAAACAAGGAAAAGTTTTTCAACTATGTTTCCCGACTGTATCCTTTCGAAAGCTGCTCCCACTTCCAACTCAGCCTCCATATAACTACCCCCAAACCATCCTCGTTTAGGATAAGTCTACATTTCCATGACGATAATGGTGATGTGGACGACGCTTGCAAACTTCTAACGTTACGTTGTCTTCTTCCTTTGTTATCCACACCTCAGGCGCGTATATATGTATGTGCACAGGCTGCACGGTATTTTACAGTCCCGATAAAACAGTGAAGTCCGGCTCAGAATGTAAAAATCGACAGATAACTTACTCGTGCTACTGGTTCCGAGACGGTGCCATGCATTTGGTACGTGCGACCAGCTTGTCGCTCTCCTAAACGTAGGGAGTCTGGAGGGAGAGACTAAACACAGCAGCACAGTGCAGACCACTGGAAGGAGGGAGCATACCATTGTTCAGCAAAAGGGGGGTGAACTGAAAACTCCTCTAAGTTCATTTACAATTTAATTTAGATTCCCCACTCATGGCGATGCCACACGTGTTTTTTACATTAATCTTAACTCGACTGTCAACCATCTTATTGTAGAAATCGCAACTAGTTTCCCTAAAAATGAAGTGTGCCGGTGGTGACTTGAGGGCCAGGGACCTCCAGGGCTCCCCGAGGGAGCTCCAGTGACGTCCCAAGAAATGTGAAGAACAACTCAGCGTCACTCCGAGATGAGGCAGCAGTATAGTATGTAAGCAAGTATATATCTTCTGATCACACGTTTACACAAAAAGTGATGATATTTATACAGTTCCATAATACATCATTACCAAGCACAAAAATGTTTGCAGTTGGCGTTTCTTGAAATAAAATATATTGACGTGATGTTGTTATGGCTCAACATGTAGGGAGACAAAAAGGTTTGTGGGTAAACCAGTTTGATGTGTTGGGCCTATCACAAGACAACACAAACCCCATTTGGTGAGCTGTTGTCTCAGTGGAAATAACAACGGGCCTAAAGGAATGAAAAACAAAAACAGGTGAAGGAAACACAATCATTTTACAGCTATTTATTAAAACATTAAAAAATAAAATCCATTTTAGGATCCTCGAGGATTATAAGGATCTCTGTGCCATACCCAATGGAGGCTGTGAAAAAACATTATCAAGATTTATTGTGTGTAAATGTGTTTGTCCACATGATACAGAACCACATACAAACAAACTTAAAAGCAGAGCAAAGAAAAGATGATTTGTAATCATCTGGATGAAGGTGCCTGGCTCAGATTTGAGGTAAAGGTTGAAAAAAATAAAAATAAAAAGTAAAACCCCATCATCCTTTTATATAAACATGTCCAGTGTGTAACATTTAGGAGGATTTATTAATAGAAGTGGAATATAATATGCATTAGGGTGCTACGTTTTTATTAGTGTATAATCACCTGAGTATGGGAATCGTGATGTTTTTTTACCTTAGAATTAAATGTTTATATCTTCAGCCATGTTGGACTGCAATGTTTCTACAGTAGCCCAGAAGGGACAAACCAAACACTGTTTCTAGATAGGAGCATTGGCGTTGTTAGCGTGTTTCACGGCCACCGTAGTTTCTCCTTTGCGCTTGGAAGGGATGGGAGAAGTGAGGGAGTTGCAATCTGCAACTACACCACTGGAGGCCACTAAATCCTACATCCCTTCTACATATAATATTCAACTATTTCAGATTTGATTTTGAAAACTGCTGAATGTCATTAATTACGTATCCCTCAAACATGGTTCCGTGGCCTCACTTACTTTATCCACAAGTAATAACTAACACTAAGTTAAAAATATAAAAAATTAATATTTTGAACACATTCAGTGATTCTGATTTGAATAGCATTTGACAGTTTCAAGCGTTCAATAACACAATATTATTGTCTTAACAGTGCAATGATTGGATTCCCTTTATCACTTTATGGTCTGTATTTCCACATCTCCTTTTGAGAAATGACTTGAGTGGCGACCTTGTAGTGAAGGCATTGTCTTCTGGATTATGCAGGATTATACTGCTGAGAAGCAACACTGTGGATGCGTTCATGCGTGACGGAGGGCGTGCTCATCAATATGTCATATTTGGAAGCCCCGGTCTAGATCCCAGTGTAACCCTAGCTTTAACCTCCTTTGACTCCTTCCTATTCTTAGCCTGGGCCAATGTGACAATCATCTGAGTAACTCCATGAAACCTGGATCAAGGCTGAAAGTGATACCCAATGTATAGCTATGAGACTATTGGAACTGACATGATGTTCTTGTGGCACATCTAAACTTTTTACATCCACCTTTCATACCCACTCCACTGTAGTTGTGGCATGCTTCAAAAGATTCTGTTCTGGGTGGAACATCAAGTAATTCTTATTCTCTATAAAGTGAAAGAAAAAAGATTTGTGCAGAAATTATTTCAAAACAACTCTTATACCTTTCCTCTGCTATTGTGATACTATTGTATGTACATTGTACTCTTTTTATTGCACTATATTCCCCAATGCTGCTGTGTGTAATTTGAATTTCTCCTTTGGAGGATTAATAACAGTATATCTTATCTTAATCTATCTTTTCTTGCTCTTAATTGCATCTGAGTGGAAATATAGGCACAGTGAGGTAATACACATTTGTCCATTAAAGAGTGAGCAGTATTAGCAGTTGTAGTTGTGCTTTTATGAAGAATAATGTGTTATTGTCGAGACACACATGAGGTGCAAATTATAACTTATTATACTTGTAAAATAATATTCTTGTTTCATTTAAGATTAATTGACAAGATACATAGCATTTTTATATATTTTTTAAATGTCTATGTTATTTTATAATTATGTTTACAATATAAACTTTAAAGTAAAAATCAAATCCACTGTCCTATGACATCATAGATACAGCAACAGCACACTGAGCACAACGAACGCCCCAAGAACCAACCAATAGGATGTCGGCATACACACGTCCCGACCAATCAGAAGTCTCGACATTAGCGAGGCGTTTTACCTAACCTGCAGGGTTTCAGGCGTCCAGTCCTGTCAAAATCTGCACCAGTGCAAAAAGCCGCTAGCGTCTCGCTTTTGTAGTAATGACACAGAGGATGTACGTCGTTGATGCAGCTGTCTCCATGTCCTGTTGTTTCTTTATCTAGCGGAAGGTAAGAAACGATGGACGTTACCGTCAGTCTGCAGCGGAGCTAACGTGAACGGCGGTGATGTGTCAGTGGAGACAGCTGCCAAGTGCAGTTAGCTAGCGCTAGCTAACAACTCTCTTTGAGCCCATTCCTCTGTTGTTACTTCCCCCAACACCGAGGTGGATAACGGTGGTTAGCTGAAAATACATAGCAAATTATGATGTGTGTCCGTTTCCTGCTTGTGTACTATGAGCTAATACTGAAGTAGCTTGCAGCTGGCTAGCAAGTCAGTCACCTAACGTTAACTCAGTGGGAAATATGATCAGTTAATGTTATTCCGATGAAGAATTAGGTTCATAATGTCTTCAACACGCAGTTGTTTCACGCAGAACCCGACTATGGATTGAATGTAGTGTTGTAGCCGACACAGAAACTGAAGAATCTCATGTTATTCGGCTAATTTAGCATGTTACATTATCCTGCTGTTTAGTCCACATTAAGAACCTCCCTTATTAATGTCTGTGCATTTTCTTCACAACAACAGCACCCAAATGCAAACTAACGTTACATGTAAAGTTTAATTTGAATAGCCTCCTATCTTATTTGCTCAGCTCAAAAGCTGTGTAGCGAACCGGCCCACTCAGCTGAAGGCTGTAATGAGGCCGGACTCACTCTGACCTTTGTGCACTTTAAGATCTCCTCACACTACTGCATCCTGCACACACAGCTGTACTCTTATTGTGCAAGTACACAAAGTGTGAATGTTGGTCATTGTTTATCAGTGATAACTCTGGACATTTCTTCCCCAGGTGCACTCTACAATTATGGAGTTTTGAAAAGAAAAGTGAGAATTTGGGGGGGAAAGGGGGCCTTTCCCCTCAAGTTTGATGGTTGGACTGCTGGACGAGAAGGTCAGAGGGTTGTTGAAATTGTTGCCTTTTGTAAATTAGTAAAGAGTATATAAAGGAGAAACTATTTTTGCAACGGTTAATATGTACAATTTTGTATAAAAAGCACAAGAGGTTTTGTATTTATTGAATTCTTGATGCCACTGTATGCTGCAAGCACCTTAGTTTGTGTTCAATACTAGGTTGAAATGGTGGACTGAAGTCGCACAAAGGCTCTGGAGTCGCTAGGGTGCGGTGGAACCTCAACACAAGCACAATTCTAGCGCTCCAAACCATCTCGACCTTTTGTTGACACATTTTTTTTTCTTCTTCTTCTTGAAAAGCAGCTCTTACAGTTTATTTGTTACCTCACATTGTGTTTGAGTTTGTTTGCAATTGCGGGTGGTGGGCTGTCAGAAGGACTTTGTAATACATACGGGAGGTGGGTTCACTGTGAAGATTTGGTGGAGGTCAGGATGAGTCTGGCACCGCCGGACTGCACCCCGAAATGCCGCTCACAGAAGCACGCAGACGAGGTGGTAGCGGCGCTGACGGGCGGCTCTGAGGGGCAGCTGCGGGCCTTCTTGACTTCACACTGCTACAATGCGGCCACCTTGCGAGACGCCTTTGGTCGCACTGCCCTGCACCTGGCAGCCTCACTGGGAAAGAAGGCCCTACTGGAGTGGCTGCTGGACAGCAAAAGTGCTGACCTGATGGTGAAGGATAAGGAATCCGGCTGGACCGCTCTGCATCGCAGCGCGTTCTACGGACAGATTCACTGTCTCATATCGCTGGTCAAGGTTTGTATTTACCAGTCCAGGTTATTAGTCAAATAATGCAATAATATGAAAGTGTCATAAAAGGAAATGCCAATTTTATACTTATACTTTTTTTCCCTCGACATTGTTTTAGCATGCTGGACTCCTCTCCACCCAGGACAAGGAGGGTCTCTCTGTCCTGGACCTTACGATGAAGGACCGACCAGCACATGTTGTGTTCAAAAACACTGGTAAGAAACTGACTTCTGCTCTTAAATTCAGAAGGGACTTCCAACGTGCATGGCGCTGGTGTCCTTCACCATTCCAAACAATCTTTTTTTGTTCAGCTTGTTGTATGACATTGCTGAAGTGAAGGGTGTGGTTTTGTTTTTGCAGAGTCACAAGCTTATTAGCATCATGACTCATTCTGTTTAATGACGCATCTCACACTTGGACATGCATCGGATTTAATTCTCCCTGTACTATGTCACATGTCTTTTGTAGCCATTATGATTTGTGCCTTTCACATTACATACCAAAGGACTTTCTGAAAGACTGGATGGAGGATGTAGTACCCATTGTTTATGAACAGAAGATCTGGTTTCTGGTTTATTCTATTTCATCTTATTTATAATCTTCTATCTAAATATTATTATTATTAACTTAAAATCCTATTTAAATCTTTGTTTTCATAACGTCTTTGTATATTGCTTTGTTTTTATTCTCCTAGTGTCTTTGTGTCTTGTGATTGAAAGGTGCTACACAAATATACTTGCTTTGCCTTCTTTTAATGGCAGAAAAATGGAGGCAGTGTTGTGGCTGTGCTTTTCACTGTGTTTTCTTCCTCATTACAGACCCAACTGAAGTGTACACATGGGGAAACAATACTAATTTCAGTCTCGGGCATGGTAATCAGGAGAGCCGACAGCACCCTGAGCTGGTGGATGTGTTTGCCAGGACTGGAGTTTACATCAAGCAGGTAGGCTAACAACCCCTTGTTGCTGTCTCAGAACTCCAGGGAGTAAGTGTTTTCCTACACCAAAGGGCTTCCCTACCCTGAAAACCCCACTTGCATGTGTCACATCAGCAATGGCCTCATGCTTCAACTCCCTGCCAATGTGTTACATAAAAAAAAAAAAAAAGCCAATGCACATGGGTACTCCAGATAAGGCGCACCACCTGGGTAAACCAGCAAAACACTCCATCCCCAGAGTCCTGTATTACACAACCTTTTCCTCAGGGTAAATCACCATTTGTGAAAAATTTATTTTTTTTCCTCCGAACATGGCTCATACTGGCTCATATTTTCTCTAGGTGAAACCACAGACGTAGACATATGGGCTATGCTTGATTTTAATTGTCCTTTTGATAAATAAATGAAGTTAGTAGTGGTACAGCGTTACATCATTAGGCATACCGTAATAAACCTTGGATTTGGTAGGTGGGGGCTATCAAGAAACCATTGTTGATGTGAGTCAAACGGGGGGCATAGTTGGTGTGTGAGCCATGGACCGATTGGCTTTGTCTTCTCCTGTGTAGTCTTAATTTGTGACTTTGTTGAGCCGATCTGTGCACGGTTAAACCATGCGGCCAGACTGCGCCAGCCTGGCTACAATTTCATGCGTTTGTCATGTGGGTGCTCTTAGTGTGATTAATATAGCTACTGGCAACAGTGCAACCACCCCCAGTGGTGCGTGTACACACCAGGTGCTAGTTATAGTAGATTAAGTAATGCCAAACGACTGTGTTAGACATGCTATCATTTTAATCTATTCTCCAGACTTGGCATTCGTATGTGGTTTGTGTATTTGTTAAGTAATTATGAATTTGGGCTTTGTGTCAGGATATTATTGGTGTTTACAGAAGAAACCCTCTGTTTGAGGTGTTTTTTTTCTGCCCTGCAGGACTTGTCATGCAGAGTAATTTCATAAAGCCTAGTGGGGGGCAGATGGATCTCATTTCATGACCACACAATGACCCAGTGGCACTGCGTATAGTCTTTGTCTTCCTAGCCCAATCCAGCAGGTGCCAGAGGTTAAATATTAATTCCACAATGACATGTTTTTAATTAAATGAACTACACTGGTGTGTATGCATGTGTGTGACTGTCCACATCAATGTGATACTTCAGGAAACATCCCTGCTCTCTGTTGAAAGCTTGAGGGGCGCAATGTATTAGTAATGATGTTTGCTTTTCCACTTGTGCCTTGGCCTTTTATTGGCATAGTGTTTTACTGTCACTACAAGAGGGCCTGGCTGAGGGACATGGAAAGAGATGCATCGCAGCCTCTGCCATGAGGTCAAAATTATAATGACAACAGCCTTAATCAGCATTAACTTCAGACTGTTTTTTTTCCTTGGATATATAGTATTTTACATCTAAAAGCAAAAACAGAAACATCACTATGTTCATGTTTAACCACCTCTTCTCCTTGTAGGTGGTCCTGTGTAAGTTCCACTCTGTGTTCCTGTCTCAGAAAGGCCAGGTCTTCACCTGTGGACATGGACAGGGAGGACGACTTGGCCATGGAGATGAACAGACTTATCTGGTGAGACTTGTTACAGGACGTTATTTTGGTGTCACAATATGTGCTGTACATTTTTATATACTACATACATACATGCATATAATATACAACTAACCTCAATAAAATAATTATAGACTAGCTTGTAATAAATCATCTCAACATAGTCCGTTGATATCAACTGATGTCATGTTTTTAGATATAGTGAATACAAAATAGGTACAGCACTTTGTGAACAGATTCCTCTGCTTCAGTTTTAAAGTAGAAAGTTCAGTGTGTAGATGTGACAATTGACGATTATGAGTCTTTGTTGAACTGAACTTTTTAAGGTGTAGGTGTGTGTGTGTAGGTGTAGGTGTCAGGTTAACTAGTTTGCAGCAAGCTGTCTTCGTCTCTTGTATTTTTATTTTTGCTGTTGCCGGGAAAAAAGAGAAAACGTGATCAATCTGATTGTATTTGACCGAGAGATTCCAGCGCCAAAGCGTTTTTGGGAGATGTCCAGTTTTAGGCTATTTTAATTGTCTTTTGCCTGTTTTGCCAAACAACATATTGTTTATAGTAAATTAGGGAACCACAACTTTCTTTTAAGGGCACTACAGTCAATTCAAAACAGGGCAGTAGTTAATTTTAACAGGGGCATTATGGCCACATAGTGGGGCATCCACAGCACTGGCTGTTTGGCTGTGGTGCAACTCTTACCCCGCTGTTGGTAAGATTAGTTCATTGTTGGGTTTGGTCCATGGAATTTGTATACAATAAGAAAAATATAGCATATGACCAGACTTGTCTATTTATATTAGTTTACTACAGCAAATGAATTGAGAGGAGCAGAAAACGAGCGGGCTCCTGCTGTGACAGCGCCATTTGAGTGATTGTTGGCAAATACCGTAGTTATAAGTAAGGTAATATTTTACACAGGGTATTGCCCTGGTGCTAAAAATACAGGCATGGGATGCTGTCATGATTAATGTGGAGGGAACTCCATAATCTTCAATGCCTGCTGAGCAGTGAGTTTAGGCTGTTTGAATTTCTGCACACTCAGTTTGTTGTTTCTAATCTTTTTCATTATCCTCTCCTTCTCACTCTTCTCTCCAGGTTCCTCGGATGGTAGAGGGTCTGATGTCCCACCACTGCTCCCAGGTGGCAGCAGCTAAAGATCACACGGTGGTTCTGACAGAAGAAGGCTACGTTTATACTTTTGGCCTCAACACCTTTCACCAGCTAGGCCTGGCTCCTCCTCCCTCCTCAGCATGTGTCCCTAAACAGGTAGGTGGTAACGGGGGAGGGAATGGAAAGTTCCTTCATGTAACAGCATTGTTTTTGTGTTTGATGGTGACTCGTTTTGGTGAATTTTATTGTATGCAAGTTCCTTTTTGAGATGGATTAGCATTTTATACAACCAGTACGTTTCGAAGTTTCAAGTTTAGAATCTGTGTATTCTGTGTAGTTTAGTTTCAGTGTCCTTGTTAATATGCTGTGTTGTATGTAGGTGTTCTCTAAGACGTTGAAAGGCAGGACAGTCATTGGAGTTGCAGCAGGAAGGTTCCATACAGTGCTGTGGACCAGGGAGGCTGTCTACACAATGGGACTCAATGGAGGCCAACTGGGTAAGTCTCAACTTCTAAATGTCAGCAAAGCCAGTGTTACAAGACAAAAATTGTACTGCTTTTCAGATACTTAATGTGACAATTGTGGTAATTGTGTATATAATGGCCTCCGCACACCAACC
>NW_023339807.1:5733649-5741149 GCF_004916995.1 Morone saxatilis
CCCCCCCCCCCCCCACTGTGTGTTGATCGGCAGGTTACTTATTGGATCCTAATGGAGAGAAGTGTGTGACAGCTCCCCGGCAGGTATCAGCCCTGCACCATAAGGATGTTACCATAGCTATGGCAGCAGCTAGTGATGGAGCGACAGTAGTCGTGACTGAGAAGGGGGACGTCTACCTGTTGGCTGACTACCAGTGCAAGAAAATGGCTTCAAGGTGAATTGGACAGTATAATTTAATACACTGCAAAAAATGATAAAAGACTTGTATTGAATGCTTTCTTCTTAACAGTCACTTTTGCACTGCACTAGTAGTGGGCAAATGTCTTGTTTATGTACAGTATTCATTCTTAACTAAGTCTAGGTGTAATGTGGAATGTCTGTAAAGAATTAAAGGTTGTGCTCTTCATCTTCCTCCATGCTTATAAATCTGATTGATAGTCTTCTCAAGCACAACAGAGGAATTGTCTGTTCTGCATCACATCCGGTATTCTAATCAGACCTAATTTAAATGGCAGCAGACAGTAAATCACCCACTAAACTGGAAACAGTCATGTTATCCTTTTCTTTGATTTGCATGGTGTAGTGCTTCAAATATGTGTTTATTTAGTGAGGATAAGTGCATATGAGTGAATAAAATAAGTTTATACATATGATTTGAATGTGACACTTCATATCCTTTGGTTTTTACTGGTCTCTTTCAGGCAGCTGAATATCAAGAAGGTTCTGGTCAGCGGTGGTAGTCTGGACCACCGTGTGGTTCCACAGATCCTGAATGAGGGAGGAGGGGAAAAGGTGGCCATCTTGGCATTAGATGAAGCTGGGAGGGTAAGCGCATTTAGAAAGTATAAGAGGAAATGCTTTATATTTTGGTTTATGCACCTGCTGGAGAGAAGCATTACTTAATTTAATCAATTAATTATAGGACGATAAAATTGTAGTTTAGTCTCACTCCTGCCTCAGTTTCTAGATGTTACTGCAGTGAGAGAATGTCTAACATTGTTATTTTTAACATGGCTTTACTGTTGTTATCTAACCTATGGTGCAAGTAGACAGTTATACAATCCCAAATCACCCCAGCCTATAAGGGGACCTATAGATAAAAATGGTGACTAAGACTTGTGTTGCTGTAACTTTCCTTAAATTTTCCCTCCTCCGTTTCCCTCTCTCTGTCAGGTGTTTTGCTGGCGTTCCTGCGGCAGCTCGGTGAGACAGTGCCGGTGGGCGTACGGGCGCCAGGTTTTCATGTCGGACATAGCTCTCAGCAAGAATGGCATGATGTTTGTAACTCAGGAGGGGGAGGGCTTCAGTGGCGTGTGGGCTGGAGAATATAAGAAGTACGGGGAGAAGAAAGGTGA
This sequence comes from Morone saxatilis, assembly GCF_004916995.1. Lineage (NCBI taxonomy): Eukaryota > Metazoa > Chordata > Actinopteri > Moronidae > Morone > Morone saxatilis. Next base: position 5,735,005 of record NW_023339807.1, read on the forward strand.
GGAATTTAGGAATATGTCATATTAAATCATGAAGTTGTCCAATGTTTTGCCATTGTTGGTATTTCAGATTATTTAAATAATTTTCGTTGGACTTTTATTGATTTGTATTACACTTTTTACTCACTTTACACTTTTTTTTTTTATAGTAAACCTTAAATTTATATTGAATGAAATGTGACCTAAACACACTAATTTCAAGTTTGTTAGAGGTAAAACAGCAGCAAGTGTACAAGGATAAGAATAGCAAGCACCAGCAACATGAAAGTAAAATTTTAGCCAATAAGACTGGCTAAAAGACAAAACGTTTGAAGAACTTTGAAGAGTGTTAATTTAATTTAAGTAAATGTGATTTACATGCTTCTCTTAATCTTACAGAGGTGAGTGTGGAGGTTTGTGGCCATTCAGATGCTGGGACACTATACGAGAGAATCCGCCTGGAGAAGCTCCCGTACGTCCACAGAGCTGTCAGCATCACCATGGACTCTAAAGGGCGAAATTTTGGAGTGCTTCAGTCAGACCCCAAAACAAGGTAGGATATCTCCCCTGAAGCACAGAAAATGCTGTACACATTGGTGCACTTCCATTTATAAGTCTGTGAGGTGTGAGTGAAGTGCAAGCTGTTTCACCAGCCAGTGGTGACAGCTGCATTGATAAAATTTAAATTGGCAGACGTGAGACGGAAGCTTATCCACATCCTGGCTAAACAGGGTGTTTAAAACTACAATGAGTGCTGCATTTGAGTGATAATTGAACTGGAGGAAATAAATCTATGAAACAGACGGAAATCCAAACTCCACCAATGAGGTTATTCATGTTCAGTTAGTGGCCAGAGAAGCCTAATAATCCTAAATGGACAGATTTCAAAAGAATTTGAATTAAATTAAATTAAAAAATTGTCTTTTATTTTTAGATCTCTTCCCTGTTGATAACATACACTGCTTATCTGGAGCCTGTGTTACAGCCCTTTTCTATTATACCACTGTTCTTTTAACAACAGTTTTTATGCATTTGCTGTCAGATGGGCATCGTAATCTTGTTATTGAAAAGGTCTGTTCTCTATTTACATTTATCTCTGTTTAAATAGGCACCTGGCCTTCTGAAGATTCATTTCCTCTAGTCCAATTATCACTCAGGTGTCACAGATGACACTGTTTGTGTTTGTGTTCTTGATGCATGTGTTTTAAATTGCCATTTCTGATCATCTAAATGATTACTGTTCAATGATGTCCACCCTGTGTCTTCAATCCAGCTTGTATGAGATTCCCATCATTTCTCCATCCTCCTTCTCCCAACACTTCCGGAGCCTTCTGGATGAGGCGGATGAAATGGACAGCATCCATGATGTGACCCTTCAGGCCGGCAATCGCACCTTCCCAGCGCACAAGTACATCCTGTCTATGAGGTCAGAGTTGTTCCGGAAGCTGTTCATGTCTGAGCATTGCGGGGTTGATGAGGAGTTGAGTGGAGAAGTGAGGAAGAGCGAAGACGCCGTGGGCTGCGATTTAATCATTTTGGAGAAGATCCCAGCAGAAATGCTGGAATACGTTCTGCACTTCATCTACACAGACTCCTGTGAACTTCTGGTGCACGGGACCCGGCCGAGAGTCTCAGGGGTCTTGATGGGACAAAACCAGGTGAGGGGAAAAGAAAGTCATCATCATCAATCATTTACTTATTCATTTAGCAAACTCTTTTACTAGGCTTCAATATATATACTATGGTTTTAGTCAATCTAAGATATTCGCATTGGCATTGAAGAGCTTTGGTTATTTAATGAGGACTGTGTTCCACTGTCTCGTCCTGTCCCTGGCCAGGACTTGGAGCAGGAGAGGCTTATCAGCAGCCTCCAGGACTTGGGCCTGAGAGGTCGTTCAGCCCTCGATGTGTACCGCTCCATTCCCCCTGCAGCCAAAGGAGATGGTGACAAGGCCAAGAGCAAGTGCGCCAAGCCTGGCAAGAAGGGGAAAGGAGGCAAAGGTGACAAGGCCGGGGCCAACGAGGGAGGGGCCAACCCGGTGAAAACCTTACAGGGTGTTGCAAAAAAGCTGGGTCTGGGAAGCCTGTCTGCACGGTGAGAGACGAGAGACGAGTGTGCTCCAAATCTTAAGGCAAAATCATATTTGGTGTCATTGCTTTTTAATAATTTATCTTTGTTCCTCGACAGACTGGATGGAGTCAAATATGAAAGTGGAAAAATCAATGTTATAAACAAGAAAACTGGCAACAAACCCAAATTCTACCAGAAAAAATGGTGCGTATATGAGTGTATAGGACCAGTTGTAGCTGAAGTGAATCTGAGAAGAAAATGTACATGTATATATCGTTTGTCTTTTGTGTCTGTGCAGCTCATATCTTTGTGATGTCACCTTGAAATCTGAAGATGGGAAAGAGTTTCCATGTCACAAAAGTGTCCTCTGTGCAAGACTAGGTAAGGTGGATCCACAGATCAACAAAGATGCAAATACACAGATGTTGTCATTCATTCATATAGAGAATGCAAGTTGTCATTTTACATGAATGTAACTAGTGTTCATTTTTCTGCAGAATACTTCAATAGTATGCTTGGAAACCCCTGGATTGAGGTATGCTAGGTTTTTATTTCATGCTGCCTAATATAAATACACTTTTGTGGACATGACCCATACTGGTACTGATAATAATGTTGTCTTGCGCCCCCTCAGGCCACATCCTGCACTGCACTGGAGATGCCCACTAGCTCAGAGATTCTGCAGGTCATTCTCGAGTACATTTACACAGATGAGTCTCCCACCATTAAAGGTAGCTTAGCTAGTTTTATGTTGACTGATAGCACATTTTGAATTGGTATTTTTAATGATGTTGCTTTATTTGACCATATTAGTAAAAAGGCACATATTAACAGAATATATTGTTCTTTCTTTGCTCGACAGAGTCTCTGAATGTGGAGTTTGTCTGCAACGTATTGGTTGTGGCTGACCAGCTGTTAATTACACGACTGAAGGAGATGTGCGAGGTCGTCATCACGGAGAACTGTATGTTTTTTTTGTCTTTTCCTCTATCCTTCTAGCCAGTATCATTTCCTTTACTCTTATCTTTTCCCTCCTTCTTTTGAAATAATGCTGAATTCATGTCATATGAAAATTACAATTTAATGGATTTTAAGATTTGAATTAAAAAATTGAATTTGTTGTTCTGTAGTTCAGTCATCAAAACACTTTGACAGGAGTTTTGTGCAAACTGGATTTGCTCCGGATTTACAAATAATATATTTGAGGGCTGTTGATCTCCATTAAATATAACTATAAGGTGACTAAAATTGGCAGAAATGTTGGTGTTCTCGTAACTTAACTGAGTAATGAGGTATGAAAGCATAAAATAAACATAGCATCATCGAGGTTATTCAGACTGCTGTCCCATCATGTTCTGTTTCTTGATATATTTGATCTGGTGTTCTTCTAAATATCACCTTTTACTTAATTTCAACATGATGCGTCATCATCTGTGGTTGGCCAGTTATCAACAAGTAATACAGAAAATCATAAGTAAAAAATCGGAAGGGCTCTGAATTTATATGTTATTGACTGTTTTGTGTTGGATTCTTCAATTTCCAAATTATATATGACATGAATGCAGCACAATTTTACAAATGGAAGTTATGAAAAATATTATTAGACACAGTTGGTTGTTTTTTCTGTGAATCGTCATTGAAGCTGCTTGCTTTTCTCTTCTCAGTGACTCTGAAGAATGCCGCAGAGCTGCTGGAGTTTGCCGCCATGTACAACGCAGAGCAGCTTAAACTCTCCTGTCTCCAGTTCATTGTGCTCAACATGGCTGCCCTGCTGGAGTCAAAGTGAGAATCAGAATAACTAACCCAGTGTGCCCTTGCAAAGCTCTTTTTCTTTTTTCATTTCAGCATATTTTTCTTTAATTGTTTATTTATAGCTACACAGAGTTGCAGTGAACACTTTGAACACAGTGCTTTAATGAATCTCATTAAAAATGTTCATTATAACTTCAAAAGTACACTGTTCTGTAGGAGATTATCTCGAGTATGTATTCAGTAAAGTTGACATGGAGATTCTGATACACGGCAAGACAAATACGTTGCCCAGCAAGAGCGAACTAAAAATATATTTTCTCATCTGTATGTGTGTGTCTGTCTGTCTGCCCCTTTTGTTTTTTGTGTTCCCCTCAGAGCGCTGGATATTCTTAGTGATGAAGTGCTTGTGGAGCTTTCTGCAGCCTACAGGAGGATGGTGAGTCAGAGTAGCTATGCAACACTTTTTGTTTCGAATGAAATAACTAACTTGGGAAAAACTAATGTGATTGTTGTGCTTGTTTGTTATATAACTCAGTTGGATGTAACCGACACTCTATATGACTTGTGGGAAATATAAAGAAATACAAGTGTGCCATAAAAATAAATCTTGCAGCTTCTCTATAGATTTTTCAGTTGTTCTGTTTTTTTTTTTGTTTGTTTTAATTTCAGATCCCAGCAATGCAAAGGAGGGTTATCACTCCATATCCTGGTGCCCCAGACCTCAGTGTGTATGAAGATGAGGATTTGGACTCAGCTTTCAGCCCCAAACCAGAAGCAGAACTGGATCACTCCTGCAGGTATACAGAAATGTTCAGCATCTCCATGTTTACTCTTAATGTGTTTGTTATCTGATTTGGCTGCTGTGCAGAGATTTGTATTTTCATATCCTCTGTTTAAAAACCAAAACAAAACATCATTACTCTTTTCGTGCGGGTACAGACCAAAGGTAACACTCATTACCTAGAGTATAAATTTAAGGAAAGTGGGAGCTAACCATGCTATCTGTAAGTCCTTGCAATCCCCTTTAAATTTCTTAAATGTGGTACCCCAAATAAATACCTGCTAATGATTGTACCACTATTTTCTCCAGGGAAATCCTCTTAAAGAAGGCCAAGATGAAGGCTAAAAAGAAACCAAGGCGACGCTCTGACAGCTCAGGGGGATACACTCTCTCTGATATCATTCAAAGCCCCCCTGTTGCAGGTATACTTCAACACACACTGATGATAAATAAAATCATTACATGCTCGACTTACCACATATCCACACATCATGACAAACCATAAAAGTTTCTTTTGTTTCTTTCCGCCACATCCATCAGCTCCTTTCAGAAGTTCTAGGTTGTCGTTGGTTGTAAAAGTTTCACTCTCTTTCTTCTCAGTGGTTTCGCCATCCCTGGTGAAATTAGGCAAGGCAAACTCCACAGAGTCTCTGCAGGAGCTGCTCACATCCGATTCAGAGGGGAGCTACATGGGCGTGGGCAGTCCCCGAGACATGCAGTCACCCATCTTCCATGACAAAACTGAGGTGAATGTCCGACCGCTACAACAATCACATGCAGTTATTTTATTGCAAACCTAACATAACAAATAATATGTTTAATATATGTTACTACAGTAGTGCCTACTGCTGGTGAATCATTAAAAGATTGCACAAAGTAACATGTAACTTGTGCTTGATTGTAGGATTATTACATGCAGTGGTAGATCTAATACTCAATAATTGTTAATAAATAATTGTTGTTTATCATCTGCAGGATGAGAAGGCTTTTAGTCAGAGGCTAAAGACCCCACCCAGCACCCCGACCTCCTGCCTCCTAACTCCCCCCAACTCTGCTCCACAGACCATCCCCAAGGCCCTTCCCTGGTAAGATGGACTTCACGATCCTATGTTTTAAAAAAATCTTCATTCTCACAATCTTGGAAGTTTGTTTCCTTTCTTTCTCTTCCTGAAAGTACTTGAGATATAACATTCATCAGTGGTTTAATATTATTTGAAAAGCAGGTTTGAGATTTGATGCCAGGTAGCCTGTCTTTAACAACAGACCTTATATCCTCCCACTTCATTTTGATGGGGGGGGGAATGTTTTCATCCCAACTTAATAAATAAATATTGAAAATTAAGCTGTATATGTGACTATGTTATTACAATCTGCAGTCCTGCTCGTCCACCCCCAGTCTTGGATCTGAGAACAATCATGGACATGGAGGCCAACTCCCTGCAGACCCTCGGAGCGACTCCTAAAAGCCCCGGAAGGTATGAGACATCGACTGTATTTATTCTACCTGAGGGAATCATTTACAGATTATTTATAGTGACAACTTTATGATTGCAATAAATGAATGA
>NW_023339807.1:5742688-5775357 GCF_004916995.1 Morone saxatilis
ATATATTTATTTTATATATATATATATATATAGCAGCTTCAATCAATATTTTTATAATACATTAGATCTAGTGACTATGTGAAAGACGTATAGAATCCACAGAGAATGATCACCTAACTTTGCGCTTCCTCAGCTCTATGATTCTTTTTTGGTTTTTGTTTTCCAGCTTTGGTTCACACTGCTCTTATAGTATTGTTTCGGTTCAAACATCCAGCTGTTTTCAGATAAAAAAAAAGTTCTAAATACCCAAAGTTAGCTAACTGCGCCACCACCAAATGGCAGTCAGAGTTAGCAGTAGTTGGACTTCCTCTAGGTGGCCAGAAACGGCACAAAATGAATGCCAATGTTGCTCTGTATCTGCTTGATAACTGTTTGCTAACATATTCACCATTTAAACTTTAAAGTTGATCATTATGTGTTTTAGAGCTGGGTAAAATGATGAAAGGCCAAACTCTGTGATATGAGTGAAGTGATGTGTGCCCAGATTCCTTATTTTTAAGCTTGAATTGACAGGGACTGTGATAATAATTACTTCAGCGTCCCTGTTGAGTTAAGTACCAAGATTCGGACCCTGTGGAGCCCTGTTACTCCTGAACTCTCCAGTAAAGACCAAAAACTTTCTGTTCTGCAGATATAAACCAGTTTATGACTAATCCCCTTAGGCCAACACAATTTTCCAGTCCACCTAACAATATTTTTGATCCGCTGTATCAAATGTATCACTGATACTGATTTATGTGAAGCTTATGCAAAGGGCTAGAGCCCGACCGATGGTAAAAATGTACAGATTACTTCGAGTCCTGTTACGCAATCATATACGAGATTTGTGAAAGCCAGGTGGACAGGTGGCCTATCACACACACAGGAGCTTGTCAGTAGTAGTTGACTCAACCTTTGTTCACGCGCTTATTGCTTTTACTATCACAGCACAAACACTGATACCCACCCTCTCTCCATCTCTCTCTCTCTCTCTCTCTGTGTGTCACCCGTCTCTCCCCTCAGGCCCTGGGTGCTAGGAGCAGTAGGCAGCCCTCCCCTCTCCTCCCTGGTGACCTTTGCCACCATCGTGGAGGAGGAGAAGCAGCAGGAAGCTGCACTGATCCGCAGCCGGGAGAAGCCGCTGGCGCTCATCCAGGTAACGCGTCTTGTCTGTGTGCGTTAGCGCTCACACACTCGCCCACACACTCCTGCCATGACTGAATGTATAGCTGTGTGTGTGCAGCAAAGTGGAAAACATAGTGGTGACGTTTCACGGTGGTATGGCCACAGCATGCGTATCCTTTCTGTCCTTAACTGGCTTCTGTCAGCACCTTCACAGAACACTTTTTTCCCCCTCCTGTGGCTTTCTGGTTGCCATTATGTAAAACACTCATATTATCATTAAGCTCTCAGTGTCAGCGTTTTCTCTTTTACCCTCAAATGAAATGTGGTTTTGTTGCCCACAGTATCTCCGGCTCAATCTCCTTTTCTTGTCTTTTTCTGTCGCTGTAGATTGAAGAGCGGGCAATCCAAGACCTCTTGTTCCATTATAAGGCGCGTGACAACCCAGATGAGCTGATCGTGGTGGAGAGGTCTTCCAGAGGTCCTATGGCAGCCCCGACCTGGAACAAACACTGACGTTAAACAGCACGGCCACTACATACCGTCAAAGTGAGAACATCTCCTTGCAGTTGTCACTCTCCGAAAACATCACCAGACCCATCGGTCCTTGTTGTCTGACTCGTCCCGCCTGGTGTGGGATGAGTCTGATACAGAGCTATATTTGTCTTTGCAATGTTACTTTAAGTTTTGTTGTATTGCTGCTCAACATTTTGTTTGTATGTGTGAGAGAGAGTGAGTGTTTTTCATGACTGAATGTGGTCCTGAAGGAAGGTTTTGGGGATTACTTATGCATGTTTTTTTTATTAATTATTTCCCCTAACTCCCTCTCTTTTTGGTGGTGATTATGTCTCCACTCGTCAAACCAATAATAGGAAACATAACCGACTTTCCCAAATAAATATTGTCAGTTATGTGAAGTTAAAGTTGCCAAAGAAATGAAAATGTTCAAGCCACAAAATGGGTCCAAACTGTATCGCCTCGAGGGCTTGTGTGTGTTAAATCAGTGGAGGCTCTCGATGTGATTAAGAAAGTAAGAGTGCCAATTATCAACTGTGACTGAGCATCAGCTCGACTTAAGAAGTAAAGTGAGCTGTTTACCAAGGCAGTAGGTTTAGTTTCTTTTATGGTCCTTTTTTTTTTCTTTCTTCTCAATACTTACATCGTTTTAACTGATTGCTTCAGCTGATTTGCAGTGACATAATAACCTTGCTGGGTCATTGTTGTGTGTATTTAAAATATGAATGAAATATGTTTACCATATTTAAAATAGATTATTGTATGCGGTTATAGTGAACCGTAAATGCTCAGTAGGGTTCATTGTGTGGAACTGGCTTTCTAGCCTTTGAAGTTGTAGTGTGGTTTGGAGAAAGTGGTGTGCCTTTATCAAATAATGACCACAGACTCACAGATGTTGAAATATCATTTTTTTCCTCTTCATTATTTTCTTTCTTGTTTTATTCTCTGGCATTTTTGCCGGAGCCAGTGTAGGTTTGGTAGGTACCTCCGATCTGGACCATGTATTCTCGTCTTCAGATGCCCTTTTTGCGTGTGTGAGACGGAAGAGAAAATGGCATGTAATAAAAAATCTCAGCCGTGCAATGATTCTGTCTCCTGTCTCTGTTTCAGTTGAGATTGCAGTGGGTGTAATGAAAGGAGAGACAAATTTAATTTTCTAAATTATTTCCTTGCTTTTTTTCTGTCTTTCTTTAATAGTGGAAAGTTGGTCCTTTACTGAAAAATGTGGCTCTCACTGCATCTAATAAAGATAACATTTAATCCTCCCGTCTCCTGACACTTCAGCTGCCCTGCATGAGCAAAGGACCATTATCAAGTCTCAGCCTGTGATTAACTGTGATGACCCTGATCTGAACAGCGAGTGTGGAGATTTAGGTATTTTATTGGCTGTAATTGCAGGTAGAGCATCACATCGGAAATCAGGGAGAGACAGCTCGTGGGGGAAATATTAATTACAGATTAGGATCTATTAGTCGGTGCAGAGAAGACATGAATCAAAGCCTTGGAGGAAAAGTCTGCCGCTTTACATCACTCCACAATGAGCTGGGCTGATATCACAGGCATGGAAACCAATGAGGATTTTTTTCTAAAGGACTGCTCATCTTGGGTGTCTGTGCTCTGAATAAAAATGCAGTGTTTTTGCAGGTAGTCAAGTGCCACATTACATGTTTTAAAATTAGACCTCGAAGCAGACTACATAATGTACTTGAGCATGTGCACTGTGTATGAGTGCAAACCTTCTAACGATCCGTTTTCTGATCATCTGTGTGCGCTGTGTGATGAGGTGTTTACATGCCTCAGTATCCTGGTTATTATAGGAGTAGTCCAGGAAGCATATCAAGATTTCAGAACATTCACGTCTAACACATTAACACGATACTCCAAAAACTTAATAAATAGGATATTAGTGCACATTTAAAAGGCCCTACTTTATTCATCTATGTGGTACCTGTAGAGTGGTGGTTCCCCCACAGCCCTGTAAGTACCCTTTCACAAGTACTGCCTGTCATGTTCCAAATATATTTATTTGAAATGATTCAACAGTATATTATTTAACTATTAATATAAAATATAGACATTGATATTGTTACAATATTTATTCACACAATTAAAATGCATTTTATATCATATATATATATTTTTTTCTACTCTACAATCTTTCCGTGTACAAACAGGCAACTGCAGAAGTACCCCTGCCTAGTGATCACTGCTGTAGAGCACACAATTTTGCAGAGAAGGGTGTGAGAGAGCAGTGGAGAATATTTGAGGAAGGTGCTCTCTTCCTGTGGAGAGATGGTGGAGGATAGGCTTGATGGCCAGGGCCTATCTGCCAGGCAGATGGAAAAGTCATAGGGCTGTCCTCCAGACGGTGAGGATAACTTCAGGATTAATTTGTTTATGGAGAAAAGGGGACGTTCGAGACACTCCACGGAATACTTCCTACATTCCCAACCTGCTCTGAGTGGATAGTGCCAGGTAAAAGCAAAATGAGCAAGGTCAAACCCCCATTTATCCGACCTGATTTCATCAGTCATCAGGCTGCTTGTCAATGTCATGTGTTAAGGTCTAATGATTGTAAATGACTCTTAAGTAGTTCTCCAACTTCTTTTACGCTAAGTACACCAGCCCGGTATGCCTAGGAACGACATAATGGAAATACACTTTTAGAGCAGCTGAAATAAACAGATTTTTCAAGGTTATTTTTTAAGTGCTGTGTGTTTATTCTTTTCTGATTAGATCTGCGTGTTTCATTAGGCTCCATAACTGTGAACTACAAAGTTAAAACCGGCTGATTTTGTTTTGGTAATTTAGGAGGCTTTATTCTAGGTCAGCAAATATTGCAGCGTCACTTTTTTCTTCTACATAGGAAGTGGGTATGAGTCTGTCAAGATAAACAGGAAGTTGATGAAAATGATAAAACACATCATGACCGCAACATTAATGTGTGACCTTGCATTCCCCGTAGTACTTACAATAACCCTGTTTCAGATCAGTGAATGCAATAAAAAGCTGTTGTACAGTGGAAACAAAAAAGGTGGCTGAAATCAGTAAAGTGTTTTTAAGGACATACAAGTATAGAAAATGTGCTTTGTTTGCTTTTCGGTGAGAGTAACTAAAGTTTTTTAAATATAGCCATAAATAAACTGCAACTAAACATGCTCTTACTTACTCATGAAGTGTTGTATGGGAGACAAAAAAACCCTCTTTGGGTTGAGTATTGCTTTTCATTGTATACTGCAGCTTCAAAGATGCCAGACAGAGTGCAATGTATGGAGCTGTATGTCGTGGAGAGAAAAAAAACCTTTGTGTAATCAAATTAATAATTGTTGCACACAACTTACTCATTTGCAAGCCCAAATTTGTTTTGTTTTTTTACCAATGACGCCTCCCGAGCTCCTTAGGAATAACAATAACATTTCAGAATGTTACAGGTTAAAAGTATTCATATACTTTGTATAAATACAAGGATGTGTGTACACCCTCATTAGTTTTGAAGAGCTATACTAACATGAATTAAACGTTTTCATGGGGAGAAAATAACATCTATCAAAATGTCATCGTCATTATCAGATGCATTTTACATGCCTAGGAATCGGACATAGGTGTGATTTATTTTTAGTTTTGCAATTAATAATGTTGATACCAGACTGTCATAAATTCAAAAGCACTGCATCTATATGTAATATAACTGTTAAATATACTGTGAGATGATATAAATTTGCACAAGCCACTTCTACTACTAGTACTACTGGTGGACAATTTATATTTAGGTGGCAGTGCTACTGCATCAGACAGTAGAGCCTGTCTGATGCATGGCTGGTCCTCCATAATACTTTGAGAGTTACTTAAGAGTTATTCATACTCTTCTTTGGCTTGAATGCTGACCTGTGGCTAAGTCCGAGTGGCAAAGGTTCAACTAGTCTTTTCAATCCTATCTATCTGCTGGCAGCTTTACAAAGATCAGTGGGGCCTCAGGAAGTGTTTTACTTGGAGAGTGTGGCCAGAACGTGCCGGCCTCCCTGCTGTCTTGGCTGTCATTCAGCTCACGTCCTCTTGGCTTCCTCTTGGCTTCCTCTTGCTATCAGTTTGACAGCCTCAGAGCCACGTGTCTCCTGGCAAGGAGCAAGGAGTTGTGGCGTCTTCAAAGCTTTGTGACAACGTACGTGCCAAACCAGTGGATGTGATGACAGTGGTGGCGAATGTGAGTGATCTCCATTTTGTTTTTGAAGTTTTCTGATGCTTCTACCACCATTATCGTAACTGCCACTTTTCTCTTGCCTGCATTATGTTTTTTGAAAACGATTGCACTTAAGCACCCACGCCCCTCCCCAATTTTAACTGATATTTCATGCAAAATATATTTGCTCGTTTGGAGTGCATGGAACAGGTCTTTTTGTCAGGCATGCAGCGCCTGGCCTGTATACTGACTTTGGGATGAATCTAACCAAACCATGGTCCAATTCTGACTGGCTTTGCTTGTCTTCCTTCTTCCTTTCTTTCCATTATCTCCTCTGTCTCATTCCTCTTCTTTACTACCTGTCAATCTTTTAAAATTAAAAGAAATACACTTTTTCCTCTTCTCACCAGATAAGAACTTGGATACCACTCTCATGTCCTCACAGTCAATATTAAGCTACATGGTGTGCATGGTAGCTCACCTGGCCCCATGTAGGCTGAGTCAGGCCCTGGTACCGTTCCAGCCTTTGACCCTTTGCTGCATGTCTTCAACCCCCTCTCCTTTCCGTTCTACCTTCATCTGTCTTATCAGATACAGGCATAAAAAGCCCAAAAGTATTTTTATATCTATCTAAGCTTAAAAGCCATTGAGTTAAAGGTGTGGCTGTTTGATGAGAATGTTTTCCAGCATGCCTTCAGTTTGGATGTGCAGGTGGGGGAGAGGCTGCCATGCCATTGAATGCAAGTTAGCCAGAGACAGCATATACTGTATAGTACCGAGATCACAGCATTGTCTGCAGCATCTATTAGTTTCTCAAGTGCTTTAGCAGCAGCATTCAGCTCCTTTACTGTCCCTGGACCTGCAGGCTGTGAGATCACAAAGAGCCTATAATAAGGCAGATTAGGTGAGATGGGCTTCTCTATCTTCCTGTGAAACAAGACCCCCTCTGTAACCTTCAGCATTAATCTGCCAGGATCATTTGAAACCAGACTCACCACACACACCATTCCTTTGGGATCAAAAAGAACTGAAATAAAGGGATTCTCTGTACTGAACTGATTACTGCTGCTTCTTCTCTGCACAGACCCTGTATAACCCCACGCTGCTTTTCCTTAACGGCGGAGTGATTCTCCAGCTTGTTGTCACTGGGGGTCAGTCAGGCAGGCAGTTTGACTGAAAAGGACTGGAAATCCCATTTCTGTCCTCGTGCCTCTGATCCTCAACCAAAACTAACTCTGCCGTCAGCAGTGGGAATATCTCTCCAACAGCCGGGACAAACTAATGCGACCCTCCTGGAAATCCAGTTATTTCTGTGAAAGGAGGGTGAGGGGGAAGGAGGAGAGAGGAGAGAGGAGACACAAAGGGGATGACAATGACTGGATCTTTGTTTTCTAGTTGTGTCATCGCTCACGTTTTCTCAAATAACGTTGGCCCAGAAACCTCTCGCCCATATGTGAGACCATCGTCAGGCCACATGGTTCCTGAGGTCAAGTGTTTGAGATTGAATTTGACACCCAGTCATTCCCTCTCCTTTTCTTCTCTAGTTCACACTAGCAGCAGAAAAAAGGATTTCCACTTCTGTTGACAGTTTAAATGAAATGCCTATTGTGTGACACTGCAATTAAATCCCTTACTGTCATCACAACAGACTCTGTACACGAGCCAAAAGCACCCCGCATGCATTGTGTTATTACTCATCACTGCTTATTGGCCCATTTTCCCATTTTGGCGCAACATAACAAGCAGCTCTGTTCTCTCCTCCTCTGCTGAAGGTGCGGTTGGTAGAAAGAGGTCAGGTTTTTGATGGATTGCTCCTAATGAGACATAAATTCTAATAATTACGGTGGTGGAATCTGAAGTTCAGCATCTCTTCTGGCTGATACTGTAAAGAGCCAGAAACACAACTCACTTATAAATGGATATAATTTGAAAATAGGTAGAATATCAAAGTGCACCCGTGGTGATTTTTTAAACAGGCTTTTCTTATCGCAGGCACATTGCAGAGGGTAATACATATGAATTAAGGTTTTAGCAATAGGCCCATGGGGTTTTTTTGATGGCTGAAATCAATAGTATTGATGAGGTAAATGATAGCCATAAGGGGAAAACATACTGTGGACCGTCACTAAATAGCCTTTTGAACAACAAAGACAACTCGGGATTATGGAGGCCAAAAGTTAAATAAATAACAACATCAGAAAGATTCTTTGTGGTCTTTACAGATTTCTGTGTCTCTCTGAAGAACCCATGATAATAAAATACTGAAATACTGCACCTGTGATTGGCTGATTCTGAAATCCAATTTTTTTTTTAAAAGAATCAATTATGAAATAAAAATGAATGATATTTTATAATAATGAACTGAGTTTTAGTATTCAAATTTGTTTTTTCACAATTATGGGTAATATACATAGCACTTTATTATTTTATTTCATTGTGTTTTTTATTTCAAATATTGAACCCTCTGGGGCTCCATACTGATGGCATTAGGCCGTTGAGTGCAGTGTTGAATTGAGAGAAGCTAGCCATTACGTTAAGAAAAAACAAAAGTAAAACATCAGTGCTGCTCGTATGAGATATTGGATCATGTTGAGTAATCAAAGCTACACAAGAAGGTTTAGTGGTCCTTCCCAGCAGACATCCCTGACCTGTAGAAAAAAAACCTCAAAGGCAGTGTGGATGTTGCACTTCATAGAGGATAAATCCAACTCATGCAGTCACATAAATGGAAAACAAAAAACAGGTCTCTCTTTTTTTTCTCTTTTTTTATTTGGCTAAACTGTCCAGAACTGTTTCACAGACCCCTGAGAGCACTGTGAATGTAAAAGATTTTCTTTATGAGGAATAGAAGAAGTCTCTCCCACATAAGTCTAGAGTGAGGAAATAGTGCTTTTATTTTTTTACTTCCCGTATTTTATGTTGCTGCATCTTTTGACTAAATGAATTTAAACCCATCAGATGACAGGAAAAGACATCAACATCACCAGGGGCAAAAGGTGTGTATTATTTTTGAATTCTTGCTTCCATTTAATTTTCTGACAACATAATCTCACGTCTTTCAATAGCTACCGACAAATTAATCATCCATTTCACAGTGAGTAATGAGGTGACAAGTAGTATTAACACAAAACAACTCATCAGCGGAGCTCTGTTTTGGATGTATACCGTATGCATATACCTGCTGTTAGTCTCTGACAGCTGCTTTGATTTAGCTTTGCACCGTGCATGGAGGAAGGACTGTCCAATCCATAGCAACTCTGTCTCCCGCACCTGGGAAACATATTTACGAGGCTGCTCCCCGTCCATTGTAACTGACTAATAGTTCCATGTACATTTCCAGATGTGGGATTCGATTTCAGAGACCTGCGATCAACCTGTCTGACACGTGCCAAAGCAAAGCATGAAAACAAAACAAAAGTTCTATTTAAAAAATGAACTGAAGGTCAACCCTTCAAAACTATTACACTATGCGCATTAAAACTGATCTCTTCTTTCTCAGCTCTTAATTTGTACATTTTCTGGTGATTTTGTTTTATTGACTATAAGAGCTGCACCATGTGATTGTAAACTTGAATATAAGAGGCTGTGTGTTTCCTGTGCTGGAGAGGGAGTTACACTGTGCAGAGACAGAGCTCCTGTGTGGGCCTCAGACTTAAGACTATAGAGTAAATGGGATAATCAGGGTTTACAGATCTGGGTGGCTGCAGTGACGCAGGGCTTTACACTGCCTAATGGAGCATCCGTGACAGCTGCCATGCCCTGACCCCTCTGCTGTCATCTGACCCCCTGACTGACCCTGTCACATGCTGCCTAAACTAATCTGTCTGGTGCTTGCAAATGATTTCTGATTTCATACTTGTGAATATTTTTTTTTCTGAGAAAACTGAACCTATGCAGAAGAATAGTGATGCAGCAGTCTCTAAAGGAAGGTGTTACAGTAGCTTAAATAAAATAAAATTATACTGTCTGTGTAACAGGTTTTTACAGTTCAGAGGGCAAAATTATCATCCACACAAACGTCATCAGAAGCTGAGGGTAACCTATCAGTGGAGGGCTGCAGACCCTGACCTTAAGGTGTTAGTGGTCTGAGGGTAACAGGCTTAAGGGATTACAACAAAAATATTTCCTGTCTGTTTTAAACAGCGACGGTTGCATTTCCTTGATGGTTATTTGAGTAGGAACGTTTTTAGTTTTTTAGTTGAGGCTACTTTATGTCAAAACCTAAACCATCCCACAGAGGGCGACATGACAACATCAAGTGAGCTTTTTTATATGCAGATCAGCACCAGTTGAATCTCACAGAGATAAGAAAATACTTTCATATTTCAGGTTATTTATTTATTTTTCCTTTCTTTTTAACATTTTATATTTGGCTAGAGAAGGATGGTCAATCTTGACGCTAAAGATATTGTAATTTATTAATGAATTCAGGTACATCAATTATCATTTTGATAACTGTCTCTAACTCTCATTTTGTTAATGGCCACATCAAGGTCTTCGGATTAAAAGCATTATAAATGTATCATTAAGGCAGTCTGGGGAACTGGTTCATAAAGTCGAGTCGTACAGTTTGAGCATGTTTAGCTGGGCTTCAGTGAGCAGCAGACTGTCAGGGGGCGGGGTGAAGTACAGCTGACATCTTCAGGCTTACAGACCTGAGTGTTGCAGAAGGACGCAACATGTCAAGTGGGCAGGTAACGGTTAACTTCTGCATGTGGGGAAAATATGTTGAACTAAACAGAGCTGGGGAAAGCAAGCTGGATTTCCACTCATCCAAACTGTATTAACGGGATTATCTGTTGGCATCAGAAAGAGAAATTAAAAATATGTCGGAGCTGTGCGTAAAAATCCACAAGATTCCTGTGAGGGGTTGATCGTCGGTTGTGCCAAAGTGCGACTTGAGGAGCAGCTTATTCATGCAAATTCATAAAATCATAGGCGTGCCTTTCGGCGATGGAGTCACGGCCGGAAAAGCAAACCCCCCTCCTGGATCATCAGCGACCTTCAAAGACTGTGATGCGCAGCGCTCGGACGCATTGACGGCGGCACCGGGGCAAATGTTTTAAAAGGACAGAGAAAGAGAAGAGAAAGTTAGGACTCGTTTTCTACAGGCTTCTGTTGACTGGCTGCACTTCTTCCTCTACACAACCACCAGCTCGACTGCTGCGCCACCGGATCTCCAACCACAGGCGTATTGCGCAAACTATAACGCACTGCCGCAACTAGAACTATTTGCCTCGGGGTCTTAAATATTATTTAATTTTACTTTTTATATGTTTGCAGTCATTCGGACGACTTCAAATACTGAGAATCCTGATGCGGATGAAGTCATAGTCACCCTAATATAAAGTATTTGTGCGTAAAAACGCGACCACTGATTTGTTCCTATTTTGAAAAAACTATTTAATTTTTTATTTTATTTCACTCGCTGAGGACTTTTTCACCCTTCACCATGTCTGAGGACGACAGTAGCTCCACCGCCAGCTGTATGTCCGACACAGAAGGCAGCAACGTTAGCGTCCTCAACTGGGAGCAAGTGCAGCGGCTGGACGCCATCCTGACGGAGACCATCCCGATCCACGGACGGGGAAACTTCCCCACTCTGGAGATGCAGCCGCGGCAGATCGTCAAAGTGGTGCGCAGTCGGATGGAGGAGAAACAGATCCACGTCCGGGACGTTCGGTTAAACGGCTCTGCAGCCAGCCACATTCTGCACGAGGGCAGCGGACTGGGCTTTAAGGACCTTGATCTCATATTTTGCGCAAATATGAAAGGTGAAAGTGATTTCCAGACTGTGAAGGACATAGTTTTGGACTGTCTTCTGGATTTTTTACCCGACTGTGTGAATAAAGAGAAAATAACCCCGTTGACGTTAAAGGTACTTTACTTTGTGTTTCTGTTTTTCTTTCCTGCTTGAGTGGTTCACTTTTAGATATGTGATAATTGCATTTGTGCCAATTCGGCTTAACCCCATTATGCGTGGCTTATTGTGCAATTAGATTAGTTTAGTGATAGTAAAATGTTGCTTTTCTGTAGTTAAGAGGATTGAGTTAAACCAATTTGGAAATGATCCTTAGCTCAGCCACCTAGATCCCATATCCAAGTACATTCTATGGTCTTTAATATTTGGGTAAATAGCATTAATAACAAAAGATTTATAATAGGCATAAGACACAAAGCTATATTTATACATATACAAAATGGTTATCAAATGTTATAACTATATGCAGAATTAGGTCAAAATGTGCATTTATATAGCTGCTGAATTAATGATTGTACCTGAGGCTATTATAATATTTTTTGCTTTTTCTCTTTCCCTCACACACACATATAGGAAGCCTATGTGCAGAAGATGGTGAAGGTGTGTAATGACTCAGACCGCTGGAGCCTCATCTCCCTCTCCAACAACCGGGGAAAGAATGTGGAGCTGAAGTTTGTGGACTCTCTTCGGCGACAGTTCGAGTTCAGTGTGGACTCCTTTCAGATCAAACTGGACTCCCTGCTGCTGTTCTACGAGTGCTCAGAGAACCCCATGGCCGAGACCTTCCACCCCACCATCATGGGTGAGAGTGTGTATGGGGACTTCAGCGAAGCCCTGGACCACCTACGCCACAAGATCATCTGCACCCGGAACCCGGAGGAGATCCGAGGCGGGGGTCTGCTGAAGTACTGTCACCTGCTGGTGAGGGGTTTCCGGGCCGCTTCTGAGTCAGAGATGAAGTCCCTGCAGCGCTACATGTGCTCACGCTTCTTCATTGACTTCCCTGACATAGGTGAGCAGCAGCGCAAGCTGGAGTCCTACCTTCAAAACCACTTTGTGGGCCTGGAGGACCGCAAGTACGACTACCTGATGACCCTCCACGGAGTGGTCAACGAGAGCACGGTGTGCCTGATGGGACACGAGAGGCGGCAGACCTTAGGGCTCATAGCCATGCTGGCGGTGCGTGTTCTGGCTGAGCAGAACGTCATCCCCAACGTGGCTAATGTTACATGTTACTACCAACCTGCTCCTTATGTGGCAGATGGCAACTTTAGTAACTACTACATAGCACAGGTACAGCCGGTGTTTGCTTGCCAGCAGCCTGCATACTCCACCTGGCTGCCCTGTAACTGAGTCAGCCCCAAGGAAAGGAGGAGGAGGAGAGTCGGATTTGTTTAAACAGGAGTGAGAGGCATAGTCATTGCCTCAAACCTGCCCAGTGTTTGACAGCTGACGAAAAAAGGAGTCTTCTTTTTAGAGCTTGTGTTTTTGTTCATGCGTCAAGTATGAGCAGTTGGCTTTTACTTCAAGTACGTATTTTAATGTGAATATCTCACATTTCTTGAAATAACAACATCTTCTGATCCTGCCCAGGCCAACCAGATTTGGAAAAAGACAAATTTTGGGTAGCTTGGAAATAAAGGCTAAATGCAAATGTGTCACGGCCTTGAACGCAAGCAAGCAGAACTGTCATCGAAAATGCACGAGACTGATTCAATCAGTCTAGAACTGATTAGCCAGCACGTTCCAACAGCAGACCAAACAGCTGCATCAGTTGAAGTTGACAGCTACGCCACACACATACACACACACATTCACACACTCTAGGTGAAATCAGAGGTGTGTGCAGGGCTCCAAAACGAGCACCCTAGACTCTGGTTTTATGTCAGCTGAACTGAGGTGAGATGCTGTTAAACTAGTTTGGATAACAAACTGGCATCTCCGCCTTGCATTTGGATGTAATTATGGTTGTTTACAGACCAAAGATTTTTTTGATTGTTTCTAACATTAAAACCCAATTTTGATGGGGAAAAATAAACAAAATATGAAGCTATGTCTATTTGTATATGTGAACATATGTGTTTTTAAGTGCCTATTGCCTCTCAGCGGGCAGAGAAAAGAATAAGCAGGCCATATGATTTTTGTGAATTAACCCCACTCTGTTTATACACAAGACAACAGCACCCCGGAGGCTTGTGAATGTATACGTGAAATCAATGCACAGTCAGTGTTTGTGGATGAAAGAGAGTACCACTCTCGTCTGCAGATTTTGCAGTGAAGTAGCAGTAAAATATGCGATTGATGGGTTGTTGCAAGATTCACATTTTTTCCACGTGAATTTAGAAACACATAAACCAAAATAAAACCAAACATGCTGTATTACGTTGTCCCAAATTAATATTGCTATTGAATATTTGCTATGAGAAAGGATGACAAGCATTTTCAGATCATCAGCAACAAAGAAAACTGTCACTCACACACAATTTCTTATATATTCTGTACAGTGGTGCTTCTTTTTTCTCATCAGAGGAAAAAAAAACAAAAAAAAAAACAAGTTCGCAAGAAGTAGATAAGAGACAGAGAGAGGAAAGGGTGCATTTGGAGAGAGAGAGAGGGCCCGACAGAGAGCTGGTGTGTGCTTCCTCTTGCAGTGGAAGGATATTTGCAGAGACACCTCAGATGATGAGACACTATTTGCTGTAGCACCCTGGCAGGGAATTCCTCAGCTGCTGATGAAGAGCTTGAACTTAGCTGGGGTTGGGTCTGCAGACGCTCTGTTCGGGCTTCAGAAAATGTTGTGCCAAACGTTTCGGTGGCCCCGCTGATAGCCCTTAAGTTTAATGAGGCCATTTGTTGACGTAGGAAAAAGATGCTGTGCGGATATAGAAGACTGGGAAGTAGACGGTAGAGGGAGGAAAAAAAGGGGAGAGGAAGGAAAATGTAGTGGTTTAAAAGGCAGGAGGGAGAGTGAGTCGCTCTGGAGAGATGGGTGCAGCTGGTGATGGGGTTTATCTCTCCAGGGCTACCATGCTTTACTGTACAAACTGTCTCTGTTAAGGTCAGATTGCAACTTAATGGACAGTGGCTCTCCCGCTTTTTTCAGGGAGACCAAAAACATTCTATAATCAGCATTTTTTGCTCTCTGTTTTAATCATCTGATTGTTGTTCGAAAGAGTGGAAACTGAAGAAAAACTGCATGCGTTCACACCGGCCTCAGGAGACTTTAAGTTGCAACTTTCGTTTCATTTGTGAGGTTGCTTTATTGACGCTTATTAATGGTTTTGATGCTTCATTCCACACCATTTTAAAAGATCTGTGTATATATATGATAACATGCTTCAGCTTTGCCAACTCACTTACTCCTTGGTAACTACACTGCAGCCTTTCCGGATGGCAGATAGAAAAGGAAATGATTTTAAGCATAAAAAGGTAGTTAGGCCCAGAAGACCAGCATCAACTCAACACTGCGTTGAAAAGAGAAATTCTATCGCTGAAAAAAAAAGCATTTCTTTTTCATCCTCTGTCTCGCCTGACTCTGATAATCCATAACTGCTCTGTTCAGTTGTTTTTTCTTCTCAGTGACTGTCCATGTCGATCGTATCCTTTGGATTGTGCAGGCAATGTATTGTCCTTTTATACTCAGTGAAGTCCTAACAGCTGACTAGCTAGCTAGCTCCAGTCTGCCTGTCAGTTAGTGATTGTGCCTATCAGTTAGAGATTGTGGGTTACTGCATTGTCTTGTATGCGTTGTCTCAAATATCTGTTTCTGTTCATGCAGTCTTTTACAAATCACACAAAGAAAAAGATCCTTGTCTTGTATGTATATTTTTTATGATTGTTATTTTTTATAAATGTATCAGACACTGCGGGTGTTGCAGTGCTTTTGAATCTGTGATTGGGCTTCAAAGGATATGTTCTCAATAGCTTTTTTGCTATATTATGTTATGTGTCCAATGGGTCAAAAAGTTAAAGATGTTTTCATCAATAAAATATTTGAAAAACAGATTTGTTGTTTGTGTCTCTTGTTATTTATCTGTCTATGAGTCTAAATCAAGTTTACTGCCCTGGTTTATTCCAGACAGAATCTGACATGAGAAATTGCTCACTTGTCGATTAACTTCAGATTTCCTTTTTTTCAAAGGAGAGTCTTTTTTCACTGACGTTAGCCATTCAGTGGCTTTCAGATGGGTTCCCTGCTCACTCACTCACAGAGGCAAATCCCTGCCATGGCCTGCCGGGCCCAACAGGCCCAGCCAGAAACCCGTCCAGAACTGGCCCGCCGTTGCCAGAAAGAGCTGTTGTTGAATGTGAGGGGATTTGCATCCACCCAAAAAAGAGACTTTGACGCTTTTGTAGAATGAATATCTTTGCCTGCTCATCAAATTCTCTCTGTTAACAGCCCCCACCACCCCCCTACACCCCCATACACCGACAGCAATGCAATGACGATCAGCGCTAAGGCCTGCAGATACCAGAGTCTGACTGTCTCATGGTTGTCAGGCTGAAATGAAACTCTCCACAACATAGCTGACTGTCACACAGGTCACATGACAAACTGTCCTAGATAGGGATATGAAGAAGACAACACAGAATGAGTAAGAGATTCACTATATATAGCAGACATGATAAGGACATTATCTCTTTCACTTAAGCGCATTTGCAGCTCATTAATCTGATCCATTGAAGGAATGATTGACACATTGAGTCTGAACAGTTATACAAATACAGGCTAACATAATAACACATTTAATGGTCTATTGGCCCTTTTCAGTCCCAAACTCAGTGCTGCTTTGCTGAAGCCCCATATTATTTTCAGCTGAATACAGAACTAGGACTGTGGGTTTTGTCCGCCATCACTTACAGTGAATTTGCATTAGGAAGGGATCTTTTAATGGCCAGTATGGACAGGAGGAACAGTTGGTTCGATCACAAACACTTTCAATGTACATATGGGCATGTGAGTATTGTTTAAGACAGACTTGAAAAAATGTGAACCCTTCCTTTCAAATCTTCCCATGGTGACTGAATTTTTATGTTCAACCTGACTGTCATACTACTGATGGCTATTTGAGTGAGGCACTAATATCTGCCATTTAAAGATTAATTTGCTTATTTGTTGTCTTACATTGTGTTGGATGAGTACATTTTCTGAACTCTTATCTTCCATATTGCAGCAAATATACCTTCTGCATCATTATAATTGCAACGTAGTTTCCAGCTGTCTGTGGCAGGGCTGAACAATGTAGACAGCAACTGAGAAAGATATTTTTGTTCAACTTAGATAGGTTCATATTTTCAGTTATCTGACACAAAACACTATGCTTTACAACTGCAATAATCAATATTTTTATATTAACAATGGATCAAATTGAGAATTATCGCCTGACTACAGTTCTCCTCAGCTGTGTTTTAAGCTTCTTTCAGCTTGCTATTTTTGTTTTAGGATGCAATTTAATATTTTGGTTCAACTTCAACTTGTTACCAGCCACAGAAGGCAGATTTTTATTTTCACTGTACACTACAGTGGCCAAGAACATCAACTGAAGTTGCTCTGTGTCTTCTTGATGTCCAAATAGGCATCTGTTAGATATCATCCATATATAGCCTAAAAACACTAAAATTAACATTAAAATCATGCTACAGTATGCAACATCACCCCCATCAACCAGCAGCTAGCAGGAATACTTATATGCTTACTGTCAATGTCTCATTCCTGCAAGTGCTTCTTGTCCCAGTCTTAATTTCAAGCATGATTTTACTTAATCCCTTCTGAAGAAGCCTTCTCATTTGTGGTTCGCTGTAAAAAAGTCAGATTGATGTAACAACGGCGCCAAAGAGCCTAAATCTCAGGTCCTTAATTTGAGATGGAGCATCAAACGAAATAGCCCTCTTAATTTAAGGGAGCTTTGATTTTAAAGTTTAAAGAGTAAGTTGTGAAAGACTCTCACTGCAGCAGCTATCTGGCAGAGGGCGATAGCTAAAGCCGACCACAGGGTGAATCCACACAGCATGTGTCAGTAAGAGTCTTTATAATAACCGGTTTACCTTTAAATAAAAGCTTATAGACAATTGTCATCCATCCTCCAATTACTCATCCCTGCTGCTTGTCTGAGTGCTCTAATGGCTTTTCCACCACAAGGATTGGAGAATGGCTGGCTTCATGGGATTTCTCTCCCTTTTTCCTTCTCTGTTGCTGTGAGGCATTTTTTCCAGATTAAAGTTTTTATGGAATAAGCGGGAACTATTTGGAGAGTGTCTTCGGCAAACTGACTGCCGGGTCGGCCCACTTTGGAGTCCTGTTCGTTGGTGTGGAGCGGCGACCACGGCCAAGCAACTAATGTTTTGATTTACAATGTGGCTTAGTCTCAGAAATCCCAGTAACTAGTAGATTTCAACATTTCATTTTTAAGCATGTGGGATAGCACTGAGCAGACATGAGAGACCCCCCGACACACACACACACACACACATCAATCCGGGCTTGTAAACAAATTCCAGAGGGGTGAGTTTGTACAAACAGTAAGGAAACATTCATCATGCATGTTAAACAGCCACGAGGGAGATAAAGAGTCAGCTGCAGGTCACAGACAGCTGGACCTACAGCACATCACTGTTCTTAGTAAAACAACATCATCTGAACCCGAGTCCCCTTCTCTCGCCACACCTCAAAACAACAACCTGCTTCAAACATTTAACTCACTTACATCTGCAGATAAAATATGTTTGCCATACTGGCTGGGGGATATTGATAGATCTCATACACCATACCAGATGGTTTGTGTCCTATGATATAATCTATAACTGCTGTTTGAGTGAGGTGAGGAAATTGGCATATAAAAAGCATGTCAGCTTAAATTATTGCTCATCAATAAAGGTCCAGTGTGTAAGATTCAGGAATATTTATTGGCAGAAATGAAATGTATTAATTATCAGTATGTTTTCATTATTGTATGATCACCTGAAAATAAGATTTTTTTTACCTTAGTATGAGCTGTTTTTATCTACGGAGGGATCGCGACCAGGTCCTGTTCTACAGAGCCTGCCATGTTGAACTGCCATGTTTCTACAGTAGCCCAGAACTGACAAACCAAACACAGGCTATAAATAGGGTCTTTCAAGGTTTTTGGGAGTTTCACGTCCACCGTAGTTTCTCCTACATGTTTGGAATCGTGGATAAAGCGAGGGTGTTATAATCTGCAACAACACCACTTGATGCCAGTCCTACACACAGGTCCTTGTTTCATCCTTAAATTCACTTACTATAGCTGTCACCTGCTTGACCATATGACCACTGGCCTTCAGGCTGTGAACTCAATTACTCGTGGGATAAACATCTGTAATGTCCCGCTCAAGTTAAAGCTGCACTCACCAATATTTTCATATTAACACTGGGTTATAAGACTACTGTATGTGTAATGTAAGAGTTGTCACTAGTAGTGACAAGCCAGCAATTAATTATCAGCTGACTCTACCGTTCCCATCAGCACTACAGGGCATTTTAGCATCTTTCAGCTCATTGTTTTGGTTTCCAGGCCTGCAACGTAAGGGATCAGTCTCACCACTTTCATCAAAATAGTTTTCTGTCTTTAGCATGAAAGCTCTGATAAATACTGCAGCCTACCTGCCCAGCACCAACAAACTTAGCTAAGCTACTTGGCGGCTAGCTGGTAAACATTGTGTAGCATACATTTACATGTTAGCGATAGCAACTTTATAAGGTGATATGTCAATACTGTCGATACTTTAGAGGGCTGTACATTGTAATAAATTTGAAATTTCAAATGAATGACAGAATAACTTATTGGAGCAACAGTAACATTCTTTCTTTTAAATATTAAAACAGCCACACTAAAAGGAAGCACAACTACAGTTCCAGGAGAAAATGTTATACTATCTACAAGCATTTGCTCTGCTGTCATGTTTGTTGTTATGACAGGTTGTGATCCGGCAGATTTGGGGCAAATATGAGTCAAGCTGGGAGAGTTTTTGTAACAAAAAGTGTGTCAAACTAATTTGTAATGAAAAACAACTCTTAGTGTTACACCAGTTTAGCTTTGACCTATAGTCAACCACTTATAGGAAACAAAAGAAACCACACACTGGAAGAGATACGCACACAGAGATCAACAGCAGGTGTCAGCGAGAGTGATGGGGAGCTGACCGCTATTGTTGCTGATTTTTGAAGATTTATCGAGTCCTGTAAAAGTACACCTCAGCTGACGGTATAAGGGCAGGCAGGAAGCACAGAGCTGAAACGACTGAATGGAGCTGAGTGATTCATGAATGCTGGATGAGGTTATAGGTGTGGTGGGAGTAACGGTAGGAATGAGGTGAAAAGGGAAAATAAATGGAGGGAGTATAAACACAAAGAGTAGTGGATCATAAAAGAGTTGTGTGCATGTGTGTGTAGAGAGAGAAAGAAGGTGAGGGAGTGCAGGGAGGGAAGGTGATCCTCTCTTCCCAGAGATTAGTGTCATTGAGGTTAGCAGGTTTATCTTATGTAAGTCTCAGAACCTGCAGGACAGATGAGCATCCTGTCTAACTCAGAAACTGGGGCAGAGAGACAGAGAGAGGGAGAGTCCTTTGTCCAACTTAATAAACCGTGTGTGGTAAAAATCATTTTGTACAGATTTGATGCAATACATTTTTCATACCTCATCCCTATAAATTTCACACTTCAGCTCCACAAAATCCTGTTTGTATGCAAATTGGAAATGGTGATGTCACATGTCTGGGAGACTGGGGATCAGATATGAAAATAATTTCCTACATGGCCATCATTCAACTATATGATTGGCAGTCATAGATTTTGAGTTTGATAACTTTAGTATTCTCTGAAAGGGATCTAAAAAGAATGCACACACATTTTGTCAGCGTTAATTGGAATCTCTAAAGACTGACAGTTTATGTTGTAGTGGATAGAAATAAGGTTTTTATCATGCAATGACACCAGCAGTACCAGGGAATTTGGACTTCCAAGTATAATAATCTATATTTTTCATATAATCCTGCTGTACTCTCCACAGAAGAGGCAATGATGCCAATCGATGAGCTACTGACTGAGCAACAATTACATTACATGATTTGTGAATTTTGTATATACATGTTGGAACTGAATCTGGGAAGGAAATAAACAATCCTGCCAATGCCAAAGTAATTTCAGTTTCACTTTTCTGTCATTTTCTGGAAATAAATTCAACGCGCAGCTTATTTTATATCAGACAAATTACATTTCATCGAAACATTTATGGAATGAATTTGGTCATATGAGCCATTCTTTCAACTGGTTTAAAAAAGTCTGAAAAAACATTTGCTATTGACAGACATTCTGTTTTCTGCTGGTTGTGTGGAGTGTGTACATTCAGAGCCGGATGGTGTGTTTTGTGTGTGTTCTGGTCGTGTGGTGTTTAGAGCATGCAGTTGCTACTGCACAGGTCTCTCATATGATGCCTGCATGTGTGGAGCGGTCTATGTTAACCACTGTGAGTATAAAATGACTCTCTGTCACACAGCCAGAGTAAACAACATTTTACCCATATCAGCACAACACAGTGGTTATGCATGGATGGGTGCTCATCTGTGCATGATATGTTTGTGTGTTTGTATGAAAGAGAAAAGAAAGGGCATTACAGTATTGGAAAAAAATGAAGCCTTCTCTGATATCTGATGATTTTGCAACCTCATATGATTGTTATTTCTCTGATTAACATATTCTGAGTAATTCCAGTTTGATGTCAGTTGATGTCATAGAGTAAGCATTAGCTGAGCTAAAACAAAACTGACGTGGAGGGATCCTGCATTGTGATTTGTGGTGTGAGAAGATGTGCTGCAGGCAGGGAGCTGACTGACTTTCTTTGTCTGCAGAAATAAGACCTGCTGACGTTACGAAGCTATTTGAATGGACACACTATTAAAAATAGTCAGACATCCCCCAGAGCCGTGCTTGTTCTGTGAGGCTGCATTAGGCCCAACAGTGCTTTGAGTTAAATGCTAACATCAGTATGCCATCATGGTCACAATGACAGTGCTAAAAGGCTGATGTTAGCAGTACAATAACGAAGGCACAATAGGCAATGTACAACAAAAGGCAATAACAACAAAGGAAGGAACAATGCATCATTGAATAAAGCAGTGTATAAATATATAAATACAAAAATATATACACACTTACATACAAGGGAGAGGTAATAAAAGCTAATATAATAATAGTTGTGTAAACACTATAAAGTGACATAAAATACTCAAAGTATTTAAGAATTATAAGAGATCTGTCTTCTCAACTCTTCTATTACACAAGTAAGAAACCAATTGTTACAAATTTGTCCGTGCCATGGTGTTTTGCCCTGCCATTGCCGACATTGCCTTCCATTTAATCACAACAATAGCATGGCGTAGAATTGAATCGCCCTTGGTCTGAACTTAAATGGCTCAGAAGATGGCAGAGCTGAGATATTTAATGTTTATTTTCAGCTATTTTATTGGCGTTAAACTGGTGTGGTTCCTGTGGACACTTAGCATCAGGCCAAGAAAAGCCTTTTCGATTGGCTGTCATGTATCACCCTGCTCTTTTTGGCTCTTTGAGCCCCCTTTGTAGCTTTCCCCTGAAACAGATGACATCCATGGCCCTGACACAAGCCATTGCTTTGAATATACCAGCTGTTTTATATGAATATGCTTTCCCCTGACCACTAATAGTAGCCTTAAATGCTGCTTATACTTTACTGCAAATTCCCAAATACTGATAAAATATACCATATTCTCCTTAGCAAACCATACCGGGGATTTGAAAGATATTGTAGGCTTTGAACAAAGTTTTTTACTCACATTCGTTCAGCAAAGCAGTGCAGTCTGTTTCTTATCTGCATCACCACGATGTACTGTATCACATGGAGTAAAATACAACTGAATGGGATCCAAGCAATTTGGAGTGCGTTTAAGCCAGCCCCATATAACAAACATAACGTTTGCCGGGTAAACCGCAGTATTCCTCTCTCAGAGACAAATGAAACCATTTTAGGCTGGCTCATCAGTTGCTGAGGTAATAGGACCCAGATGGTAGAGCTGATATAAAAGCCAGGTAATTTCATACAAGGGCATTGTGAAAGGACTAGACACTTCTCGTTTGAATTGGTGCAGACTCTACCGTTGTGTAAAACGAAACTGAGATAAGGCTATCCTATGTCTCCCCAACGAGATGATCCTCGTAAACTTGTATCATTTCCTTAAAGAGAAATTTCATTACTTTCCAATTAAATCTGATTGGTAGGGGGAGAGTCTTGCGGGCGAGAAAAAATGCAGAGAACCCCTTTTCAGAAAAGATTGATTTTCTTTTGAAGGCTACACAATGCAACTAGATGAGGTTGGCTGAGATTGAGTGCTGATTTGATTATTACAATTAAATGCAATTCTTACACTCAGGCACACATAAATGCTAGAAAGCACGCTCATAGACAGATGCTTCATACCTTATGAGGCCAGTTTCTGTATACAACTGTTTGGTGGACTGTCATGAACACACAAACACCACTAAACCTGTTGTTTATGAAGAGAAAAAGTATTTTTAGTTTGGGTCATATTTGGAAAAATACACATAAGAAGGGGCCACTTTTAGTTTGTTAAGGCACAGATACTGAATAAAATCAAAACTTTGGAAAACAGTCTTACTTGATTTCTTTTCCAAAAGTAAGACGAGAAAATGTATATCATTCTCATGTGTGCATTGTACCTCCTCAAGCTAACTATTTCCCCCTGCTTTAGCCTGGCTTTATGCCAAACTAGGCTAAACATGACCTGAGTCACTTAAAACTTAAAGCACAGGAATGAAAGACATTTTCACATGCCAAAAGTACAACTGTAAATAATACAAATTGTTTTTATTTAGAAAAAAAAGAACAAGACAACAAGTCAAATACAGTGAAAAACCCAAAATAGTCAACTATGTTACCCCAACCCCTTACCCACCGATTGCATCTCAAACCCAACCCTCCAAGCCACATAAGTTCTTTATTATAAAGAATACAAACATACATACATACATAATACATTTCCAACAAAACAACACAGTATACTTCTATTCATTAAATATACATTGTCCTGTTCTGGACAGTAGCTCTTTCAATCCCTGTTGTCCATGTCTGGACAGTCGTTGCTCTTGCACCATATATTCTTGCTATAGATTCTTCCATGTGTATAATGCTGCAAAAAGATATCAACCATTGTATGCAGGTGAGTGAATGGGGAGGTTTCCGTCTTAAAGCTGCAGTAGGTAACTTTTATAAAAATATGCCGTATAACATTTTTTTTGTCATATCTGCTGAAACCTTCACTACATTCTGACAGTAATACATGAGACAGATAATCTGTGAAAAAATCTGGTTCTTCTGGCTCCTCCTAGGTTTTCGAATGATATTTGCAAGAATCTACCAGGCCTGAACGAAAATAACCAATCAGAGCTGAGAAAGATAGTTCATTATTGATTCCCAGGGCATCAAATACAGACACCTTGGGACCCTGGAAATGAAACTCAACAATCAACTATCTTCAAGCCTCCAACCCAAAGTATCTTTCTCAGCTCTGATTGGTTAGGGTTAGGGTTTTCTTCCAGGCCAGTGGATTCTTGCAAATACCATTAGGAGCACTAGCACGAGCCAAAGGAACCTGATTTTTTTAAATAGATTATCCGTCTCATGTGCTACTGTCAGGATATAATGAAAGTTTCAGCAAATATGAAGACCTGCAAATAAAAAATGAGATTTTGAGTCTAGTGTCTAGGTCTAGTGAAAAAGTATCATTTAAGATCAATAAGCTGGGACAGCAAGGTATACGCACACTCAATAAATCTGATAGGGGAGAAGATCCTGTCTCCCAGAATGAAGCCACCCTAGGACACTCCCAATACATGTGCATAAATTAGTTCTACAGTAACTATGAAACTGCAAGATAACCAGATCTTGGCTTATCTTTAGGCCCATATTCTGTTTAACTCCAGTACACGCACACGCATTACACTTTGAGCCCTTCAAACAAGCTCCTCTAAGAGCCTCTTCTGTGCCGTGAGACCGTTGAGCCTCAGTCCCTCGCAGTCATGTGTGAGACTGAGGCAGCATTGAGGTCTGCAGGCTCTGGGGTAGTTGTGTGGAGCTGCCGGCTCGGTTCACAGGGGTCAGTCTGAGGATGTGCGCTGTTTGCATTGCAAAGCCACGCTGCTGCCAAAGTGAGCCGTACAGACCTTTTAGAGCCCTCACCAGAAAAAGAACAGCATTTTTGGAAAGTCTGACATTTTTTTCCTTCTTCCCTCAGGATCTCATTGTAATACTGAACACATGGACGTTTATATACAGTAGGGAACTCTGTTGAGTTTATGTTATGTTTGCTCAGTACAGTATGAGGCATTTGATGCTACGAAGTATGACATATTGCAGGCTTTACAGGTTCAGTCCAGATAGGAAAAATGGTTCAAATTGAAATGTAGTTTTTTCTTTATGTGTCTGATGATCATGCGCTTCTGCATACAATGTGTGTATATCTGCACGTGAGAGAGAGTGTGCATGAGCGTGTGAGTATGTGTAATTCTTGACGCGCTCCCAGCTTCCTCATCCACTCCTCAGAAAGGCACTTGTCTGGTCACAGAACAGTAATTCATTGTCTGACAGCTGTTTTCTTTTCTGTGAGCCTGCCCTGCTTGGATCCTGGGGTGTAATTCCACACACAGGGCCAGCTGGAGGTTTTCCTGAAAAAAAAAAAAAGAAAAAAGAAACTGAGCCCAGTGCTGACACATCTGCCAGCAAATAGCACCAATAGAGCATCATTGGTCCAGAAATCAACATACATCTCCTTGACTTAGTTTGTACCCACCTGTTTAATGTCCAAAATACATAAAAACAAACTCCAAATTAGACTCTCAAGTATGTCTTAGTCAATTTTGTTTATTTATACACTCTTTTTGGACACCAACTTCATTCTTTCAGTTCATGAAACTGAAATTGAATATTGTGGCAAACTGAATACATTATACATGTAGTACAGTTGCTTATGCTAAGTAGGGTTCAATTTAGGCCTAATTGATCAGTATTTCAGTATTAATCTGTATATGCTACATTCACTTAAGACTGTGAGGTGAGGATTTTTTTCAAGATCAAAGATGTACACATATTATCAGTGTATATGCACTGGCAGCTTCAAGCTTCTAGTAGAGCTTAGTTGACCCACTTTTTATAAATGGGATAGTTGGAGACAACTAGCATAGGAGCTAGAATGAGCAGTAGAATCGCTCCAGGGCGAGTGTGCAGTGAAACCAGGTTCACAGTCTCCAGGACTGGAGGCTGGGACTTTGACTCTGGGGAGGATAAAGAGGGAAGGACAGGAGAAGCATAAATCAGGACCAGTTGACCAGAAAAAAATCTTCAGTCGGGGCCAGCCCTAGTTTCTATATCACACTTGTATAAGTTGCATAATGGACCAGAATTGACTTACAAACTATTTCTAATGTCAAAAATCATGCTCGTAGGGCGGGCCTTAAAATAAGATTTTCAGTGAGCACAGAGAAACTTTCCACTTGCAGCAGAGGAATGTTAAAACATCCTTCTAGTGTCAAACTCTGCACATACATTAACCCATCCAATAGTAATATTTCAGCTATAAAGAAATGTCAACCTGGTGGACAAACCTTGCCACCGTTGTTTTTACCGGTGTTTAATTCATAATTTATTTTCTTAAATGTAACTTTCAATGCAAAGGTGGCTCTAGTTCAGAATCTTCTGACAACATGACAACTTTACAGTAGCCGAGGGAACACAGCCTATAATAAACATGGCAGACTTTATATAATAAAGAGCTATTACACTGTCAGATGCTCTTATGACACTGTCATGAACAATTTCCTTTAAGTACTTTAAGAAGAAAAAGAGAAGAAGCTTTAGTAAGGCTGGAACATGCGTCTCCTGGCTGCATAGAATCAAATGTGCAGGGTGGCCATGTACTCTATTAACACAGTTTGACTGTTATTAATGCATTAAATGTAATATGCATATGTTAATACTCAAACAAACCCAGCTTAGAATTTGAACCTTATTAAAAGCACACCTTGGATATTTCACCCAACATATATTCTTTACCATGTGACTGGATTATTATGTTTGCACTACATAACAGTCCAGGTCAGAACAAGCCGAGGGACGAGCTCCAGGCTGCACCGCTCTGAGTGCCAGGTCTCTTGATGAGTCATGAGCAGAACCTTTTACAACCATTTTCCCTTTCATTTCCTGTCTGGATGACCCAAGCCTCTCTGGAGGGTAGCCTGTAACATGGCTCCTGCTCAGTTTGGACACTGTCTCTGCCCTTCATTTGTAGAGGATGTTTAACCGGACTGCCTGGAGAGGTCATAAGGGGGGAGCCCCAGGGTGATTTTCCCCAGATGGTGCAACATCATCAGTGCATTCGCCTCGGTGTTGACATGAGGAAAACCGCTCACCATTACAGCATAATGCTTATCACTGATTGCTTAAGAAAACCCTCATAAAACCAACTTTTCATGGTTTCAATGCAGCTGAGGGATTACATGATCCTCTGTGGGTCGAGTAAATTCTCTGGCCTCTTAGCCTTATGAAACACTGATGTGATCCACTGGTGAAACAAAAAGCATTAAAAACTGCAGTTTATCTCAGCTGCTAAAAAAGCTTATATTTTGGAGAAGCAAAGATTTAACAGTTATGATATGCAAGTGCTTCAGTAACTGGAGGCTTCAATGTTTTTGCTCTGTTTAACCTTTACTTTCACTGTTTTACAGATCAATTAACAATGGTTCTTCCTACTCTTTTAATGCAATTTGTCAATTCAGCAGTGCTTTGTGTGAGGGATAGGCATTCCAAACATTGCAAAAACAACTGATTAAAATGAATTACATTCAATACAAGGGAGTGACAGTCAAACAAGAGCAGATTAGTTATCTACATTGTGTAATTCCCTAGAACTTTGACAACATCTGACACAGCCAATTATAGACTTTTACTTGTAATTCCTCTATATATTTTTTGAAGATGTATGAACTTGGGGTTAATTTGCCTTTTTAAATGTGTTCTTTGTGTCTCTATTGTATTTTTGACAAAATGAAATCATCTTTCAGCGTTTCAACTTAATGTCATGTTTTGTCGGTACTAAACGAGAGGCATGTTTGGGGGTGTAAATGCTCAGTTACAGGACACCCATAATATCATTCTGTACATTTGCAGCCACCACAGCGAAGGAAAAGCTTACAAGTAGAGCAATGACGGAGACTTTTAAAGATAAGGCTGCCGGGAGTTTTGTTTTAATGTTTTATTGGCACAGAGTACCAATTTTCAACATACCTCTCTCCTCAAGTGCTCATTAAAGCTAAAATTACACCAGTTAAAGGCTTATAAACCACCGTATCGCAAAAGCTTGACGGTGAAAGCACAGCTCCCGAAAGCCGTTCCTATTTCCCTGGACAAGCCTCTGTGCTCCGGCGATGGAGCAACACTCAAATCCAGAACTGGTGAGCCACAGGTATACTTACCTGGGATAAAGATGACAGTAATTATCAGGTTTTCCATCGTCATAACTGTGCTAACGGAATCCCTACCACTCTGTGCACACCTGCCGCAGAACAGGTAAGTACAACCCTACTGCAGTGCAACAATAATTCAAAAATGACAGATGCTCCACACCATGAATGAGTGTGGAAATAGATGTCCACTGGGTAGGGAAATGGTTTTAATTGTTGGTGCTTGGAGAACTTCCAGGAACTATATATTTTGGCCTGGAGTATAATTTTAAGAGATCAAATGATCTTGATGAAATAATAAGCTAAATTTTCGACAAATATGCTTGTTAACTTTTATATTTTATATATATATATATATTTATATTTTTATATAAGAGTTAGATAAGAAGATTAATACCACTGTTATGTCTATGCACAAAGTGTGAGCTAGGTGGTGGTTAGCTTAGCTAAGCTTAAAAACTGGAAGCTGGGGGAACCAGGTAGCTGGGCTCTGTCAGTTTTACATTTATTTTTGTGTAAGTATTAAACAGATGAGATACAACATATTTATTAGAGAGCTTTAGGGAGCATCTGTTCCAATAAGATTAGCTGATGTAACTCACTGCAGTCTGTGATTTAGCATTCCTTTCTTCTGCATGTTCCTGGGATTGCTATCCATATTCTAAGACAAACTGGCCTGCAGGACATTTGCTGTTATTAACTTTGTGAATTTAAAATGATTAAATTAGTTACCAAAAACTTTTCCCCCAACTTTTTAGCTACTCTCTTTGTTGTTTAAAAGTAATTCGGTCCATACTGAATTTATTGTCACTTTGGCTGTCTACAAGAGTTGATGGAAGTATTTGTGAACTTTGGAGAGAGCCAGGCTAGCCGCTTCCCCCTGCTTGCTGTCTTTACGCTAAGTTAACCTAATCACCTCCTGGCTCCAGTTTTATACTTGGCACATAGACATGACAGTGGTTTTGATCTTCTCCTATAACTTAAATAGACATATTTCCCAGAATGTCAAACTATTCCTTTAATCCCCATTATCAGGCAGTTTCTATAATCCCATAAATCACATTTTCAATACAATCATTACAAGGTTGATGAAAAGTGTATTGTTAACAATAATATCAAGCAACCATTGGGTTAATTATACTTCCAGTTTTAATGCATTTAAAGCTATTTTCAGATACACTCTCTTGCTGTAAGTGGTTTGTTTTGCCCCAGAACAGGCTTTATCCCCTGTGCTTCATGAGGTCATTGTATCTGAGTTACAGTCCTGCTCCGGGTCACGGGCCGGTCCAGTTCATGCTGAGGACCTCATGTGACCGTTGCTGTTGTTCTGGGATCCAGCCGTGCCGGTCCTCAACTGCTCAAATGTTGACAACTCCAGACAAAAATCTGGAAAGCAAAACATGGGGAGTGGGAGGGAGAGAGAAAGAGATTACAGAGTACTCTACATACACAAAAAAGAGAGAGAGAACAGAGAGAGAGAGACAGCCAGCGGCGTCTAAATCGTGTCCGGTGGTGGTTGCCATGCCAAGAGCTAAACAAGCGTTTTATCAGTTTCTGGGGTTCAGATTTATTCTGGTGTTGTGAGTTTCTGTCTCATAAATCAGTGCATAATTCAGCCTGTGAAGGGGGTTATAGCACATGGAGGAGCATCTACTGGCCCACTGATTCAAGTAGTCCTGGAATAAAACCCATCACTCAATTATTTCAATGTAAACTCTGAAGTTTACAGAATGTGAGTGTACTTCCAAAGCTTGTGAATTTTGTGAACTTGTGAAGGAACAAGTATGTATTGAACTAAGTCAAACAAAAGACAAAAAAATATTAGGCTTTCTGTTGAATTAGGCTGTACCGTTTCCTTGGAACAGTTTTTCTTCATTTTGGCTGCATAGTGCTTAAAGTTCACCAACTCACCTCATAAATGGTGCTGCTGGACACCAGTCCTTCTGCTCTAACCACTATGGAGTGAGAACAGGCGTCGACTGACTGCCTCCTAGTGCAGTGATAATACCTGCAATAACCACAGAGACATAAAACTGACTGAGGATGGGTGCTACGCTGTATTCATCTCTCCTGACATGTGTAACCGCGCATACAATTCTCGCCTCTTTTATGATGTGGCGCTATAATTGTAGACACTTAGCCCTACCACAGAGCTTTTGTCTATGGCTTCCTGGCTGTGGACGCTCCTCAGCTGAAACAATAAAGGGATCAATGCCTTGCTTTTCTTCTCTTCTTGATGCCAATATTTGTACTGACCTGTTTTACTTTACCTTCCTCCTCCTCCCTCAGTTGCATGGCTCCTCCGTGTGCTTGGTTTCCAGACGTGAGGAATCTAATTCTGCTTCTTATTAGGCATGACCGCAACGACCCTGCACTGTGATCGAGCCAGCATGTCCCTTCCCACAACAGGAAACACCATCACCTATAATTAGCCAACCAATACAGAATCTCTGGCTCCGATCACAAACCTTCAGCCTCACAGATCAAATTTTGTTAAACATGGCAGCGACATTGCGGATGGGCCCATGGAGACGTAACAGAAAACAAGGGGATTGCCTAATACTATGGAGAGTCTTGGTTAATACGTGTATAACACTTTGTACCCCAGTGGCCAGGCGGATCTTACAGCAGGACCTGGCCAACAGGACACTTCCAAACCGAAGAACATTATTGCTCATAATCAGCCAATCAAGACAGCTTCTTGGTTCTCCGTCAGGTACTTTCAGTCTGTTAGATTGTGTAATGCGAATCCTGGCACCAAAAACAGAAGCTTTGAAATGGAACTGAAAATATCAGAGTGCTCCAGTGCTGCAGGGAGTTGGGGTTTCATGGGAAAGCCAACCACTTCTGTGTCCTTAAAGAATGGCAAATTCATAGCGACAGCGTTGTGAAAGCATTCGGGGCTGAACCTTTGTGATCTATCTTCTTTGTTTCCTTACCCTCTTTTTGTGATTAGTTGTTGCAATTTACTTCTTTTGTTGTATCCACATTTTTCTCAAGTTGTATCATCTATTCAGTCAGTGATATTTCCCAGAAATCTTAAAACAGCCCTTAGAGAAGTGTTAGTGTTTAGTCTGTGAGCAGTTATTCTAAGTCTAAAGGCCTTTTTACACAGAGATACAACAATATGGCCGTAAAGAAGAGCCGTCATTACCCTGACTGGCTTATTTACACTGAACCAAACAGCTTTCGGAGGCAAAAGAGGTGTGTAACAGAGTTCTTTGTGGATTTGTCCACAAATGAATTATTGTCTGACTCTCTGCAGTTCAAGTCAGCTCTATAAAGCCTGCAGCTGCTTTCAATGCAAAAGATGTGATAAACCAACTATCTGCTAGCTACCCAGTAAATAATCAGCACACTTACAAAGTTGGCAGCTAGCTAGTGACCATAGCGGAGCATTTAGCAGCTAAAGGGGCAGATATTTGCCTCGGGAGTTAGACAAGACCAAAACAGAGCTAAAATGATAATGAATATTGGACTTGCATTCATCAGGTGGTTCAGAAACACAGATCCCAATGAAGGTTAATGTTGCTCTGTGTTTACTAGATGGCTATGTCATGCATTCAAAGGTGGCACCCTATTCTTTACTATGCAAGTTGTTAAGCATTCACCAAAAAAACCTGTGTAGTTTTGGACCCATAGAGCAGTCTGCGACTACTACTGACCAAACTGGCTATCCTCCTGTTGGCTTTCCGCACATGAAAGGAATGAAACTAATTAATCATCTTAATCATCTTTCCAAGATCAAAGTCTGATAACAAAATGAGTAATTCCTGGGGGTTTGTAATGCTCAGAAAAAGGTATTCACCATTTTACAGTTGCTACTTTTCCAGTGACTGTGCATGGCAAAGATGCTTTTTAGGTCAGCTTATCGAACTTGTAATACCCCACGCGGCCACTTTGCCAAAGTCGCTTCACAGTCCAGTGCCATTCCTGGGTGCTTGAGTTAAAAAGACCAAGGTTTGCTAACCATCCATATCGACTTTGAGCTAATGATGATGTCAGTGTTTTTGTTCAGGATTGTTCTGTTGCCCCAAGTGGCCAAAAAAAGTCAATTAATACTGCTTTATTTATTTTTATAAGATTATCTTGCTGTAGTGGGTTGTTTTAATAAAATTATAAAGCAATAACATGGCAGTGTGTTTTTCTATTCAATAAAAATGCAGCTATAAATGTTTGTAAAGCATGCATAAATAACCATGGTTTTTCACTTTATAATGAGCCATCATATTTGCAGTCCTAAACTTTATTAAGCTTTTAATAAAGGTTTCTTACATCAACCCATCAATTTAAGAAGTTCATATTCTATATAGTATTCTTGTTCAACTGGATACCTGCTTGTCTTGGCTGAGGTACAAATATTTTATATAAAGACAGGCAATACACTGTAAATCAAACTTTATTTAAAACTAAATGTATTTTTGCAACAATATGGCAGGTGGGTTGGACACACCTCTTGTATCCTCTAATTAATCTCATTTGAAAAAATGTGTATACTGTATGCCAGAGGTCCATAATGTGTGCAGACCAAAAAAAAGAACATTGCATAGTTTTATGCTAAAACTACAAGGGAGTATTAGGGCCAGACTTTTTTT
>NW_023339807.1:5775457-5824731 GCF_004916995.1 Morone saxatilis
AAACAACTTTTTTTCTTGTATTATTATTACATATAAGACTTTATTCTCGTAACATTACGACTTTATTCTCATAATTTCCCCAAAAAATAAAATAATTTTTTGTCTTAGTCTGGCCCTAATACTCCGTCGTATAAAACAAAACACATGTTACAGAAGGAATAATGTTGTTATCATTAAAAGGGTCAGACCATCAGGAAAAACAAAGAAACAGATGAAACTACAGCAGCTCTACAGGAGTGGTTTGAGTGCATCAATCTTGAGGACAGTGAAATCATAAATCAGAAAGGGGGCTGATGTGATCACAAAGATGATAAAATCTTTCCCCCAGCCAGAAAGCTTGGATAAATGGAGAAGTGAGGGCCCTATCCAGAACCAAAAAAGCTGCCTTTGTCAGGTGACAAGGAACCATACAACACTACCAGAGAGAGACTTAAAGCTAGCATCAAAGAGGCAAAGTGGAGACATAACATAGACTCCACCACCTACAACACCAAAGATATGTGGCTATAGTGATCCAGAACATCACAAGCTACAAAAGCAAAAGCGCCCCCATCATGGAGACAATTCTGTTGTGAAGTTTGCAGATGACACCCCCATTGTCGTTCGGATTTCAAACAGCG
Organism: Morone saxatilis; assembly: GCF_004916995.1. Taxonomy (NCBI): domain Eukaryota; kingdom Metazoa; phylum Chordata; class Actinopteri; family Moronidae; genus Morone; species Morone saxatilis. The sequence continues at coordinate 5,776,078 of NW_023339807.1, forward strand.
ATGAGACTCCATATCGGGAGGAAATCAACAGTCAGAGTGATGCATAGAAACCAACCGACTGCTCAATGTCAGCAAAACCAAGTAGCTGAATTTAGGAAAAAGGAGGCAAAGATACACTCACATCAGGGGAGCTGAACTGGAAGAGGTGAACAGTTTCAGGTTCCTGGGAATCAGCATCACCGAGAACCTGTAATGGTTATTTTATATCTCCACCCTGGTTAAGAAAGCTCAAAACGATTGTATTTCTAAAGGAAACTTAAGAAAGCAAAATTCCAAGTGCCAAGTTCTTGTTAGCTTTTACAGGCAGCGATAAAAAGCATCCTGACTGGAAACATCACAAACTGGAGTGGGACGTGCATGACCAGGAAAGGACTGCTCTGCTGTGGATGATTAAAACCGCTCAGAAGATCATTGGTAGTCAGCATCCACCCAGCATTAGTGAAGTGAAGTGAGGTGTCTGCGCAGAGCTCAAAGCATACTAAAAGACAGTACCCCCCACCGTCATGTTGTAAGAGTCCTCAATTCATTCTCCGCAATCCACCATAAAATCTTTTTTAATTTTTAATTTTTGCTTTGCTATTATGGTACGGTACTACAGTTTACATTTCGTTATAAAACCCTGTGGGTTAGAATGATGAATGATAAATAAATGAACCTTTTTTGATAGTAGTAGGTGGGTGAAGAACAGTCACACACATGAACCCAGCAGCCTGTGGACACCAGGAAAACACAGCAACATGAATGCTAACTAACTAAAGTCACTCCCTAAGGTTAGGGAGAACTACTGGTGCAGACACAAATGCAGATTTCAAGTGGCTGCTGCCAGAAAGCAAGATGGATGAGGAACTTTATTTTGGCCAAAGGAGCAGGAGCTCGACTGGGACACTGAAGGAAAGGCTTTAACACGCTTACTTTTGGTACATCATGAAACATAATGTCTTCCAAAACATAACTTCAGACACAAAAGTTACTTATTTTCAGCTAATAAAATATAAATCTTTATGAAAGCAGCACCTGATTTTGTTTAAGTTAGAATGAGTCAGTCGCAGCTTGCATGGGCCTGCTTTGGAAACTTCTAGAAGTCCCTCAGTGACCCTGTAACTCAAACCTTTTCTTTATGGTAAGTGAATAGGCTCCTCCCTGCCCTGAAAGAGATATAAGGATGGTAGTATCAATTGTTAAAGGTAGGGAGCACTCAGGGGGTTAAAAAGGCCATACTTACACTTGAGCTTAAAGCCTGCGGTGCTGAAGTGCAGCTGTCTGCCTGCATTTTAAAAAGCAGGGAGAAAAAGGAGGAATGAGACTCTTTTCCATCACAAAGTAAATACACAGGGTTAACTACATATGTGGCAAGTAGAGACAAAGCAGAGAGTCGAACTGCATAAAACAAATTCATGAACAGAAAAGCCAGATTGATCATGCAGAGGTCATTTTGTCTGCACAAAAACAAATTTTCTTTCTGGCCTGGTTGATCTCTTCGTGCTTATACCTGTCCCCTGAGTGCCATTTGCATTGTTGTCATGAAAGGTCACTATGTTTACTGTCACATGGTGTTACATAAAGTTCCCTCCATTAATTTTCCCTGCAGACAATAACAAATTCAGTCCAGATTGAAATTACTTGATTATTCCTCTCTATATTGAGGGATACCAGTCTTCTACAGTTTTATTTCTCATATAATAAATCAAGACACAGCTCCATGTTAGCCAAAAATGAAAACTGTGGTAGATTAGAACATTTTAGATGTAATGTCATTATAAAGATACTTGCTTTTGTGTTTGTCTGCTGAGGGAATATAATTACCCCCTAAATGCAAAAGGTCGGAGTTAGCAGTATGTAAAGCACGTATTTGATATGTCCCATTTTCAAAGGACAGAAGAGGCAGTAGTATATCAAAGCTTTTCATAAGAAGAGAAATTATTAGCTATTAGACAAATAGCTGGCACACAACAATGATAGAGAGCAGACCTGTTATAGGAGAGCTGTGGGAAAGGAGGAGTAAATGGCTGTCTAGGAAAAATTTAATTGGTGCTGTTTTGAACCATTCTTATAGTATGCTACCACATGACCCACATTGCTAATATAAGTGGATAAAATCTTATGGATAAACTGTGGGGCCCGAAATTACTTCAAAATGGATAATGGATAACATTTACATAAACTAGAAATAAAATCATGCAATGATGCATGGCTATATATGCGTATATATATATGTTTGAAAGGTTTATTCAAGATGGAAAGAAAGCCATATGCCATGTGGTGTGTTAGCATGGCAACAGATTTCTTGAGAAAGTCAAACTGGCGAGATAAGGTACTCGCTGTCATTGAGTGGCGCCGGTAGTACAGTAACCTGACTGCCTCAGATGGTTTGTTACATAAAACCATCTTGGAAACAGTCAAAAAGTACTCAGCAGGTGATTGGATGTACCATCAATCATCATCTATCACGAGCGAACTTCAACCAATCAAACCATATAATGTAGTCAAACTCTTACAAACGCCATAGCTGCCAGTACTTCCTCAAACAACAGATTTGTCTGGTTCCAAGAAGTCCAGCTTCTTTGCAAGATGAGTAGCGTAGATGACCTGGTTCGAATTTTAGCCAGTCCACCACTCAGTCCACCACTATGGGCCAGACTGAAAAAGTAAAAAAATAATATATATAACTATTTAACAGATTGCGATGTAATTTTGTGCAGACAATTGTGGTCCCCTAAGGATGAAATGTACTGACTTTGGTGATCATCTGACTTTTTCTGGCACCAGGTGGAAGATTTTGGTTTTGTGTGAAATGCACGACTACATCGTTACAATGACTGCAGTGATAAGCAGCAGCAGAACATTTATGACAGTAAGCATTCCTTTTAAGGTGAAGAATAAAATCTTAGCTGGGATTTCACTGCTATTTTTCTAACCATGCTTTCCCAGAAGTTGAGTGATGAGGTGATGCTAAGAGTGTGGACCCATTAACGGCCCACTAGACTAGCTCACTGGGCTCTGAGGATCCGGCATTAAGAGTCCAGCTGAGGACTGCTGACTGCTCTATTGACAGATAGATCTGACTCTGCAGTGCTGTAGCCAGGCTAAAGTTTAGACTAAATAGCCAAACCCTTAGCAACAAACAGTCATCCCCTGCCAGATAAATCTTGGTAATTTAAAACCAATTGCTCAATAGATGTGCGTAATTTATTTCTGAAGCTGCAAAAATGAGTTGTTTCAGTGACTGCTTCTTTTACAAGCATGAGTCGTGAAATCCTTGCCTAAACAATGTGCTTAATTTGATTTTTTTTATCTGATTTGGTTTGGTTTCAATCAACTCTTAGGAGGTCTAGTGAGGATCAAAAATGAATTGTGTATTGCACAGGAAGTAAACTCATCATCTGGTCTCCCTTCAGCTGCTCACAGAATCAGAGGAACTATTCCATTTCATACATAGATGTGAAACACCAGACAGCTAAGCTATGCTGCCCAAGTACATCTCATCCTTTCAGCTCTATGTTAGCGCTACCTGTAACATTAGCCAGACTAGAATCTAGGAGGCTTGATGCTTTATGGAATGGTGATGTTATTATACAAAAATATCCCGGTGTGCGCCATGCTGTCCTCGTATGTGGCTACACAGAGTTATTCCTCAGATCATCACAGAAACATGGAAACCCCTCTGGGCACAACGCCAGTCAACAGGAAGAGAGAGTTTCCCAGGATTCCTCATACTCTCCAAACTGTCTTTCTGTGTGTTTAGTCTGGGTAATGTGTGGAGCATGAAGCAGGAATCACTTATGACTCATTGCTGAAGTAGCAGTTAAACTAAATCTAAATCTTTTTTCCACTCTGGGGGCTGTGATTCAACGGAACGCAGTTCTTAATGGTTGATTGATGGTAAACACAAAAAGGCATGCCATACCCTGAACAGACTGAGAAAGGTGGGAGGGGGGACTCAGGGGTAAAATAAAATCGAGGGACGGAAAGAAATGAAGTATTTTCAGAGCATTTTTGTTAGAGGTATTTATGCCTGACAGTAAATCCCCCCCTTGCTGGTGTATCAGTCACAACACTGTTAATAATTTAATGTTGTAAAAATGTAACAGTGGCCACAAACACTGACTAAGAGACATTGAATTTACCAAACAGGAGGTTTTGAATTATTGTTTACCATTTTGATAGCATAATTATGATTAAATTAATTTCTCATCTTTCTGAAAACCATTGATTTCATTTTGTTTTATAGGAAATCAGACTTAAAAGATAGTTTCTTGTTAACTACTCAATTTTATTCAAAAAGTGTTGATAATATATATACATCTATATATAAGATGACATAGAAGGTTGATGGAAATAGCAAACATAAAACAAGTAAACTGGAATAACTGATTATAGTATAATACATTTTATTCATAAAGTGGTTTATAGGTACATAGTGACTATCTAATATGTATTGAATGTCACAGATTGATCCAAGGGTGAAATTTTTCTCTCAAGATATTTAGTGTCAGAAGCCAAACTGTAACATACTTACAGCTCGTAGACTCCCAAAATAGAACAAACAACCCTAAAAAGATTGTAGTAAGACCTAAGCCATGCACAAATTACACTGTTTCTCACACTGAGAAGCTTTTTCCAGTGATGCATTCACTGCATGCCGGCAGAAAAATGTATAAAATTAAAAAGGCCAGATAGTTCAGCATCCCCAGAATTTAAGCTCTATATGGATTTAATAAAACCACTTACGTATGACCAGAAACTGGCACGGCAAACCCCAAATCTCCTTTTAAAAGACTCTAGTCTCCCTGAACTGTCATATGGGAAACTCTAACTAACTGAGTTTTTACCCAATCGTGAAGAAGATGTGGATCATCTCAGAGTGATGTACTGTAATGTTTAACAGAGAAAGTGAAGATGTGAATCTTGGACATTGAAGGACAGCTGCTTTAGTTGGGTGCCCATTTGAATATGGAAACAGGTGTTTCTTGCTGTAATTCCCCTTGTTCATACTAGACATTAAGAAAAAAAGTTTTCAATGTACAGGAAGTGATGGGCAACAAAATTCACAGCCATCATTCTGTACAAATATATACTCCAAACATCTTTAGCAGTTCTGGTTAGTCAAGTCTTTTTAGAATAGAATTCCCTCTTTGTGTATCAACAGTAACTAAGGGAGGCAGGGCTTAGCGAATGGTTAGTTGGTATTCAGTGTATAATGTTTGTATCTTGTTTGGCAGAAAGAGACCACAGGATTACTGCCAGATGAAAATAATCCACTGATCACTATCTGCTGAAAAAAAAGTCAAAATAATACGTGCTCCTTTATTGGTTAAAAAAAAGCTAAAGCTCACAGTTTGGAGATAAATTCTTTACACTAGGGAATGGGAATGTTATGTAACATGGAAGGGGGTTGGTGGGCAGTCTCAAAAATCATGACAACACATGGCAAAACACAGGAAACCTGTTCTGACAGAGAGGAACAGTAGCCACAGGTGGACCCTGTATCTTCCTCTCAGTGTAATCTGCAACCTCAGAAATGGCCATCGAGTTGAATTAGCAGCTGTGAAAGAATTAAAAAAGTGAAAACCAACTTGACAACTTGATATTTGCTGCAGGGACATTGTATTGCATTGTAAAGTGTTTCTGTTCTTTTGTTTACCCCCTGTAGATCAATAGAAAAAACTGCTGTCACCTTCGGTAACTTGACGGTTGATGCATTCTGCAATCTCTCCAGTGATGTCACCTGGAGGAACTAAACAGCAACGAGAGAGCGGGAGATGTGATCTAGAGTATGACACAACTGCATAAGTAAATATCAACAAAATAAAGTTACAAAAACCCCACTGGCTTACTCTGCCACCCAGCTAGTCATCAATAATGCAACACAACAGAGAGTTTCAGCATTAAAGTATGAATTCTCTCCTAATAATCAGCATATAAAGCCCTGGTGGTAATTGGATATTTATGGCTGTGTGTCTAGCACTTCAGCTGAAAGTGTGAAATATGAAAGAGTGTGTGATAACCCCTACAAGGCTGGTGGCAGTGTGCGTTTTACTCACTTGGCATGTCGGCGTGGCCTCGCACACATGCAGCAGCGATTTCCAGACTCATGGGCTGCATCACCGCTGGCCAGAACAGACACTTCACACAGCGGTAAACACATCCAGACCCAAGGTCAGCCGCTTGACGTCAGCCTCTACCTCGCTTCTCTGCTGCCTGGAAACACACATGCACACATACTGATGCATAGAAATCACATCCGCATATATGTGTACATACTCTGTCAAGATGCTCTGTAGCCCTCTCCCCCTCCCTGTGTCTTTCCCACTCTCACACATAAACACATTATCTCTCAGACCTCATACATATGATGAATGACATTGTTCAGTCTGTTGTCAATGGCTGACGTGAGCGAGCAGGTTGCCATAGAAATCAATAGACTGCTTTCATAGATTAACCATAACAGGCCAGAAATCATCAGTCATGCATTACTGTGAAACTGCAGCCAGTCATAAAAAGGAACTGATTCCAGGGATAGGAAATGGCTTTTGTTCTGAAGTGGATTGAATGATATTTGGGGAATGCTATATAAAGTGTAAGATTTATTGCAGGTTCCAGATTTAATTGTTGCTTGATTCCAGATGTTGATGCTTCACACTGAGAAGTGCCTTTACTCCAAGTTATATCCTTAAGATATATATACACTATTTTTGATCAAACTTAATATATTTTTTCCTTTATAGCAATTCAATGTGCATTCTATAATCTCCTCTGTGCCCCGTGTGGGATTCATATTGCTTACCCATGCACAAGAGACTTGCAGGAAATGATGCATGCACATACCGGACGTAATACAGGAGATAGAAGCTCAGTGCTGGATGGATCTATCTATCTATCTATCGATCTATCGATCTATCTATCTCTATGTCCATTATAACATTTTTAAAATTTTAAATAAAATAATAAAAAACATAATCAAGCTCACAACGAGCAGTAGTAGCTTGTTAGTGGTAGTGCTAGCCCGGCTACCATCGTCAGTCACATGACTCTTTGCCTGTAGGTTGTAGCAGTCACACGAGAGTCATGAGTTCGCTATTAAGTCGAATGGCATTGTTGACTGGCTTGTCTCCACTGAGTAGCCCCTCAGACGTGTTTGCTGCCCCTAGTGGTGGACACTTTCAAACAAATCTCTGGGTACTGAATAATTACAAAGCACTTGCCATTACTGCCAGTAAACTCAGGTGTTGCCAAATTAAAAAAGCGCTGAAATCCTGAGGATTATAACTTCAAGATATGTAAAACTAAGCCCCGTATGGACTTGAAAGGTGGCTTTAAAATGTTTATGGTGGAGAGCTGAAGTGGTGTCAGCTTGGATTCACAGCAGTTACAATGGACTGACCCAGTTTCATGGTGAAAATAAAGCATAATAACATCCATAGAACCTCTTTTTAAGCATGATACTCTTCTCTGCTGTCCATTTCTACAATGTGTAACCAGCTCATGTGACCTGACCCAGCTGGGTCAGACAGTTCTGGCTCTGCAAACCATTTCAAATTTCATATCTTCCCATGAAACAATACGTAATTTGGGCAAAATACATGTGTTTTTATAGCTAGAAAACTTGAAAACTTGAACTTCTGAAAATCTTAAAACTGGAACTCACAAATGTTTATCTGTAACTACAAAAATTGTTTTGTTCTCAGGAGAAACAACAATGTGAATTAAGGTATGAAATTATATTAATGTGTATAAATCTTGTGTGAAACATTTTTGGGCATTTTACAAACATGCAATGGTGAATCTTTAGAAACTAGTATTTTTTGTGCCCTGAATTCACCCCATAAAAATATTAAAATCCTCCCATTTACAGGCCAGTGGCTATTATAAATTTCCACAGGTTTATTTAAGTACAATCTATATATTTACAGATTCATAACCATAGAGTCACAGCCACAATGCTGCCATCACAGGAGCTTTTTCAGCGTGAGCAGCGAGCTGTGACCCTAAGTTATTTGTTTCGTTGTGAGCAAACACATCATCTCCAGTAAGTCTCTAGTTAAAGAAAAGAAACTCAGCGCTGACTGGAAACAGTCTTTATAAAGTTAAAGTAATAATGAACACTGGTGAAAGCTGTAATTGTTTCCTATCATCTGGCTTTCCCTCCCTCGCCATCATCTGCTCACCAGGTCAGAAAACAAACAGCTATTTACATAGCTACATTTACATTTAATGTATGAACATTTTTATTTACTTTAAAGTGTTGAGACAGTTGGATTGAGACCAAACTACTTAGTGATATTTACAGGATAAATAAACACAAGATTTAAGATTGCAGGCTTGCTGAGCATCTTAATCATTTTCAGACTCCAGTCAGATGTTGTGTAAGTGATCTGAGCGGCACAATAATTTAGTGATGTCTCTGAAATAATGAGAGAATGCCTCTTCCTGAGGTCTGTTGTTTGTTGGTTCTTACCATTTGCCTGATATGGTGTGGAAAAAATGCAAAGTAGTCATAGTCAAAAATAGCAATTGTAGTGGCAAAGAACAGCAAGTCCAGAGCAGTAATTGATGGAGACAGTTCAAAGTCATTGTGCTTACTGACAAACTTGCCCATGTTTCTTTACAAGCTCTCCAAGAGACATGGAAACCAGATGAGTAGCTGCGCTGCTGCTATTTAATCCCAGAATTCATCTGTGTGGCATCCATGCCCACTGATTCACCCCTGCTCACTCACTATATTTAAAAACACAGATGAGTGTGTGCCACACATTCAGGCGGAAAATCACAGGCTTTATGCTCATGTTATAGAGATTCTGGAGAGCTTTCTTTAGTCAGGATTTATCTGTATTACAGTATCAGACATGCTCATCACCTCTTCTCTAATCAGTGTGTATCTAATGCTTTCACAATCCACTATGCTTGTGAAATGAAAGCCTTTGTTGAGCGAAACTATGATCCGCATGGCTCATTGGTGTTACTTTTATGTCCTCGCTGAGAGTATTGATGAGATCTGGCAGCGTCCAACCCACCAAGACACAAACATTTCTTACTTTGGGCTTTACCAAATAAAACAGTTATAAACAAGACCCCAGCTCTCCTACCATTCCAGCACCCCAAAGCAAAACAAGATGCTGAAGCTGCAGAAACACTTCCCAGATGTTGGTCATGAAGTGAAAGGGACTGGCTATATGGTATGATCTCTCTGCTGCTCAAGCTGAGAACAAGGAGCATTAAAACCAGTATGTAATACTTATTGGCTTCTGATGACTCTCTTTTGAATGTCTCATGTAGGAAAGAAAATAATTACATACTTATCATGGCATCTGTTTGGTTCCACTGTTGTGAGTACATGCACGGAGAACCAGAATGTACCCTAACACATGCTAAATGACTTAGACATGACAAATAATTTCCATGTGAACACAATTTTCACTTAGGCAACACTTTCTCATATTCCAATATTTGTGTTTATACACACTTGAGGGGCAATAGTGCATGCATTCTTTTGCAGCCTTCTTTGAGTTTGAGCTGAAAAACCAAAACTGGTGTGATACCGTAACAGATGGAAGTTTTTCTTCTGTATTTTAGTCTTATAAAACAGCATCCAGGAACTTAACAGGAGCACTGGGAGTCACACTGGTTTCCAGTCTTGGTCCCTGCAAGGACCTCTCATCATGAGAAAATGACAGGATGTACCGCACATCAAGTAACACTGTCCCAGGTAGGGAATGTTCAGACTGTCTTTCTCTCATGGCCATTTGCTCATGATAAACAGGGTCTTGGACGTCACGAGCTATCTGTAAAACCTTGAGGGGTTTTACTATACTGGCCTCACCGCTGTGTGCTGGCTGTGCGGGAAGGAACCAAATCCTGTGAGACAAATTAATATTTAGGCACACAGGGATGTGAGGACAGCTGCTGAAAAGCCGCTTTGACTGTCTGCCCTGCCAAAGAAAACAAAACAACACAATGCAATGTCCCATAGGCAAGAAGAGGAGAGAGCAGTCAGATGTTTCTTTTAAGAGCTCTTATGATTTATGATCACAGCTGACCATCATCTAGGTTTCTATCAATACCATGGTTGAGAAAAATAAAAACACACAGACACATTCATGTCCCTGCTGACACTGTAGTTGAAGTTTGACTCGTAGTTAAGGACAGTGATTCCCAATATTTTCTACCCCCACATCCCTATTAGATATTAAAGCTATAATATGTAACATTTCCGCATTAAAATTCTATAAAAACTAGACCTATTCTATATTCCGTTGAGTTGTGTACTTGTATCATCCCAAATGTTTCAAACAATATTCAAACTCAGGGAAGTCTATCATTGTACTCAAGTTTATGCGTGCATTTCACGTACAATTAACTTTTATTTTATCTATATATTTTAACAAGATACAAGACGGTGCAAACAAGGCCTGAGCTAACGTTAGCAGCAGCTCAACTCTGGGACGTCAGCGTCAGACAGATTTGTAAGGTGAAACTGCTTTATCAGTGTTTTTCTGGTTTGCTTTGGAGAGGAGGAGACCGCTGGCGATATTTCAGCCTTAGCAATGAACACTGAGGGAATCCTAATCGGGAGAAGCTGACTGCAATGATTAAGACAACATCTCCCATGATCCCACACAGGTCTTCAAACTTCTACTTTTGATATTGTTTTACCCCCTAGTGGCAGAAATTACATTTTGTACTTTTGAACTCAAGTACCCCCTCATCAAGTCCAGCTGTGGTGTTATTTTCAGATTTTAAGTTTTTTTTAAATCATAAAAACAAAGGAGAAGAAGTCCCCTGGACAAACAATGGGCACTTGATTCACTAGCTCATAATCGCGCTTTGGTCGGCTCTGATTGGTCGACTGAAGAAGCCACACAGTAGTCTAGAGAGTCACCAGCCACCATAGAGCACATTCACGACACCTACTAGCGGGCTCTCTTTAAGGAAGAAAGGTTAAGGTCTGCCCCCCCCAAAAAAACATAGTTGGCAGATCATATCACAACTCCCTTTCAAGTGTTTATTCTATGATTTAAAAAAACATAATCATGCTGTTTACAGCAGGAGATGCGTATCTATAGAAATAATCTGGAAAACAAAGACCTGCACCAGTTCATACTTAAAGTAAATTATTAAGTTGTAATTTATGCATTATTAATAAGTGTTTGCACCACAGAGAAAAGTAAAATTTTAACTCTAAGTAACAGGTAAAAGTGGCATAAATCATAAATGGCAGAATTTTATTCACTGATGGTTAAAATTCAGTTTTTCTGCCACACAGCATTATTATTATCTTTTCATTAATTGCAGTGATGTTACAACTGTCTCTCTGGAGGTGATGAACTGAACGGTTCAAGAGATCATTCACACAGTGTAATACATCTTTTTAACTTATAACTTCTAATTATATCCATTATGCACGCCTTACTGCAATTTTCACACTTGCATGCATGTACATGTTTGAAAGGGAATGCTTCTTTCCCCTACTTTTATGTTTGTACTTGTGTTTGACATGTGTTTTTGCACTGTCCTTTGTACCGTGATATTCGTATATCTATCAACCAATTCAGGTGCTAATTGGATAGTTATATTGCTATATTGTCAATATTTTTATAAATTATTATTATTTTTTATATTAGTTAAACAACTCCCCCTGGCACAAGTTCCAAATGGGGTGCAAGTACCCCTGATTGGGGATCACTGGAAAGGGAAATCTTTCACTACAGTGTTTTGAACTGATTAACAGGGCTCAATGGCCAAAATGTGGCTATAACTGAAAGCATATTGTACTTAGTTTAGACCCAGCACAGCATGTCATCCTTTGAAGAGCAGCTGTGAACCGAGATTTTTAAATGGAGGAGGGAGGCCTTCCCTGAGCCAAGAAGTCTATCTTGGGCCTCCACATTTACTGTACAGGAAACATCCACTGCCAAGGCCTGCAGTATGTTTACCCTACAGCCGCTTAAACATGCTAAGTGAATATATCATCCTCTTTTTGTGGACATAAAGTATGGAAAAGTCTTTCTTAATTTACACTTACACAGAGAAGAGCAGGTGCGTGTAGACTCATACACACTCATGTACACACACGCTCGCTGATAAACTAACATTTCGTCCTAAGAGAAACAGTTGGGTCTCTGTATTTGGGAGTGGGGTTAACAGATTGCTCCTTGTGGACCCACACATCAAACATTCTCATAAAGGCAGAATCTGGGGAATGCTCCATGGAACACCAACAGCACGTTTTCAAGTCTGTTTGAGCCTGCCTGTGGTGGGGAGAGGATGACAGGATGCGGGCTTAGCGGGGCTGGCTCAAGGCGGAGGTATACTGTAAAGTTTATGTGAGGGTTTGAACGTGTGTGTGTGTGTGTGTGTGTGTGTGTGTGAATGTTGCAAGGTGTGGGACACTAATATGTACCTTGCTGAGTGTAAATGTTTTAGAGGCATCTTGTGCAGCAGACTGAAAGCATCTTTGACATAATTACAAAGTGTCAAAGCTAAGGAGGAGGTTCCCTATGGAACGAGGACTGACAGGTCAGTGTGAAGAGTGGAAATCAGACTGCCAAAAATGGGAAGTTGTTGACTAAACATCTGTGAGTGTGTGTCTGTGTGTGTGCTGGCACGTTTGCGTGTGTTGAGAAGTATTTTCTACAGTAAGCAGGCGAGTGGTTCATCAGGGGGGTTGATGATTGATGACCTGATGGAATTTGTCGCTAATCAAAGTGCAAAGTTCAGTATCAAATACATGTCCAACAATATCCTACTAAATTTCAGCTGTCACTGGCCTCTGTGTGCTTTTTTCCCCCCTTTCTCTCTTTGCTTTCCATATTTGTGAATAAAACAAAAACACTGTTTTACAGAGTATCCCAAATAAGCTGAGTCTCTGAGCTCTTTGCTGTCATTTTGATGTTTTCCAAGAAACAGTGGCATTTACCAAACAGACCAGACCTGACAAGAAAATGGTTGCCATATTCATATATGTGATTGTATTTATTTTACAGACTAGAAGGATTATATAACTATGTATTTAAATTATATTGTGAGTTGTTATTGCCTTTCCTGCAATTACAACAACTACAACTATCACCACAGTAAGAATACTACTAGTTCCACTTGTATTACTACTACCATACTGCCACTAACATTATTAAATGCATATTCTCAAACTCATGTAAGTAATGATGAAATCACAAGAGTGGAACTGGTGCGTGTGCAGCTCAGGGTAGAACAGCAGAAGCTTAATGGTGCCATACTGTTGAACAACCTTTTCAAAGGCCAGAGGGACTTTTAAAGTTTGGGTCAAAGCTTATTCATGGTGCATGGTTCAATTGAGCCATTCAAACATCAAATCATGTGTTTGTTGCTGTTGTATTTAGGTGTTTTTAATTGTTGAATTTTACGTTTTATGTTTTGTGTGTGCTTGATTTTATTTTTGACACACCTGCTGCATGGCTCTGTGGATAGCAATGTCAGTTGATCGGTCAACCACTTTGATCCATACTGAAATATCTCAACAAATATTAGATTGATTGCCATGCCATTTGGTACAGATATTCATGATCCCCACAGGATAAACAGTAATAATAAATTATCATCTACTGCCATCACCAGTTCAAAGTTTAAATATGTCCAAATACCTACAAATTAAACATGGCTCCCATCAGCCTCATCTGTGCTCTGTGTTTAGTGTTAATTAACAAATGTTGTTACTAAACTGAGATGGTGAACATGGTAAACATTATACCTGCTTAACATTACTATGTCAGCATTATTACTAATAGAATATTAGCATTAGGTTCAATGCACTGCTGCTAGCTGCTATTGTTGTAGATTCTTGGTCTTCATAACATCGTGGGGACCAAAAAATAACTTTAACTTTAACAAAATCTGTTTACTTTAACATTTTACCCCTTGGAGTCGATGTGATTTATGGAGACAAAACCTAAGTAGTAATTCAATTAAATCTTATTTGTGTAGTGCCAAATCATAACAAAAGTTATCTCAGGGCATTTTTTAAATAGAGCAGGTCTAGACTGTACTTCTTATAGAATTACAGACCCACCATGAACAAGCACTTGACAACAGCGGTAAGGACACTAACTCACACACACTAAGTAACAATATTAATAAAAAAAACTGGTACTGGTATAAATAATGAAAACAAATATTGTTAAATGTATATTTGACTATTTCTCTGGTAGATGAAGGTGTCGTTGTACCATTAGCCGTCAAATTAGCCAATCATATTACTTTGGGCTATTATTTTATACATGTCATAAGAAAGTGTCAGACTAAGCTCACACCTGCTGTGGGCCTGCCTTTGAGGACAGGGAAGCAAATCAATTTCAATCCCAAATGCTACACTGTCAGCTTGGGCAACATTCCATGAGTTTATGCCCTGAGGTGATGTTTAATGAAGTGTCTGTTGAGTGCAGACTCTGAGATGATCCTGTAGTTCAACAGGGCAGATCAGGCCACTGAAACTGAAACTAAGAGTATTGTGTTGGTGAAACGGGAAAATAAATACATCATATAAAACAATGCGGGCATTTTTGCAGGCATTTACAAGTTTTGTGCAAATTTTAAGTGTTTCGATTAAGTTCCCCTCAAAGATCTGACATGACATTCCCCTTTGGAAGAGTGATGACTTGTGTTTCAACATCCTGTCAACAAAACATCACAGTATCAGAACCAGCAGCGTTAGCTCAACTACGTCATAAATATTCCTTCATCCAAGGCCAAACTGAGGGGCAACTCAATAATTATTTCCTTTTAGTAAAATCTCCACCACATTGTTGTGATGTTCTAGAAATGTGCGGTTTCATGCTCTGCTGGTGTGTTCTTGATTGGGCTTTCATTGTGTACGAGGATATGGGAAACAGCATTGATGTTTTATCTCAACCGCAGCGTCGTGAGCCAAGCCTCGGCACCGGCCGCGACAGATTGTGTGTAAACATGTCATATGAGAATGATCACTATATGCCCCATTGGCTCTTAGATTTGGCTTGCTTTGTTTTCAGCCTTTTCTTTCCTGTGTATTGTCCTTACTCATGTCTTTGTGTTTCAGAGCCGAGTAGTGATTGTAACTGATGATAAGATGAGGACAGATTTCTGGCCCATTATTTTCACCTCTGGGAGCTCCTAATCGTCCCTGTTCACATAATATACAGCATATAGCCTACTTTAGTACACACGTGGTTTGTATTACACAACACCTTTGGATGAACACATATGTCTTATTCTTATTTTCTGCAACATCCTGATGATCTTATTTTTTATTGCTCACAATTGATGCATTTGTACTAAAAATAACGCAACAAATAGGCGCCTTTATACTGTTCTTAACTCAGTTTAGTTTGAGTTTCCAGAGTGGGTTTGTTCGTTTCCGTTTAGCTTTTATTGTTAAAAAATTCTCAGTTTAGGTTATATTAGTTTCAATGTTAGTTTTATTTTTTTTTAATAATAATGTGGGGGTATTTGTCAGGGGCAAGATTTAAGAAGTTCAGAATAGTTATTACAATACAATTGGTCAATCATGTACATCGAAGCCTCAATAAACATAGGAACCAATCACATTTCCTGTATATTTAAATTTTATTTTACTTAGTTTTCTAAGTACATAACATAGTTTTACTGAGTTTCAGATATTTTCGAATGTCTATTTTTTTTTTTTACCTTGGTGGAGACCAAAACAGAGCTAAAGGAGAGTAAATATTGGACTTAAATTTGTGTCTTATCTCTAAACAAGCAACTGTTTGCTGACACTTTAGCCATTTTACCATCATAAATACATTTTACCATGTAAAAATATGTCTGTGTTTACAGCAGGTTGTGCTTCCTTTAAGTTGCCAGAACAATCCAAACTTTTAAAAAATATGCTGTATATACAAAGAAAGGACAAAATTGAAACAGAAGCTGAGATGCTTCTGACGTCACTTGTTACACATTTGTGTTTCAGAAATTAAAAATAAATACAACACAGGACGACAGTAGGTATTGCTTGAAATGAGTCAGAATTTAATTGCTCACAAAACGCTACTACCGGCTCAACCAATCAGCATTTGTTTGCCGCTCCACTGAGCTGTAGCAGTAATGTCGGTAGCACAGTACTGTCAGTTTGGCAGTCACTTCTTGCTGTATGTATTAATTAATTAATTTATCAACCTAGGTGGTTACAGCAGAGTGGAGGTGGAAGCTTATTAATCAGGAGAGAGGAGGAAGTAGTAATCAATAGAGGAACATTTGGCATGTGGATGGAGAGCTGAGAAAACTGTAATTATCCAGATAAAGCTGACACTCACAGCTATCTGCTGCAGCTCCTTAAGCTTCAAACACACACACCTCATAGAGGCTTTTAATGGTGTAATATACATAGATGTTAGAACCTTGAGTAGAAACCATCAGAAACCTGTTGTGGTTAATGTGTTCATATATTTGCTAATATAGGATACATGCCAAGATAATTAAAACCTGAATAACAAGTGGTAGAAGGTAGCTAATTTAATTACTTTTTATATTGACATAGTAACACAGACAGCAAACGGTGTATTTATACATGCTTAAACAACTTTATTAGGTTCACTTAGCTAAAATAAATGTGGTCTACAGCTTTGCAATAAAACTTACCTCCATGTAGGTTATAAAGTTCAGTTTTTGTTTTATAAGTGTTGATTCAACTCAAGGGTCATTTTGGAGCCTGTTTGTGGTGCTGTCGAATTGCATTTATACCAAGAAGTGTTTCTAATATTTAGTCTACCCACATCTGCATAAATTTGGGTGGACAAAATATTAGAAGCACCTGCTTTATCGTGTTTTCAAACTGCATTGTTCTATTTTATAAGAGAAAAGGCTGCGAGGCTGACAACTGGTTGGTTTCACATGTGTACTGGGTTAACTTCCCCATTTCTAATTTAAAAAAGCAGTGCATAGTCGCTTCCCTTGGCTTTTCAATAGGTCTTTTCATGAAAGTCGTTTTTGACACGTCACCAAAGGAAAAGCACAGGTGTTAATAATAAAAATTAATTATGATCCATTTGCTGCTGCAGTTTCAGGGGCCTGGTATTGTGAATGCTGGCTCACTGTCATGACTGGAACACTTGAACAGAGCAATCGTTAATGTTATTAGTAACACCTGTGCTTTTCCCACTGTGATCAAATCAAAATATCTGTTGTGAGAACCAAATAAAAATTAAACCTTTGAAGACAAAAACTATTATGAAATGATTATAATTAAAACTACATTTTTATGTGAAATATAGAAAAATAGATACATGAACTAATTACTAATGCACACACACTGTATGCTTATGATTTGTTAAACACATCTGCTGCCCAAACTGTTGCTTCTTCAGAAGTTGATTTAGCTATTTGGATGTATTTCATTAGCATCATGCCAGTCATGCTAACTATCATTACCAGTTCTTGACAGGAAAAATTAACAGATTTATGTAAAAGAATCCATATTTCCAGTGAAAATTAGGGAACAAAACAGCTGAGACAAACCACAAACAATGTAAGCTAATGTTAACGCTACTTTCTGTCGGCTATCTTCCGTGTTATTATAGAGAGTCCGGGATTAATGTATGCTGTCAACAATCTAAATCTTTAACTAAATGTTGGTCAACATTTGTGTGTTAACGTTAGCGGACAGTTAGCTTTTAAGTACAGACATGGAGTAGAAGTATTTTAGTGTAGAGAGTGAATACAGCTTCTAAATTATAGGTAAATGACATCAAATGACAATGTGTGTGTATTTGTGAGAAAGATTAAACAATTATTCTTTATGTGTTCGCTAGTGCAAATTTATATCATGGGTCCGCATGATGCAGATGAATTTATAATTCAATTCAATTCAATTTTATTTGTATGGCGCCAATTCATAACAGAAGTTATCTCAGGACACTTTTCAAATAGAGCAGGTCTAGACCAAACTCCTTTTAACATTTACAGAGACCCAACGCAGTAACCGCACCCATCCCGAGCACACTTGGCGAGGGGCGCAAGAAAACACTGCCCCTGCTAAGCGCAGAACCCCTAGAAGACCATGCTTGCTTTGTGTGACCACTCTTGCGGCGCGCGCGTACTCCACAGTACATAATCACTAGTAGATAATAATAATACATCGAGACATAATAGGTCTGGTGATAATTAGCAATGCATCAGCAGACCATGGGCAAAGGCTGTCACCCAGCATCCAACCCCGAGAAACCTGTGAGACGAGAAAGCAAAGAACTCCAGGAAGATGAAGTTGAGCTAACATGATTAATGGGAACATGAATGAGCTGCCAGAAAGAGAGGGAGAGTAAGAGAGGAGCTCAGTGCGTCATGGGAAATCCCCCGATAGTCTAATCGGAGGGTGTACACGTTGGTTCTGTGTGGACATCCGTGTGTCCTCCAATTTGTTGTTGTTAACAAGTCCATGGACAAGTTTGCGCGGCCATTATGCTAAAACAAATTACGTCTGCATTATCACTCATGTATCATATATGAAATGGTGTTATTACGGAAGCTCAAGCCCCATTGAAGGTCTTAACAGAATGCATTAATTTCTGTTCAGAGAATAGATTTTTTTTGCCAAGAGAACACGAGCCAACAAGAATTATTTGCTCTCAGCCCATAAAGTAAGTAAGAGTGATGAGGTGTTTGATTAGCCAAAAAGGAAGCTTGTCTCTCCCATACTCCACCCTCCCTCTTTCCACCTCTCCCCACAATCGACTTTAGCTGACATACTATACTACTATAAGGTGGCAGCCTGCGCCAACTGAATACATGACTCTGTTTGTGCATACTCTACATTAGACCACACAGTCAGAAATGCAACACATTGCCACAGGAGTGATGTCCGACAAATGACTCAAGCATTGTGACTATGACTAATTGTTGTCAGGCTGAGGATGCTTACATTTGGGATGAAGAGTGAGGGGTGAAGTAAGGGTCGGCAGAAATACAGAAGCTACCAGAACTGACATACCTGATAAGGAAAAACCTGATTTAATGAGTGGGAAAACATAAATTTAGAATAATAAAATGCTGCTCTGTGACCTCGGTTTTGGATCAAGATGGCAATAGGAATGCATCTAACTGGCTTTAACCTATAATGAAGATGAATTCCAATCCTGATACGAGCGTTCTCTTCCAGGAAGGTCCCTGATAGTGTTGAGGTGTAGCAACACTGCACCTATTTTGGGCCGACGTGTTAGAAGACATTTAGACCAAACCTCACAGACCGTGATGGTGGTCGTGTTGTTTCAAGTACTGCTGAGACAATGAAATAAAAATCCAGGACGTCCAGTTTGAGTTATAGATTCATGAGTTTGAAGACTGGACAGTTACCACGGGAGCAATCATTTATCTTTCATCACAACGATCTTCAGGTAAACAGTAGAAATACAGAGTTCACGTAACAGTCATACGCCAGGAATGTGAGCTTGCAAGTATTTGATTGGCTGACGCAGCGTTTTGCCAGAAGACGTTGCATTGCAGTCCAGCTAAATTTAAGCCAGGTTCAACTTCCTTGCTGGATAACACTGCGTTCTTCCGCTGAAACCCCTCTGTGCTGGCACCCTCAGTGTGTCGACAGACTGGTTTCATTCGAATGGAAGAGGAAGTTGCATTTTTTCCACTCAGGGTTGAAGTTGGTCTGAACACAACCCTAGACTCTCCACCGCCATCATCTAAATACCAAATCAAGGAATATCTTTTTTAAAATGTGTTCATCACTCAAGTAAAGCTCCAGAGACTTATATGCAGAGGAGAGCCAAAGCTGTGCTGCTGGCTCATGGTGGCCTAACACCTTATTAAGACACTTGGTTGGTTTAAATTGTTGTTTCTTTCATACATCATCTGTAAATCCCTTCGCTAACCCCAATCCAGTCCCATCCTGTCCAATCCCTGCTCACTCACAACACCCTGTTTCAATCTCAGGCATTTTATTTTCCACATCTGCTACAGAGCGTCTTCCTCAATGATAGATCTAAATACAATATGCAGCACTGTACGAGATCTATAAGTAAAGATATTTCTACATTGAACTTCCTCCACCTGTGCTGATCTACACTTTATAACAGCCCTACACATCTGAGTTTAAGTTAAGGCCATCTTTAACCCCTACTAAAACGGTTTCAGCATTTCAAATGGCTGCCAGGTGCTAATATTTGCTATAAATTCCTCACCTCCCTGGGTTTCCTCAACAGACTTGAGTTTTCCAGTCCTCCTGTCCAACAGTTATCCCTTGGCACCCGCAGGACTCTTGAACATTAAACTTACTACAAGGAGTTTTTAACTGGTTATGAAACAGCCTCCGTGTAATACCCATGCCTCTAACAAACCAGACCATCGTTGAGAAGATTGGT
Organism: Morone saxatilis; assembly: GCF_004916995.1. Lineage (NCBI taxonomy): Eukaryota > Metazoa > Chordata > Actinopteri > Moronidae > Morone > Morone saxatilis. The sequence goes on from NW_023339807.1 coordinate 5,796,408, forward strand.
GATTGGTGTTGACCAAGTCGGTTTCCAGGCTAAATTACGTGAATGGCATGCAGATCAGAAGAGCCTATGTTGACATTTTTTCAGGCAAAGCTTGATAGTGAAAAGTACGTTAACCAGTTAAAAGGAAGCAGGAGACTTTTACACAGATTTTTGTCTAACTATTGTGTTCACTATTTGGGTTCATTGGACAATTTATCAGTTGTTCTGTAATGTTATTGTTATGCATTGAATATAATATGAAATATCCATAAAAGTATGTTCACTCCACGTAAGCTACCATGTGCCCCATTAATTTAACTCTCTCACCAAAATTACTATTACAGAGTAACCGAATCTGTTAGAAACTAGGATGTATGTAAGCCTACAGTTACATGCAACCTAGGTGTACCAATGGTACTGAAAGTTTCATCATCCTCATATTAGAATTATTAATACATAGCCACAAATAGAAACATTACATTACCTCATTGCTATGCATCCTACAAACAGCTGTGTTTAAAAAAGACATTACAAAAAAATATAATTAAAAATAAGTTGTCACTTACAAAACAAATGCATGCACAAGCCAGATCAAGATCTTTACGACACAAGGCAGTACCACTTTTGTCCACAGGGGCTGCCAGCACAAAATGAAAGTTCCCTGTAGTTGCTTTGATAACATTCTGGGATGATTCAACTTCAGTCTGATATGTACGATGATTACAAGTGCAGGTTCTGATTTTCTCACTGTAACTATAACATTGTGAGATCCTGCTCCAGATAATTTGATTCATGCATAGTACTTGGAAGGACAAAAGGACATGTTTTGGGAGAAATGCTATATGGTTAATGGTTTTAAAATGCTATGTCTAGAAACCATCACCATCTGTGGTGCAGGGTCGGTCGGCATCTCAGATCAAAACAGCATTTGAATGTGGTTTTGAGTCTTGAGTCAAACAATATGTGATGCATATGGTGAAAGGTCAGGTCTGCTTTCACTGTAATAGTGTGTGTGAAACATTCAAGATACACAAAAAGGATGCTGCACTTATCTCTGTCATGTCCTCGTATGACTGTCACTCATCTGCTGTCGGTGAACACTGCCGACAAAGAGCTCTGTAGGTAACAAAATAAAACTGTTGTCTCTTTTTCACTGTACCCTGCTGTTGTCTGCCCTGTTCAGCTCTGTCCATGCTCTCTATTGTAAAGGCTCCAACTGCTGCTTCTTTTATTGCTGCTCCTCTGAGCTTGATTATCACTTTGGAGACTGGAGACAGAGTGGATTGATGAGCTATTTTATTGTTATAGTGCGAGCGGTGCGACTGCTGTTGACTCTTCATGGCTTTGGCTTCAATGGAGGGACACACACCGGTCAGCAACTAACCAGAACAAGCTGTTTTCCATCGCCTCTACCCAGGCCAGCACATCATTATTTTGTTTGGATGCAGGCCCTGTCACATGTGTATCACACTCTCTGGATGTTTCATCTCCACTATAGCTGCTTGTGCACTTTCTTCCACTGCATAGAGAGTTTGTAATTTCTGATTAAGTACTCCCATAATACAAACTGGGTCATTAGGTGTATGAATAATGAAATATTTGAAGTTTTTGTTTCGTGATCACCGCTATCAAACATGTATTGTGTTCAGGCTTGAGATGTTTTTACAGCAGATTGATTTGACACGGGCCGGGTGAGAGTAATATTGAGGTCTTATCTGGCATAGCTCAACCAGGTGTGACCTGACATCAGACTGAAGAGTTTGAATAGACAGAACTCAATATCATCACACTGTGGGAGCATCACTATTTGAATAACATGGAATATAAACATCAAAGAGCAGGCCGTACAAAAAAAAACATGGTTTTACCTTAGAGCCAGAAGGACAGCACATTGGTTTGTGTCAGAGAAATAGGGTGAAATGGTTACAACAACAGAGAGTTGTACCACGGATCATGCAAGGACAATGCAAAATAAAATGGTATTTTTTCTCAGTAAAAAACTACGTGCTGTTTTCATTAAAGCACAATTTCAAAATATGCTTTAACATTTAATGGTTAAGAGTGAAGAAATTACATGTAGAAAAAAATTCATTACAGGAAATAGATTAAAAAGCAAAAGATAAGGCAATCCTGATGAAACGTATGATAACAATCTGTTTTCCTTTTCAGCATTAAACTGAAATTAATGAATTACCAAAAGGTTACAGAATACATTTTGCCAGGCACACATTTTAAAAACGGATTGATTTAATCTTAATCATTATATGAATAATGAATAATCCTCCACACTGCCTTCAGCACGACAGCGTCTGAGTATCTCTAAATACAGAGCGCTCGACTTTGCATGTCACAAGAGGCTAAATGTCCACACTCCTGTGAATCATATCCTCACATCGTCACAAATTCATGACGTTGGCGCCATCAGTCAACAACCGAGCACTGCCGGCGACACAGGACGTCACTCGGGAGAGTCAAAGGTCAAGAGACAGGAATTAATAAGTGCTGGCTTGTATCAGAGGCGACCCATGGCTCGACACCGTCAGCCAAAGATCATTCCTTATGACGTCTGTGTATGGGCATGAATCACAGAACAGTGGCATATCATACACTATGAAACTCTGCCCCCTGGAGAGTATGAAATCTTCTTCAACTCTGGGAACAGATAACAGATTAGTCACCCGAATGTAGTCATGTAAGAACCAAAAACTAGGAGGATTTCTTTTAGGGTAATTAGCTGCAATAAGCAACTGTGAGGGGATGAGAGAGGGGAACGATTTAAGACTGGGGTACGTAGCTTTCACTATCTGCTGAGAGACATTTTTGCCTTCAGTTAAGTCCCTCAGACAGTTTGTCCCTCCAGGCTATGTATCACTCCAAACAAGCTCAACCAATCAAATGCTTTAGGCTATAGGTCACAGTAGCTTGAAGGCACTGGGTGGTTTTGGGATCTGGCAAAGATCCAGTCTAAGAATGTGGCAGTCATATAAGCAAAGAAGGTCTGCCTGCCTTAGCCTTTTTTTTTTTGTATAACATTTAATTTGACCCTTTAGTTTTTTGTTGTTGTGATCTGATTTATGGATTCATATGGAGGAAAAGATCTCCAGCACAGGCTGATGAGAAGGGTGTAGGTTCTGGTACATAGACCAGACAGTTCTAAGCAATCAGAACCATATCATCTCCTGGGACTGCATCTGTCTTGATATCTCATTAGAAGTTCAGAACACATTTGCGGCGATACAAATTGTCGTTGCCTGTCCATTTTGTAAAGTCTGCAGTGCAACATTTTGGTCAGAGTCCATGGAAAAACATAAATTGTAATTAGGGGTTACATCAGCATGGGGTGGATGTCGTTTTCCTTCACATGGGAACCCATTTTATGGTCGAATTCTGAGGTTGAAATCACAGAAAAAGTGAAGGCGCAGCTGTCAGTCTGGTTCAGACGGGACGACATGGATGGAACGAGGAGCACACTGGGAGGTACGCACTTGTGGTTGAGCTATAGCGTTGTCTTGGGCTGCTGCCTGCATACTTGATCATACCCGGAGGGCCGGGCAGTTCAAGGTCCATTTTGAACACTGTGTGTGGGAAGAGCTACTGTTGGCAGGTCAGTTTAAGGCAGGTTATTACGATGGAACAAGGGTTTCCTTTTCGTTTGGACCTGCATGCCTCGTAACACAAGTATAATATACAGAGGATGTAGCACATAGTTGTTGCTGCATATACAGTAGTAAAATGCAAAACAGCAAAGAGAGCTATATACAGTTTCACATGATATAATCTTGGGGATCTTGGGAATGGGGTTAAATGATAGGGTGCATTTCTATATAGAGGAAAGATGACAACAAAACCTCTCATGTTATAGTGCCATGCAGTTTCCACTCATCCAAACATCCTAAAAACCTGATGAGCCGACGACTCACACGTATCTTTACTACATCTTTGGAGGAAAATAATATGCTGAACTCCGGAGGTGTGGTCAGCTGTGTGTAGGTCAGCGTCCACACCAGTTGCACTGTGATTATGACTGACCTGAGTAAATATTTTACATGGCAAAAATGGGAATAAAGGATGAAAGGAGTATATAAAGAAAACCCAGTGGATGTGTAATTACATCAATGCCATGCCCCTTGAAGCCATATCGCCCAGTATACTGCTGAGGTCAAATAAGGACATGTACTGTAGCTTGCAAGTACTGGCACTGCATGGTGCTGTTCAAGGTCTCATAATGGGAAACACAATAATTTATCAGGGATGAGCAACCCACAGGCAAAAACAGTGTGGTAGTAATGGCTGGTGTTCATCCAAGGCGCAACCTCCAGTAAAGTAACAGCAAATGAAATACCGTCTTCATATCTTTCTTCAATTGATCTCAGGGTGAAACGCTTCCTGTGGGACAAGAAAGTATAAGGCGATTCTGTGTCTCACAGGCCGTCTGGTGAGTAATAGGAATGACTGATACAGAGTGAGTCATGATACCTGCTGCGATTGTATTCGTGTTGCTGCTGTTATTCTGTGTTAATTCACTAACATACGATCCGGGTTTCGAAAAATGGTTTAATTTTAAAAACATGGCCATCATAATGTATACTGCGGTCACACAAGATTGATTTGACACAAGGGATGGCCAGTTCATAAGTGCAATCACGCTAATTTGATAATAACGAATCACACTGCAATTTGGGGCTGGAGTGAGACAATTTATAAGTCAGGGGTTTGGAATCTGTGGTTTTAAATTTCCCTTTGCTGCTGTCTTTCATTTGTGACCTCACAGACTGATCATCTTCCCAAGATGCGATATGAATTGTAGGTTTTTCGGAGTAAATTTATCTAAAGCTGATAATGTACGCTCCACTGCCTCTTCAGCTGGAAGTATGAGTATACAGATCCAGATTTTAGCTACAAATTTTGCACAAACCCACAGTGCTGGATTAATTCTTGGATCTTACCTGTACTCTTAATCAGACCGGCTTCTTGGCATGCCTCTCGCTGGAATGTGGTGAAAATTAATTAAGGGAAACTTGGGAGAGGCACAAATCTAGCGGAAGGTCAAGGAAAAAAACATAAAGCTAAATCATACAGTATGTTAAAAAATATTTTCATGTACAATATGTGAATGTGTGCATTTCATAGAGGAAGTGAATGTCAAAAGGGGTTCGGAGCTTTACACCAGCTTCCGGTATAATCTCCTTTGATCAGAATAACTTGCATTTTCATGTAAATCCTGCAAAGAATAAGTTTGAAGACGTCCGAAGGCAAGCACAGGACGGACGAGAGACTGGATAGACAAAGCGCCGGGTTAAAAATGCAGAGTGGCTCAGCTGTATTTAGCCATGTGTCAAACAGGGTATGTGGAGATGAGAAACAGCCTTCAGTACAAGTAACCCTGGTGAATAAACACACAAACACAAAGACAATCATGTATAAAGTGAAAGTCAGACAGAGCTGATGGGTGGGAGTTGCAAAAAATTGAGATCAATCAGTTTCATTCATGATACTTAGTAAACCTGTGAGTACATTTAGAAGGGACCTTAATTACTGTGAAAAAACATAATGGCACCACTTAAGACAAACCATAATAGGCAAAGGGGATAATGTATCGCCTTAAGTCCAAAATTATGGTGAATGAAGGTGAAAAAGAGGAGCATGAGTTTTCTAAAGAATGAGGTAATCGTGCCAGTTACATTGTTTTACTTATTTCTCTTTTTGAAAAAATCTGAGTTTCTGTAGTGATGCAAATTACCCAGGGATAGAGGGGCATGGAGCGATTGCAGGGGGTAGCAGGAATAGCACACTGATAACCTAACAATAACTCTGTTCTGTCGAAAGTGTTCCCATAAGTCATGACAGTGTGGTGTGTCCTCACTAAGACCTCTGTGTAACAGTGTAACAGTGTGCTCTGACTGTCCAGCTGCCAACCTCCTGATGACAGAAGAGAGGAGCTGATCAACATGATATGTTCATTTAGGTCCATTGAATTATTGATATGCTCTCGCCAGAAATTAAGCTTTATGAAAGGCAATGAATTGTAAACTATGTAGCCTTGGGTTTTGCCTCTCAGGCAACATAGAGGCTACTGTCCCACTGGTTGGTGGAGGTTGTACATTGCATGAAGTCCAAAAGTTAGACCTGCAGACACTGAAAAACATCATCAAAGTCCAAATTTATGTATATTACTTTATTTTTCAGAATTGCTGCTATTCATTTGGCAAGCATTAAAGGACTTCTTCCTTTGAGACACACCTCTGAAATCAAAAGTTTGGTAAACCAGCATGCACAATACCAGGACCCTGAAACTGAAGCAGCTAAATGGAAAGGCACCAGTGTGTAGGATTAATGGCTTCTAGCGGTGAAGTTGCAGATTGCAACCAACTGAATATAGCTCACCTTCCAGGCGTGTAAGGGCAATTACGGTGGCAACAAAACTCACAAATAAAACGCAAACGTCTGTTCTGGGTTACTGTAGAAACAAGGCGGTTCGACATGGTGGCCTCCATGGAAGAGGACCTGCTCCCTCTGTAGATAAAAATAGCATGTTGTAAGGCTATGAAAACATACCTATGAATATTATATTCCATATTATATTCTATTGCTGCCCAACTTTTTAAATGGTTCCTTTCTCTGCTACTGTCATTTCAGTATCCAATCAATGCAACCATCAGAACCAGCTCTCCAACAGGCCTTTTCTGTCAGCTCATCAGCGGTCATGCTTCACATCCATCCAGATTTTCAACCAGGCTGTTCTTTCACTACCGGTGTCCAGACTCCATCAGAAGGATTTTTTTGTGTGACCACCCCTGTAAGATGACGATGCCACAATGCGGTCTAATCACCAAAGGCTCCTCACATGTCTCTCCAACTTTTCCCGGTGTGCACACTGTGTCAGATAAATGATTGTAATTACTCTCCTTCTTTCAATTAGTCTCTCATAATTGAAATAACATGCATTGCATTGTAGCAATTGCTGAAACGGAGCTATTAGTAATGTTATTGGTTCCACCTGTGCTTTTCCTGCTTTGACTGTCAATAAGTCAAATTCCTTTTAGGAATGATAATGAAACCTGACTGCTTGGCTAGCATGGCCATCAAGATTTAGGACAGCAAGATTCTGACAGCAATTTGTGAACTACATAATATTTTTGGCTTTTAAAAGAAGGAATAACAATATAGTTAAGTTTAGGACCCACTCATGCAAGCAAACTGCCTGAGCGCCAGTTGATTACTGTCGTGGACAGATACCAATGCTGAGTGTTTAGAAAAGCAAATTAACTGGCTTTGTGATATTGATTGGTAATACATAAATGATGCACTTTACTTGTGTGAGAAGTCCAAGCTAAACTCCTCCCAAACACAGAATCAAAGTAATGTAATTCTTATGATCTTATTCAGTCCAGCCAACATTTGTCAGCACACCGAGCTCTGTCCAAATGCTGGAAACCTGAGAAATTGATATCTGTGATGTCATGGAAAAAATAAACAGACCTAAATGTTTAAGATTTAATGATTACAGATGAGCTTTATTTGATTGTGGTTTGTGTGTGTGTGTGTGTGTGTGTGCGTGTGTGCGTGTGTGCGTGTGCGTGTGTCCTTTCCTCCTATCAGATCAAGATTGTTTTTCAGCAGGGATTTGTTGCTGATGATGAGGTTCAGCTTTGGAGCCAGCACTAACAGTAGTGCTCATAAGTCATTGTAAGGATTATAACCACATTTCATTTTAAATATCATGCATCACAAACTATTAATTTCTTTATGGGCCAACTGATTCATATCTTTATTTCTAATATCTAAATTTCTCCTATCTGATGATATATTGTAGTAGCTTTATAAAAAGCTTTTATAATGTGCTGTGTGATGATGTATTCATATTGTTTATTTATTTGTTGGACAAAAAAGAAACAAAAGCAACAGATGTATATAAAGCATCCAGCTGAAACTATATGACAATGCTTCTGTAGGGAAAATGGAAAACAAAAATCAAACATCTGGCGCCAGAGAAAGAAATGTGATTGGCATGTTAACATGCTAATGCTAAGGTAATGCTAAGCAAAATTTTGCATGTTGCTAACACATTAGTATTAGTATTAGTATGGTACAGTATCTTAGCATGAAGCTCGAAGTAGAGCTGAAGCAGAGTAGAATTTGGTCCTTAGCTGCGAGATTATTGTAACTACTGTTAAACAAGTGAACATGTTTGAGCTATTGGTGGAAAAACTGGAAAACTTTTGAGAGACTACATTGCTTACTTTGATATCACTGGTGGCACAAAAATGCAAAAAGCAGAAGTCTTGAGGCTGGAACAATGTTCCTGTTACCTTCAGTAACTGAAATCAGCTGTTCATCCTCAGCTGCACTGAGGCTCAGCTTTGCTTTTAGAGTAAGGGAATCACTAAAGTCATTATGCATCTGTACCAGATTTCATGGAAATCTAACCTTTTTGTTGATACACTCTAGAGCAAGTGGTAGGGCAATGGACAGCTAGCTACATGGAATAACAGAAGAACCGATACACTGACTGACCATCAGGAAAACAGTCCAACATTTCTGTCCTGAAGGATCTGAAAACGTTTAACATTACTCACAAAAATCTGGTTGTCAGATTCAGCAAGTCATTGTTTTTTTTTCATCTCCACTTCTAATTTGAACCACACAGTTAGTTTCTTATCTTAATCATATAATAAAGGGTCTTTTGAACTGATGGCTTTGCAGATTGCAATTTAAGGGATCCCACTGGGGGGGTCGGCTTTAGAGTTTACAGTTTGGGATGAAGGATTGACCAGTAGAAGATTCTCACAAGTGCAGTAATACAAACACATGCATGTGTGTGTGTTTGTGCATTTATAACACAGGGTTCATTGCTATTTCCCCAAATATTTGCCTTGGGTGTAGGGCTGCTCAGTGGCTGGGTGTTGGGGTCATGGAGAGAGAGGGTGTGTCTGTAACGAGTCAGTGCCTTTGAAAGGAGATCAGAGCAAATTCTGACCTAATTACCAGCATGTTTACACCTACACATCTGGGCCTCGCCACCATCTGCTGAGTGACGGGGAACATGGAAGAATATAATAGGAGCAGGTCATCACAGACAAATTCGTTCAATCAGAGTTGAAAGCACTCCTTTCCTTTTGGATTGGGTCTTTTGTTAGCCATGTTAACAGCAGCTCTATGGACGGCAACGTCTGTCTATTGGTGGGTCTGTCCACCACTTGGGTCCAGACTGAAATAATATATAATAAACTATTGGGATAGATTATTGGATAGATTGTTATGTTCATGGTCCCCAGCAAATGAATCCTGCTGGCTTTGGTGACCCCCTGACCTTTTCTCTTCTCTTCTTCACCATCAGGTTGACTTTTTCTAATGAAATGTCTCAGCAACGATTGATAGCCATGAAATTCAGTATACACATTTATGTTCCCCTCAGGATGAATTGTGATTGGATGTTCTCTTAACTTTTGATTTAGTGCTATCATCAGGTCCACATTTTAATGTTGGATACTGTAGTTTATGACCAAATACCTGCAAAACTATTGAATGTCCTAACCAATCTACCCAACAGACTATGATGACGAGCATAGTAAACATACCTGCTTAGCATCAGAATGCCTGCATTGTAGTTGGGAGCATGTTAGCATGGTGATTAGCATTAAACTCAAAGCTCTTGTTTTTATTGTTTTATCGATCCATGTTAGGGTTTGAGTAGCCTTTCCAAAGGTCCATTTCGGTGAAGAGCTCTACCACCAAGTAGCTGTCTTTGCCTTTCTAAGTACTTATAAAGTAGTAATAAAGCAATAATTACTACTCACTTTACTAAGCAGATAGCTTTAAGCAATACAGACAATCTGATGCAGCCTGCTAAATCTAATTTATTAAGGTACAAGGAACAAACCATGTTGACTGCTGGTCAAATTTTCTTGAGTGTTTCTTTGGAATGCTCACCACAAGGTTATGAACATTGATTGAGCTTTTCAATCACTACTTTATTCCTAAGCGATTTATCACACCCCAAGAGCCCATGATTATTTTTTCTATCTTTTAGAACACTTTTTTTTAGTAATGGAGTAATTCCCCAACAAACTCCTGTAGGAAAACAAAAAAGAAAGATGAGTAATGAGGGATATATGGTAATACACTATTGGTGTATTAAGCCAAAGCTGGTGGAAACTCATGTGAAACTGCTCAGTGAAGAATTGTGTTGTCATGCTGCCACCTACATATCATGTTGTTATTTTGACACCCATTTATTTCAGGGTGAAATCTAAGCTCTCACTTGGGGTATCATTTACTGCACAGTTGCCATAGAGTTTTCACACAAATTAAAATTTATGTGAATTAATTCCCCAAATTATAGTGGAGCAGAAGTGGAGTCCCCTACTGCTTACTCATTTGTGAACCGCAGACAAGCGAATGTGTAGAGGCTTTGATTCAAGTTTCACTTTTAAAGGAGTCTCAGCAGGGAGCCAAGGGAAATGTCTGCCGGCCGCACCCACACTTCCTGCACTAGCCTGCCTCCATAGAGTACACAAACCCAAAACAGCCATCAGTATTAAGACACAGCTTCCTCTTATCAACACTGCCACAGGGAGTTTAAAATAGTTTGTTCCCAAAATGTCTATTATTATGCCTTAAATCACCCGTGTCACCCATGATTAGGGGGAACAAACACTTGTCTTAATTACAAGCAGCCACAATATTCATCATTTAGGCTATGATTCATTATTATTTATGCAACAAATGTGCCAAAAACATTTGTTTAAACTAAATCCTTACCAGACATGGTACCACAGTTATTCATATTGTGTGTAAAACCCCGGAGCACAACAATCAACTCCCTGTCACTGAAAAAAATAAACTAGTTTTTAGCCTCTGCAGTGAGTGGGTTGTTTTACAGTATCTCAATTTGAACTGGACTGTCGTACAGAAAAGATCTGCACTGAGTCAGTGCTGTGAAGACCTTGCTTGCTGCAGGCGGCCATTGTTTCCTCCATTGTTCTCCCTGGTGACTTAAATAAAGAGAGTCTCCAAAGCCACACAGCTCTAAATATGTATTTCTGCTGTGCTAATTAGAGACTGTCTGTCAAGCGGGCACTGAGCCCAGGACGAGGAATGGCTAAATATACGAAAAACAAAAACAAAGCCTCCAAACGTGAAATTATAAACATTTAGACAGAAAGTCATGAAAAAAATTGCAAATATAACTGGAAAGGTGACTTTTTGTGTGTTAGTTTTATTGAAGGAGGAGCGTGGCAGTGACAGGAGTTGTGGTTTGGTCACAAGCTTTGAGAATGTGACTGTGGGGCTATTAGTGATTTTAAAAGGCAGGAAAGGTCACATTGTCAGTGAAGCAAAGGAAACAGTTTGGAGAAATTACACACAAGCAATAGTCATTCCCCCCTTTTTTTTTTTTTTTTACAGTGGCTCAATTTAAAAGGGCCAGTTTCATATTTTTGTCACAACCCCTCCTCCTTGACACCTGCTTGCCTGTTGCTGGTTTTTGCTATTTTAGCCTTTTTAGTAACAGCGATGTTTGCGTATTAGTTTTGTTTGTATGTATGCACACCTGCCCATCATTGGGAATCAGCAAAACTGCTTGCCATCAAACCATCACCAATTCCCTACAAGATCCCTTCACCAACAGCCAGTCCTTGCCGGATTGTTGTGCCACTCAATTTGCCTGCCTAGCCTAGCCTGCTGGTTTGTTTGTTTGCCTGTCTGCCAGCTTGCCTTACACCTGTTCTCCCTGTCTCGAGGATTACCTGCCTGCTTTCCCACCTCGCCAGTCCACCGAGCCTGCTGGCCAATCCTTGGTGTTTCCTCTACCAAGACTCAACCCACATTCCTCCCCTCTTCTTTTATCCAGACAGCCAACATCTCACGTCCCTGCCTGTCTCAATAATAAAAGACATGTTTTTTCACCTTACCTGCTTGTCTGGTGTCTGCGTTTGGATTGAGCTCTGATTCAAGCCAATTTTAGCCACACTGCAACAATGTGACCTGGATCCAGTTCACGTTAAACTTTTATGTAATTTCAGTGGAAACAAGCAAAACACATTTCACCATGTGTGTAAATGAGTCTAATTTTATAGTAGTACTTATCAATGATTTTGACACCTTAGGACGGCAGAGTACGCTGTAAACAATGACACCGTCGCTATAGCACTGTTAGCAAACAGTTTCCTGTTTACATATCAGACAAGCAACATTAAAAATCTTTTGGGGATTGTGTTTCTGGCCATCTGGACGAATATACAATAAGTCCAATATTCACTCTGCTTTTAGCTCCGCTTTGGCCTCCATCAACTCCTGAGGGAAATACCTGGCTCTAACTGCTAGATGTTTCACTTTACAAGCTAGTTGCTGCCATTTGGTGCTGGGCAGCTAGTATGTTTATTTTAGCTTTTCTTTTGCTGAAAGCAGATGCCTGCTACTGCTGGAAACAGGTTGACGATGATGTGTCTAATAAGTTTAACAGCCATATCTTTTTCAGTGCACTGATATCAGTCCACTTTCTTCCTAACAAAAAGGAACACATTCTTAAGCTATCATGTATTATGAGATGTTAAGTGTGCAATTCCTTTATGCTGCAAACCATTGCCAGATTCAAATTCATATGACATGCCACTGAGGAAAGTTGGCGCTGCATTAAAAAAATCTTAGCAGGAGCACACCGATACATTATTCAGGTGAAATTGTAAATGCTGGAAGAACTTCAAATTTCAAACTAAAATACCTATCTTCAAATATTTGAATGCTATATATGGATTTCCCTGCTACACCTAAAATCCAGCAATAATCCTGGCATCTTAGACAGTAAAGGCATGTAAGTCTCCAGTTTTTCTCCAAGAGAATCTTGTTCACATTTCTGTCTGTGAGTAATTGCAGAAGGGTAATCATCTCATTCCTCATACTCAGTCCTCCAGTGCGATCTCAGCGGCGTCAGGGGTCAGTCGATTGCTATCACTTTCTCCGTCATTTCACCAGTCCCCCTCACTCTTGCCTTGCTCCCAGCTCGGATAGAAGTGCTCTGACTCAGCCTTCGGGAAGGTGAAATGTTTTACTGTTCACACATTTCCCCCTCGCTGACCTCAAATGGCTCCTCTCTTCCCTCCCTGCAAAATAGCGTTCCTTGAGATCCTTCAGCACCGCCGCTCAACAGCACATCTGACACATCTGGGAACCAAGGGTGGATTAAGTGCTCTGTGTCTACAAGTGTCTCTGAAAAATGAGAGTGTGTCAAGGGCTGAAGAATGGAAGCCATGCCACAAGCCCTGACTGGCATGTTCAAACTGTGGAAATATGTGACCAGCAAAAATGTAAAAGCACAACAGCATATTTATGAGCTCGACTCAAAGGCTAACCCATGTGTTGATATCAAGCTGTCTTAATGGTTTGGTAAAGCTGTCATTTCAAGCTACTGATTGACTAAAATTATAACATAACTATTGCTATGATAAATTGTCTGTTGTGATGGATGCTGGGCTGTGTTAAAATGTCTCATAAAAAAAAAATACATCGTGAGACCACTGTTCTCTGGAACTACAACAGCTGCACATGAATAACACAAGATAATATAAAATAAGACTGATGGTTGGAATCCTAATGTAAATTGAACTTTCCCACTCTGCCTTTCCCCCCTTTTGTAGATAATGTCTGAACTGATTAACTAAATACTCCAGTATGAGTCAGTTTCCCTGAAGAGGCTTTTATTATCTTCTGGAATGATCCGGGGGAAAAAAGCTGAGAAAAAAACAAAGATGCAGCTTTGTTCATCTGCAAATATAAATCTTGGACATTAAAACAGCAATTCTGTGAAGAGTGATACGAACGGTTTACACTTGTCCTTCTTAGTGTGATCATTTCCACAGATGGACATCCAAGTGTTGGATGGAGATGAAGCATAGGGCTTTACTTTATCTTGAACCCTCCTCTAACCAGCTGGTGAGCAGAGTGCTGAGAGCACCAGCTGACCACACACAGCAGAGAGCTTACAGAATGTGAACGTATACACACATAGATTAAATAAAGGTAGTATACTTAAACTAAAGTGCTTCATCACTCCTAACCCCCAATGGGGATCTGACTCAATCATCATCATCCAAAACCAAAACAGTGTTAACGTCTGCACTGTATGTTCTGCTGGAACCATTGTGTGTCTAATAAAAACGGTGGAAAGTAGCCAGACGGACAGAAAATGTGGGAAAAACTGATTGTGACAGTGTTAGATTTAAAGCCACTATGTCAAAAATTTGAGAAATTCTGGCTCCGTCGAGTGGTAGTATGTTAAAAGGCTCTGTGATGCTGAAGCCACCGCATAGACTGTACCAATTTGTACCAAAAACAAAAATTCATGAAAATAAAATGTCTACACGTAGCGGCAGAAACAGCATGATTCAAGTTCCATAGGCAACATGGTAGAAATACTTTGTAATGGCAGCCTGCGAATCCACTTTCAAATCTCCCAAACAGGATCCTTTACAATCCCTTATCAGATCTATTTAGTCTTATATTTTAATATTTGCAAGTAATTTATATACAAATAACCAAGACTCAAAGCCATAGCTACAACTTGAAAATAAGATGAGCAGCATATGGGAATAATAGGCGTGACCTACTAGCTCCAAATACTAAAGGCCCTGGTTCAGAACCACTGTGTTGATATAATTAAAAGATGAATAAGATGTCAATGAAGTTCAAAAGTTCAGAATAAGAGATGCGATCGGCAAGATTGTTTCAGTCGATACTCTGTTGGTCCTGAGCTGGACCTGGGAGGTGCTTTGGGTTGATCCATTATGGAGTTAACTTGCTGCAGCTGAACTTTTATGATGAAGTTTGACATTTCAGTCCATAAAAGTGGTGGTCAGCTTCATGTAAAAATGATAAGCCTGCTAACATTAGCTGAACGTTCTGTACATTGCTTCTTGCTGTTGAAAGGGGAGATAAAAGGTTTGAGAGAGATAAGTTAGCATCTGAGCTTTGTGTATCTGGGTATTTTAGTATGGTATACTGGTATAAGAACCGGATCGCAAAGTGGAATTGGCTATTGAAAGCCAATCCTACAGTTTTGGTTTCGAACCAGTTTGGCATGGCAGCTCTGTTTACACACCAAGGATTTGGGATCTTTAAAGTTTTGTGATGTGATATTTTTAGATGTTGTATGGGACATGACTCCAACTTCTGCAGGCAGTCCAAAGCTGTTCTATGCCAAGTGGAAAATACCACGCAAACTGTGTTCTGTGTGCACAGACTCATTGACCTAAACCCAACTCTGAACATAAACCTAATCCTGATAACCTTATTTTTTTCTCTCTTATATTTCTAACATCATTGTGACTTTCTCCACACAAACTCAAGAATATTGCCTAGACTTTGGATTTTGTATCCATTGTCTCCATTCTCTAATGAGTGCATTTGAAAGATAAAGTTGAAAATACCAGGGCAAAAGAAATATTAAGGTTGAAACTAACTTTCAGAAGCTTTGTTTGAAAAGGTGGCTTTCAAGAAGCAAGCAGTCAGAGGCCCTGCATGTGTTCCTTTGTACTTTAGGTACTGTATACAACAAGTCTTCTGGCAACTCATCTATCAGAGTTTTAATTATCCGTCCCAAAGAACCAAGTTTAAAAATAGAACCAGATCTGTTTCTATTGCAACCAATGATGACATAATCTCACCAATAAATATAATGTTTCCTTCACCAAAAAGCTTTTGTGTCTACAAAAGTCAACTGCGAGCTGGAGCTTTACAAACATCATGTTCCCCTCAGTCAGATTTGGACAGATGGTATGCATTTGTGTTGTATCAACTTTCACAGACAATGATGTGTTGCTCTCACCAAGCTGGAGAATTGCAATGCAGGCCTTGTTTTATAGGACCAGTATCATCCCCGACTTAGAAACAGACTCCCTGTTTGCCATGGAGGGTGTAAAAGCATGTGAGCCTGACATGCAACGCTCCTTCAATTAGGGCTGGAAATTATTTTGTTGCCACACAAACTAGCACCACTTACGTCAGATGAGACTGAACTACCCTCTGTGTCTAACAGGATGTCACTGGTACACAAACACGGCGTCAAGCCGCCAGCCAGGCAAAATTACCTCTGTTGGACCAAGAGTGTTTTTGTCTCTCCCCCCACCTTCTCGCCTTAGCAACCATTTGTCAGCCCCAACAGTCGGAATTAAAACCAACCCATGCCTGCTTTTTTTTTTTTTTTTACAGAAACGGATGCTGATTATGAAGGAAGAGAAATCCAAAATATCCAGCTCATTTGTGTGTGAGGGGAAGGTCTGATAGTCAGACAGGCAGATGTACATGTGTTTTGTGTTTTAGTGCTGTTGTGAGTGCTCTGTTTGGGCTTAAAGAGGCAGTGGACCACAGCTTGGAAACCCAAACAGTATATGCTGTGCAGTGAACACTTTCAATCTCATGGCATCAGTGAACTAATGTCTGGTGCATACTTTATGTGTGTGTGTTGTGCGTGTGAACTCGTGAAAGCACACTGCTTGCAGGTCAATGTTTGATGGGGTAATGAAGCTTTGGATAAATGGAACAAAAACAGCCGGTGTTCTCCATCCGTCCCTTGTTATTCTAGGTGGCAAACACGGGCGTTAGTGTTTTTAAAGGCAAATACACATTTCGTAAATAGTAGCAGTTTATAGGCAATATATTAAAGGTATATGATAAAGGAGGATTCAGTTTTGCCCATATGTATTTGTATCAGTAACATATAATCTGCTTGTCTATAAAACACAATGTGAAGAATTGACCACAATATAACAAAAGCAACATGGCAGGACAGACAGCACAATACACTGTTCCATCAATATGCCAGACTGCATTTCTATATGACCAAAACAAATATCAGCCTTCTTTTGGTCTGAAACACAAACTACAGAGAAAACAGAGAAATGCTATGTTTAGGGTGACAGGGTTATGTGTGGTCACTGTAGGGCTCCGCCAGCTATTCCTAAATCCACTACCAAAGTCTGTGTGTTAAGTCCTCAAGTTTTATTAACTATACAAGCAAACTTCAAACTAGTGATTTACTAAATCGAGTTAATTAAAAAAAAACTTGTCTTTAGTAATGTGTACATTGGTTGCTAAAACATTTCCTGCGTAACGTTCAAGGGCTATGATTGGCCAGGCGCCCATCAAGAGCAAGACTTGGACTTTGTTACTACTTATACTACATATAAATCTTTTGTGAATAATTTCGCCAAACTGTAGCGAAAATTATACTTTACACTCAACTGCTATTATGCATTTGTTTTATTTTGCATAGGGGGAAAACTATTTGTGTTTCAGAGTTAGCTTTAATGCACTTTAATATGCTAATGTTATTAACGCCAGCTCATTTAGCCAAATGATGCTGGCTTAACATTTTGTTATTTGAGGTATGTTTTTTTTGTGAGGATCAATATTAAACAGAATTTTATCAAGTGTTGGGTCAGCTTTAACAAGCAAATTGCATACTTTTGCTTTTTTGCCTCACACACAGGGTCATGTATTGAGGTTTTTGTCAGCTGGTTCAGTTGGCTGTGCGACAGTAAAACCTGGCAGTAAAGTGTAAATGTTTAGTACTACTTGAAGATTCTACTTTGTGTGGTGCAATCTAGTGCATACATTTCCGCTTTGAAAACACGAATGAATAAGTAGGCTAAGTTTGAACTTGAGCTGGTGTAGCTTGCTTTTACCACTACTGAGGAATACTTTGAAGGATTTCTCTGCAAGGCTAAGGAAAGGTGCCTTTTAATCTGAAATGACTGACAGTCAGTGCAAGCAGTCATTACTGCAGGTATGTTGAACACAAATTTGGACATGCAAATCTGAACTGTCAGAAGCTGTGGGTGTACAGCTCATTTGCTGTTTTACAAGTCGGATTTTTCTTATCAGTGAAAATGAACATGTTTTCCAGGAATGAGTTCCTAATTCAATTATTGCAACAGTGGAAGAAAAGGGCAGAGAAACTTCAGTGTTGCTGAAATAAAATGAACTGATCGGTATGAATCAAACAAGCATTTCTCCGTCCACCACACATAATTTATTTTACCATCATCATAACTTTCCATGTTAACCTCAACATACCTGTTATAATCAACTATCAAAATAAAATATCCAAAGGATGTTGGATAAATACAATCATAGCAATCCCATGAATGTGTAATGATGCTGTAAAACATGTCCCGACAACCATTAAACTGCACAACAGGCCACATTATAGGCTAAGTGGTTTTATAATTTTCAGTAATCTCTGGTTGTATGGTTCGACATGCACCAGGGCATCCTCACCCCCCGTAGCTTCACGTCGTGACCTACCACCCCTGGTTTTTGCGTTTCATGTAAATATAGTGTGTAATGACACACTGTCAGAGCACAGATGCTATTATGGCCTTCCTACCAAGCAGAGGTCATCTTTGCCACCCCGCCCAAAAGAGGGGCCGCCTCACCACCGTGGTTTAAGGCCCTGCTTTCACCCAGACCAAAATGACAGACGTGATTTTATCTTTACATTTTGACCAGGGTTTGTGGTGGAGAGTGCTGAGAATCCTATCTGAAACTTTACAAGGATTTCGCAGATACTCATTGATTAGTGGAATTGTTTCAATTTATTTTTTCAGAGTAAAACCATTTGAGTCTTTGCTCTCTTTTGCCTGTGAGTGCTGCAAAGTGCCCAAATGTTATGATAGGTGTCACACTGGCAAGGTGAGAGAGTCCAACATATCATTAACATACAATTATGAGAAACAGGGAGACAGCACTTACCACAGAGGCATGTATCCACTACATTCCAGCTTTGAGCCAGTGCAAGAAGACATTCGCAAACGCCTCCCTTTGAAATCTCAGATGTTGATCGATGTATTGCAGAGGGCCTGGTCTGGTCATTGTTAATGTGAAGCACAACAGTTGAGTTCTAGCACAGCCATTCCAAATGTATTTATTTTTACAAGCCGCAATTCCAAATACATGCTGCCAGAAGGTTTTATTTAGCAGCAGAGTGTATTACTTGGATACCCCAAAAACCATCAGGGATGCAGTTTGCTTCTACTGCACACAAAGCCGCTTCCATCACTTTCACACATTGTTTACAAAGTGACATATTGAAAGCAGTTGCTCCAGAAAATGGGCAAGTCGCACACACTGCAGCACACATCTTGATCTCTATACTTAAATATTTCCAAATAACACAAAGAAACAGCCAAAAGTTCCAACTGTGTAATGTTCATGATTTTATTAGATGATTTTCCAGATGGCTGTGTTACATGAAAACCATCTCTGATGTCCAGGTTTGAATTGAAGCCATCTTGTCAAGACATTTGCACTATACTGGCCACTCTGTGCCATGGGGAAAACATAGTTGTTAATTTATTAGTCATACTTTGAAGTCTTTCTTCCCTTTCTCCTAAACTGCATTGATGGGTTGAGTTCAGCACTTGAGAAGCAAATGAAAAGCAAAGACCTTGAGGCACAGGGCCATCTGGTCTAGCTGGTCTGTCTTATGCCTCCACTGTAAACGTTTCATTAGCAAGCTGATTATTCCATCCCCGCAGGCTCAAACCTGCATGAGGACTGAATGACCATAAGGCAGCAATACTTTACACCGCGAAGACAAGCAATGGGAGAGCTGTCAGATCTACATTAGCAACATTTAGCATGTTTGTTTGTGGATTGTAAACTGTACATATGGCAAAATCCTGGCATATGGAAAAAAATACGTAATATCACAATAAGAAATAAATAAATCCTTTTAGGTTTACATTTCACAAAATAGCAGTTTCCACATGTTTATGTTTTCTTGTACGCAGTCAGTATGTAGTTGAGAGTGTGCAGGAGACCCCAGAAGAATAACATGGCTGCAGTTCTGTTTGGGTTGAGGTGCTGTGTCTTAACATGCTCTTCAAATAAGATCAAGAGGCATGGGCACCCGGTTTGCTCAGGGTTCGAATCCGACTTGCGGCCCTTTGCTGTGTGTAATCCCCTCTCTCTCTACCCCCCTTTCCTGTCTATCTTCAGCTGTCACTATCAAGTAAAGGCAATACAAGCCCAGAAGAATACTTTAAAAAAAAGAGAGAAAAAGAACTAGCATGGGAGTAGACTATGTTGGTAGCTGCAGATTTGTGTGCAAGAGTCAGATAAAAGGTGCTTAGGTAGTAGCAGTTCACCTCAGCATTTTAGCACCTTTTAGCTTGTTGTTTTGGTTTTATGGCCTGCAACTTTACTGTATTTGGTTTACTCTCATCAGCACTATTTTCACCATTGCAGCAGCTATTTTCAACAAAAAAGCTTTGAAAAACCCAGTGTACGCTTCCTGCCCTGCACCAAATGGCAGAAATGGAGAATTAAAAAAAACTAAAAAGGCCAAATATTTCTCTCTGGCATTAGTAGAATGAAAGGAGGGTGGATATTGGCCTTGCATCCATCAAGTGGCCAGAAACAACTCCAAAATCATGCCAAGCTGTCTTGTATTTGCTGGATGTGTAATAAGGCAACAGTTTGCTAAAGCCATGACAACATAAGTGATCACACCATACAGTAATGTTGTGTTTACAGCTTGTTTGCTCCCCTCAAGTGGTAAAACTATTAAATTCATCCTGCTTTAAGCAATGGTTTTCATATCTACACTGACTAAAACATGACGTGACATTAAACCCAGCTCTACGCAGCCTCACCTAAAACTGAAACCGTCTACCAGTACACAACACATATAATGGTGTGGTTTTAAATTTGCTGTGGGTACTCATGGACCTCAGAGGATAAACCCTAATGAACCTGACTTAAATTTGTACTTCTACATACTTCATAGCTGATTACAGGAATACAGATTACAGAAAGATTACATATTTGTTTTACACTTTGAATGCTGCCCAGAGAAACTAGGACTAATGTAATGTTGATTTCTAATGGCTGTTCAGCTTCAAATTTGCTGAAAATGATCATGATCTGCAAAGGATAAACCCTGCCAAATTTTGGTATTTTGAACCACCTTTAAACCAAAACCTCCGCTTGTATATAAGGAATATGCCGAGCACATTCATAGTCTCCAGAGGAAGAGTCCTTCTGATTTTTTGGTTTCTGTGACCTGTTCTCTTTTGCCATCCTGAGGTCAAACTTTATATGGACAGTTATGGTATTCTTAATTCCACGTTTTACACTTTTACTCTCGATTTTCATATCACACTTATTTTCCTGTACACATGACAAGCTGTCAGACTGGTGGAGAGGTTGGGGACACCATTGATTCTCAACGGTGTGTCCTAATGGAGGCATGGGCAGAACTCAAACTCCTGACAGGCGGTTTTCATTTTCTTTTAAGAAATAGTTTATGATTAGTGCAGTAGAAGAACACACAGTTCTAATAATTCCATGATTCAAGACTGTCCGTATCAAAATTTTAGATGGCAAGAGATGGACAAGAAGTTTAACAAGGAAAGACAATTTTCTCATGGAATTAGTGATAAAATGGAACGGTCTTAAATCTTTACAGGGGAACAAAAGTTCAAGCATTGGCCATGATTTAAAATTCTATTTTACATCTTTAAATCAAAGTGCTTCTGTAACTGAAAGAAGTTCTTCTGCTTTCCCAGCAGGGTGAACAGGGTGAGCAGCTGGCTGAAAAATCAAAAGCTAATGCAATAAATATGTTCAGCAAGTTGTATAATATGTACTGGGATTGTAAAATTCCCAGACTTTCGTCAAAAGATGTATCACATTTGCAGACTGGTATACATTTTTCTTAATCCCATGAGTAACTTGTTAGCTTTTTTTCTGCCAAAATGACATGGTAAAATCCCAACAAATTCAAAGCAATTCAAATCACCAAACCAAGTGTTTTCACCAGATTAGTTTATTTTCCTTGAAAACCAAAGGTCCATTATATTAGTACAACACGGGCCAGTTTATGTCAACCTAAATAAAGATTAGAGTCAAACACATTAAATCAAAACAGCAAAGAAAGGCAGACATTCACAAAAAACTAAATAAACCCCACAGTATCCAAGTCTTATTTAAGAGGAAATGAAATTATGTGCATTATGTTGAGGCTAAAATAGAATTTCACCATATAGAGTTAAAGTCATTTTCCCCTTGCAACAGAATGAGGTTCCCTGATCCAGAGGTACTGTAACAGTCTTTTAGCTGGAGGACCCAGAGGGACATCTGGATACTGCTTCCCGATTGGATGGTCAACAAAGTGTCTTTTCCTGGCAGCTCTCCACTGATTGGATGAATGGAGAGGAAAAGGGAGAGTGTGGAGTTTAGGGCGACGAGAAGTTGGCTCTAGAAGAGGAGAGAGGTTCAATGAGTTAAAGGGAATAACTTGGCGATCCACAGAGAATGGCAGGTGAGCAGGAAAAGTGGAGCTGGATGGAGATGGTGAGCAGTGAGGATAAGAGGTGATGGCTCCCTCCACCTTATTGATTGATGAGGCCAACATTTTAATAGCTATAACTCAAGATGACACTGACAATTAAAAGGGGATTACGAAAGAGTTTGGCAGGCTGGCTGTCCCATCTTAAAAGGATTGTCACTCCTGCAACCAATGAAAGACAATAACATGCCTCCAGGATGAGATAGCAGAATGAAGTTACACAACTAAATGGGGCATGACATGTAGTCCCTGTTAACTCTCGGGCACTAAAAATCAGTCTTGGGTGGTCTGATTACAAGTCGGCAGCTCTAAATACAGGTGTGAACGCAGCCAAAACAGGTGCTTCGGAATCCCCTGAATGCTAAAGCTTCACATTCGGAGGCTTAAGTCTGTCCACATAAGTAAATAGAAACACATCCTTGAGTACACTGACGGCCTTGCAGGGTTGAGCCATATGTCCAAATTTTTGCCTGGGCTTCTGTCTCTGAGGAGAACCTAAGTTGCTACAGATTCATTTTCTCTCCATCAAACTTTATCAGGTAATTGTTTCAGCTCTAGATCATAGGCCCACACCCAAGCCTCATTCTAAGGTAACAAAAACATGATTCTCATTTACAGGTGATTATAAACTACTGAAAATATTGTGTTTCTGCGTATTATATTCCATTTCTGCCAAAACACTGGACCTTTAAGTATGACATTAATGCTAGTTAAGAAGGTGTACTGAGCAATGTTGATCTATTTTGTTTTGTCCAAATGTTTGGCTTACTTTTTAGAATTGTATTTGATTTTTACATCTTGCATAAATCCTTTAATGGTGTACTTAGGCCATTGGTGTTGGCTTCTGGACAACACAACATTGCATGAATGCCAGAAACATTATATTATTTGCTACAGGTGGCTTAACAGAAAGTCAATGTCTGTTAATTGTCCAAACTGGCAACAGCAAATTTTTAAAAGGATCCACACACTTTTCAGCCTGTATACAAAGCTACATGGCCAGGTGCAAATTTGCATTTTTTCCTATTTAGCAGCATGTTTCCACAGATAAAATCCAATGCGAGCTGGGAAATAAAATACAATCTCACTTGGTTACTATAGCTGCATTTGAGATAAACATGATACTATGTTTGAATAGGGCCCTGGAGTGTGTATTATCCTGTGATGTCTGGATAAGAATAAAGAGTAATATGTCTGGTGGAGGATTATATTAAAACAGATAAGTAAAAGTGTGTAGGAAAAGAAAATACAAAATGCAATTAATCTCTCTAATGATGGTAGTTTGTTACCGATGGCAGGCCATAGTTTTCATATCTTTACGACTACATTACTGGAATAAATAATGCAAATTATAGGCCAACTGTTGACAGGCCTTAATATACACTAAGTGTTTGAAAATTACATAATATCTCATCGTCATTTCCTTCAAAGGGAGCCGTCAGATCTTTCCTACCTGACAGGGGTTCAGTAGTTGATCATCCTCCTGATTGCTTCAAAGCACTTCCACTTGTCTGGGATGTAGAATGGTTCAAAGATGTGAGGGAAGGGGGTGTCGTAACCACAGACCCTACTAATGGGAGCCTCCAGGTTAAGGAAGCACTCCTCCTGCAAAGAAAGAGAAAAACACAGATGAGAACAAATACTTATTATGGGTTGAATGTAGTCAGTGCTCAAACATTATTCGTCCAGGGAGGGAAGCCAAGCTAACATGTTCAGACTGCATCTGCTCTGATCCTACATTGACGGCTTCACATAGGCTGCTGTCACCAGTATGTTCATTCAGTATGGCATACCCTGTTTATCCCCAGTTTCCAACACTATCCAGAGCGGATATATGATATTGATTGGAAATAAAAACAGGCTACCTTAGAACAGATCAAACATCTTGACAACTTAATTTAATTTATTTTGCCATATCTGATTTACAAGCCCAAATGGTTCTCTTAGGGTCCTCAGAACAGGCCAGTGTTCAGGCAATTTGAGTGCAAAACAAGCCATGACTCGTGTCTCTATATTGGCTTTTGACCTCTTCCCATGGAGACAAAGCAGAATGAAGTTCTGCCAAAACACTCCAAATGGGACAAACCCCCTGATGAGTTAAATGAACACACTTGGACGCATGCACACATATTTGCGGAAACAGACCTGAAGTACCCTCTTTCAGATTAAACTGACCTGCAAACAACTCACACAACCGAAACGAAAGCATACTAGTTGACTCCGAGGGAGTTGCACAGCACCCTCTTTGTGGATTGCCTGCTTGTGCATGCATAGTCTGTCTCTGACAGGGACACAGAACAGATTTTGACCTGTTTCTTGTGCCACTGACAGCATTGCCATCCATGTAATCCCACATTAGCAACCCACCAATTGGCTTGGCCATGGAGGAGTTTAGCGTTCGGCAGGGCAGGACTTGTATGTTTCACACTATGTTTTTCATTTCTTATAAAACCTCTGGCAGAGTCCAGGGGAATGTCAGACTTGATCAGAAGGCTTTTGTGCTTTGGTACTTTTACAGCCTGTAAAAATGCAACACAACAAGAGAGGGAGTGAGACAGACACTGCAGCAGAAGCTTGCTGCTCCGTGTGCCTATGGAGCTGACATTTTACAGTGAGAGCTTTCCTGCCTGGACAACAAGTCTTGGGTTGTATCACTGAATTCAAAGGATTGCCAAGTAGAAAGAGAAATCCAGAAGTTTGGATCCAAGAGGAATTAATGACACAGGAACAAGACTAAGAGATAACAGCCATGCTAGCAACCCTTAAGGCACAGAGGTGCTTTAGCTAAATGCTAAAGTCAGCATACCAAATACTCATAATTACGTTGCTAAAATGCTCATGTTTAGCAGGTATAATGAAATATTGCCAGTGAGGAGAGGCCAGCCTTGTCATGGTTTTGGTGCCAGTAAGAACAGAACCCCCAAAACCAGGGGGAGCCCCACCTGATGTGATGTGCAGGGCTCTATGGTCCCTATGCTGCTGGCACTGCTATCTGCCTGGCAGTTGGACTCCTGTAACCCCTGCACTTGTAGTCTGCTCCACCCAGCTAATTAACTGTGATTAGCTTTAATTAATGTACACTGAATGGAGACAACTAGTTCAACAAACCCTCCTTTCCTCTTCACTGCTCGGTTTCCTCCATCCTTGTGGGTTTCAGATCAACCTGAGACTGATACTCTCCAACAGGCTGTGGCAGATCCTGACAACAGCCACTGTACCACTGATGATGTTAAAGCCTAATCTTGGTATTTTCCCAATTTTTTCTCCTTTTAAGTTTTCTTAAGCAGATTGCATTCATGTGCTGACAAATGTCCATGGCCTTAGGGTCTATGTAGCGCATTCAAAGTCAGTTGCGTATTAATAAAAGGGTATGCGAGTTAAGGAAAAAAAGCCAGTCACTCTGGATTGTGCAAAGCTCTTTCTTTAAAAATAAATACAAGGTTTTCACTGAAGAGTGATGCTACAGTATACAGCAGACTGCATACATTGTCTCCAGCAAGCTACACCATGACTGATGTCATTGGATATTAAAGTACTGATTCTATACTCACAAAAACAGTTCAGTCTTGTTTTAAAGATTATTTTGTTTCATTATTGCATGCCATACCTGGCACCTATCTTACATAGGTAACTGGTGTTTTCTTGGGCTCAAGTTCAGTCTCATCTACTGGAAATACGTATAAACTTGGGAATGTTGAAGTTGAACAGGAGTGTACATGAATAAACTGAGCCTGGAGCAAAGCTGGTTATGGATGTTCTCCCTTTTGAATTGACAGGCAGGTGGAAGGCCCACACATTATAAGAGTTTTTTTCTTTCTTGTCTAGATCAACACACAATCACAGCATTTACACAAACTTGCTTTTGTGCAGGCATGACTGAAAAGCTCTATTTTCTTTCTTACAATATTCATTTGAGAGCATGTTATGCAGAAGAACAAAGAGGAAAGAAAACCCCACCAATGAGCTCAAAAAACATTACATGGTATCTTTCTTTCTGGTCATCTCAGTGTATTGATGAAAGTGACAATGTGATTGTTCGTGTCCAACAAGATTACAACCTCAAGATCTATTCTCTGCCCAACTACAGACAACCAGTCAGACAGAACCAGGGAGTTTGCTCTTTTGTCTGGATCACATCTGTAATCTCCTCTAAATACATTTACTGGAAGTGGGAGAAAAGTACAGTAGTCTGCCTGCCTGCCACCACAGCTGAATGAAGAATGGCCACACAACTCAGATTTCATTCAAATCGGTGTTTATCTTTTGGGAAGTGCATCATTATATGTAATATGCTTAAATGTCAGAATAAAAATATGTCAAACTGGCAGTGCCAAAATGCTTCTTCTTTACTATTCAAAAATACTTCACAGCAGGGGCTTAGAGTTGCAGTGATGATATTGTGTCTCCTGTCATACAAAAATCTGAGTTTGTCAGAAACACCCACAGATTGGGGGTTGCAGTCAGACAGAGGTAGAAAAGTGCCAATATCACTTGCTATATCAGTTAAGATATAGCATATAGCAATGTCACTCCTTCAAACCAGCTGGATGTCTACTGAGAAAATATATAAATTAGTTTTCATTCTTCAACATGTTTCTAAACCTAAGCTGTTTAATGAAATGTAATTATTATATTTTCTACTATTATTACTAAAATGCAATGTGTTAACAATGAGGTAAATATCAATTAAATAAACTAACATGTATTGTTCCTATGAATCCCTCATGTGTGAGGGCAATTTGGACCCCAGGTTTGTAATGGTGGACTCCACCACTTACAATGATACAGAGGCGTTATAATTACACTGAATGGCGGTTGCTGTAAACGTCAACCATACATAGGTTTGATTTCATGAAAATTATTACTTAGTGAAACACTGACATTGAACTCAACAGATAAAACTGACTTGCATTAGTGATTTTAGTTCAGAAGTTGAGAAATGACTTTGCGCAACACCCTGCAGTTGTATGAAGTGAAGAAATGGCTAATGAGTCAGTCAGGCTTTAGGCTATTGAGCAGGAATGAGCAGCAGCTGACCACCATTATACAACCTCCATAACCCCCTTACCCAACGTGGGGGTACCTGTATCCAATTCTCAGGGCTTTTAAAGGCACCCTCTTGTATAAACACTGCCCTTTGAAGCGGTTTAGTGTATCCCCTGATGGAGATGGACTGTTACAGTTGGACACCACAGGCCTTGGGCCAACTCTGCTTCTCATTCAAGCAAGCTTGACAGGCTGATTCTGATTCAGAAGGCATTTATTGGAGAAAGTATGCAAGCCTTCATCTTCAGCTAACACTAACTGGGCCAGAGTGGAGTGGAAAGCACTAACAGTAGAACTAGGAACAGACAATGCAAGGGCCCAGCAGATCTGACACCCTGAATGAACTGTGATAATATGGTTGTGTGTAGAATTAACTATTGTTAAGACAACCTTAGCTACAAAGCTGCCACCTTTAAATACTGTATTGTACATTTGGTATGTTCTGTACTTTATTTTAAGCAGCTTAGAGTTCTTGTAAAACACAGTGGCCACAAATATATAGCATTTCATTATTTCTTTGACAACTAATGGGAAAAATATTACTTTTCTTTTCTAAAACCAAATCATCAGCATACACAAGTGTGTACTTTCTGAAATGTGAATCAACTATAGTCAAGTCTGTCATTGCTTTGAGAGTGATTCTCCATTTCTCTCTGGGCATCCCTGAGGTCCATAAAAGCATTGTCTTTAGCCACATCTCATTCCGTCCTACTCTGTCCTATACAGTCATCAGCCAAACACTCAGGAAGGGGCCAGCCAATGACACATTATTAAATCACCAAGGCTGAAGCCAAAGCTTGACAAAGAAAACTTGCCAAGCCCCACCAAACTCCCCTCTGGTCTTTATACAACAGAGAAAATCAAATCCATAAATGGATCTTTATGGAAGGGCCTGAGGTGGATAGGTAGTAACTACTCTCTGCAGACATAATGCTATATATATATATATAT